>NW_006408568.1:10515717-10571032 GCF_000296735.1 Chrysochloris asiatica | reverse complement strand
TTTGGAATGGGCACAAATACAGATCTCTTCCAATCATTTGGCCAGATAGCTGTCTTCCAAATTTCTTGGCATAAATGAGTGAGCGCCTCCTGTGCCGCCTCACTTTCTTGTAAGATTTCAATTTTTATTCCATCATTAGCCATCGGAGAGATGTAAATAAAAATAGCAGTGAAATATCATCTCATGCCAGCATTGACAGCAAAGTTAAAAAACAAACAAGCCAGAAAAAATCAAATGTTGGTGAGGGTGTGGAAAGAATGGGACCCTCCTGCACTGCTGGTGGGACTGTAAAATGGTTCAATACCTGTGGAAAACGGTATTGTGATTCTCAGGAAGTTGGAAATACCATGTGACCCAGGGATCCATGAGAAATAAGAGCCAGGACACGAGTAGATATACGCACACAGATGTTCATCACAACATTATTCACAATAGCAAAAAGATGGAGACAGCCTAAATACCCATCAGTGGAAGAATGGAAAAATAACTTTTGGTACATACACACATTCAGCAATGCTGAAGAATAACAATGAATCTGCAAAAACACCTCATAAAATGGATGAACCTGGAGGATATTATGCTGAGTGAAATTAGTCAACCACAAAAGGACAAACATTGTATGAGACCACTATTATTGTGTAAACTTAAGAAACGATTTTCATATTAAAAGAAATGTTTTTGGATGGTTATCAGGGAAGGATTAGTCATTCACTGACTAGAGGGTAGACACATGTTAACTTGAGTGATGGGAAGGGCAATAAAGAAGAGGGAGGTTGGCAGAAGAATGATGAAGACAGATGAAGACATAGGGAGGAGGTATGCAGGATCTAAAGGGAATATAGGTAAATGGTATTTTATATACACAACCCAGGAGCAACAGTGTTCTGCGGAGACACAGACTGAACAGGTATGGGAGGAAGAGTGAGAGTATATATTTGTATATGGATATTTACCTTTGCTACAAACACAACTATGAATGTGGTGGAGCATACAGTGGGGAAAATGATGAAAACTTCTAAGATATTATCAAACATCTTAAGGCAATGAGTTTCTGGGCCTGGGGGCTCAGGACCATAGTCTCAGGGGACACCGTGATCAATTGGAATAACATAGTCCACAAAGACAATGTTCTACATCCTACTTTGGCTAATAACATCTGGGAACTTGAAAGCTCATGAGCAGCCATCTAAGGTGCAACTATTGGTTTCTCCATGTGCAGAAGAAAGAAGAGTGATGAGAACTGAAGATGCTTGGATTCAGTTAGTCCAATGGATTAGTGGAACATGTGAACATCAGTCTCCATGACTCTAAGACCACAAGAACTAGATGGTGCCTGTTTATCTCTACCAACTACTCTGAAAGGGATCACATTAGACAGAGTGGGAGAAAATTTGGAACAAAACTCAAAATTATATTTAAAAAAAGACTAGGCTAACTGGTCAGAAATGGACTGAAGGGCCCAAGACTATGGTCTTCGACCACCCTTAAGGTCTGGAAAGGAATTTACCCTAGTGGTCCAGTTTTCAGCCAAGCAGCAGATAGGTCTATGGGAAAGAGAGTGGGGAGAAGACAACAACACTATTAAGATAGACTCACCATGGAATGGTCATTCAAAATCTAAATGGCAACATTTCCCTAAGGACAAAGTTGAGAAGGGATGGGAAGGAGGGTGGAAGGGAACTAGGAACCACAGGGAGGAAGCCGGAGAACTGTTGTTGTAGGGAGGGGACTGCAATCATTGGGATGAAACAAAATGTTAGATTTGTTGAATGTAAAACTGATGATCTTGCCTGTAAACCATTTCTCAATTCAAAATAAAAAGTTAAAAAGAAAAGCTGGACAATGAATAAGGAAGACTGGAGAAGAACAGGTGCTTTTGAATTATGATGTTGGTGAAGAATATTGCAAGTACCACAGACTTCCAGAAGGAGAACCAAATCTGTCCTGGAAGAAGTACAGCCAGAATGCTTCTTAGGAATGAGGATGATGAGACTCTTGTTTCATATGCTTTGTTTATGTTATTAGAAGGGATCAGTCTGGAAAAGGCCATCATGCTTGGTAAAGTAGAGGGTCACTGAATAAGAGGAAGACCCCTAAAGAGATGGATTGACACAGTGGCTACAAAAATGGGCTCAAATATAGCAATAACTGCAAGGATGGTAGCGTTATGTTTTGTTGTGTTTCTATTGTTGTTAAGTGACACTGAGTCAGTTCTGACTCATAGTGACCCTGTATTTTCCTGGGTTTCCAAGAACAGCTAGTGGGTTTGAACCACCGACCTTGTAGTTAGCAGTTCAGTGCTTATCCTACAGCACCACACCAGGAGTCCATTCTGTTGTGTATGTGTATGGGGCACCAACTCAATGGTACCTAAAAACAGCAATACTTTACCGCAATAAAAAATATATACTAAGGTTAACTACCAAAATACTTGAACTAAGAGTTTACAAATTTCAAAAACTGGAAAGAAAAATAAATACAAGGTCTTCTGATTCAAAACTCAGGGATCTTTTCTCTAAATCAATGTCTATTTACACAAACTGAGGAGCATTGAAGGCTGAATCCAGAGGTTCAGGTAAAATACAGGTGCCTGCCAGCTTGTATCCTAGAAAGAGCAGAGTCCCAGCTTCCCACTGCTCTTGCACACCTGTTGTTGGGGCTGAAGATGAAGAATGCACTGGCTTCTGGCATGGGCACTGCCTTTTCTTTAAGGTGAAGCTCAGACAGTGGGCGGGGACGGGGGCCCACGGGCATCTCAGGCTCCTCTTCCTCCTCTTCTCCTGTAAGAAAAAAAGCACCAGTGTAAAGAACTCTACCCCTTTACTTCCATATACTTTCATATTGGCAGGAATGAAGACAGTGTTTGTATCTCTGGGAATGTAGGCTATCAACCCCCCCCCCCGCCACACACACACATACACACTCTGCCTCTCCCTGTGGGTAATGCTGGTACTGTGAGGTACAGACTTCTTGGCATCACCAGAAAGTGGGGCTATATGCAGGGTGACCAACTCATCATGGTTTACCCAGGACTGTCCAGGTTTTAAAACTGAAATCTCCCATGAAACCCCTTAGATCTAGGCAAACTGGGATGGTTGGTCACCCCAGGCATAAGGTACTAGGAAAGGTGACCAGGTAAGTTTAGGGCAAATATTCCCAGGCATTGGTCATCTATCTAGGCTGAGGTGAGGAAGGCCTGGCTTAGTTGACTTCCTGGGATCCCTTGAAAACAGTCTTGTCCTTGAATACTCCAGGAATTTAAAATCAACACTTTCTTCATTTCTGAAGACACAAAAAATTCATGCACTGTAGGAATAATACGGAGTTTGAACCACAATGTCGATGGTTGAAGCTCACCAGCCATTCCTTGGAAACTCTATACAGAGTTGCTATGGGTTGGAACCAACTCAATGGCACTCAACAACAACAGGGACAATAGGGCAATAATGTTAACCACACAGACCTTTTATTCAAAGACTGAGAATCGTCTTAAGACACTGACATAAATTAAAGAAGCCCTTTTGCCCTCCTGGTTGTTGTTGTTGTTGTTGTTGTTGTTAAGTGCCGTCGAGTCGGTTCCGACTCATAGCGACCCTGAACAGGGTTTCTGAGGCTGTAAATCTTTACGGGAGCAGGAAACCTTATCTTTCTCCTGCAGAGCAGCCGGTAGTTTTGAACTGCAGACCTTGCGGTTCACAGCCCGATTCCTAACCACGACGCTACCAGAGCTCCTTGCCCTCCTGGTTAGTGGCCATATTTAATGTGGACCAGGGTCAAACAGCTTATTTACTTATTGCTTACAAACACAGGGCCAGTGGGAGCCACTATGTGGCTGCATGTCCTATTCTACTCAAGTATATATTTTTTAATTACTTTAAGGTGAAAGACAATAGCATTGTTATTAGCAAGTTGTCTGTGGCCAGATGCCTTGATCCAAGTCTTGGCTTTGTTTCTTTCTAGTGATGGGTACTTTGTTGAGTACTCTCTGAGCCTCAGTTTCCTTATCTGCAAAATGGTATAATAATAATAGTACGTATGTACCTCAGAATGGTGCCTGGGCCAAAGGAAGTGCTATAGAAGTGTTAGCTATTTTTACTAATATCTCTATCCATGGGAGAAACTTTAAATACTAAACTAGTGTTTAGCATCTTTCTCAGTGTGATCCTTACATGCAATTTTCCCTTAATAAACCTTCCATTCACATTCAACTATTTTATAAATACTCACTATAGTGGGATGAATAATGTTCCCCCAAAGTCATGCAAACCCTGGAACCTTAGACTGCAACCTTATTTGGAAATACAGTCTTTGCAGATACATTTAGTTATGTATCTAAAATGAGGCTATATCGAGTTAGTTGTTAAGTGCTGTTGAATCAGTTTCAAATCATAGCGACCCTGTATAGGGTTTCTGAGGAGCAGCTGGTGAGTTTGAACTGCTGACCTTGCGGTTTGCAGTTCAGTGCTGTTCCTACAGTGCCACATCAGGAGTCTACTCTATTGGGTTAGAGTGGACACTAAATCCAATGACTGGTGTTCTTATGAAAAAAGGAGAGGACACATGGGGAAGGTCTTGTGAGAGCAGCAGCTGAGATTGGAGAGATGCAGCTCCAAGTCACGGAATACCAATGATGGCCAGAGACCAACAGAAACTAGGAAGACGCAATGCAGGATTCATTCCTAGAATCTTGAGAGGGAGTATGGCTACACTGTATCAACCCCCGCTGATCCCTTGATTTGAATGTTGAGCCTCCAAATTTAAACAATAAATTTATGTTTGAAGTTATCCAATTTGTAGTACTTTGTAACTGCAGCCCAAGGAAACAAATACTCTATCTATGCATTCTCTCTTTCCTGTGCTCTGTTTGAACTGCCCTGCATCTCCCTTTCTGCAGGGCGACAAGGGCTCCACCCCATACAGCATCAATCTCCTGGTTTTCCTGAGTTCCCTGGGCTCTAGGGATGACCTTCTTGTGGAATTCGGCAACACTTTCTGCCTCCCACATTCATATGCCACATAGCACAATGCCTTGGGTGACTGATGTTAAATATTTCTGTCCCATCTCTCTATGTGCTGAAAGCTTCTGGAGAGAGAGAAAACATTTTTGGCATACAGTAGCACTTATTTCTTGATGACAACTAAACTTAGATACCAACATTTGCTTCCCAAGGAAGGGAATTTTGCAAAAGAAGAGGGTCAAATGGCGACAAATTGGTTGAAAGAAGATACTTGGGGAGGTTCATTTTATGGACCATCTATCCCTTTATGCTCTCTCTCTTCTTCTGGTCAAAATGAAGCCAGGTGGTAGAGAGAGGGAGGAAAAAAAAAAAGCTTGGCCCAGTGAGTGGTACTTTATCAAGCAAGAAGCACGTAGAGACCTTTTGCTGGCGGACAGCAGCATATAGGCATAAATCAGATTCCTTCCCTAGGATAATTAGAATTGACCAGCGAGGCAATTAATATTTTCAGAGAAGAGAAACATGAGATGAAAAGTAGCGTGCAGGCCAAAGGGTTGAAGCGTTTTGATACTGAACCCTTTATATGTACAAGAAAGGTAAAGTCTTCTACTTTAAAAGAGAAGAGTAAAATCAGAGTTGGTCTAAATACTGATATTTACAATTTAATTGGAAAGGCGCTTAAATCCCTGTCTAGGTGTTTGTATTCTTTCCACTTTTGCTCTAAAAGACACAACATTTCATTACTAGTATTGACAGTAATTTCATAACAGGCAATTTATGCTTATTTTAATCATGTTTAAAGAAAACCAATTATCCTGGCTTAATACACTTCCAAGTTTCTAGTGAAGAATTTTACATGCTCTTTCCGCTGCATTAGTTTTCTTCACTGTATTGATTTCCATTTCTAGAGAGAATAAAGTTGGTCTATTCAGACATACACACTAGTGTGGGGCTCCGCGGAGAATAATTACCTATACTTCAGGCTTAAGAGGACACAGGTTTGAAGGACAAACACAAATTTTTAAAGGGACCAGAATTTGACAGCATATGATGCTTCGCATATATTATGGTTAAGGAGGAAAGCTGACAGATTAGGAAAAAATCAGATAAAGTTCATTTTGGGGGCTGGCAACAGAGCCACCTGGACTCCCACTTCTCAAATGCCAGTAGAATGCCTCTGGGATCTTTATTTTCTCATCTCTATTCTTGGAGGTCTGGAAACAGTATATTCAGTCAGCTACTGCTGTGCAGTGGAGTTGTTGCTGTTCAGAATGACAAGTTACAGTATTGAAAAATACAGACATACCTCACTGTACTGTGCTTCACTTTACTGTGCTTAGCAGATACTGCATTTTTCACAGATTGAAGGGTTATGGCAACCCTGCATCGAGCCAAGGTTACTGGTACCATTTTTATAATAATACATGTTCACTTTGTGACTCTGTAAAACATTTTGGTAATTCTCACAAGATTTCAAATTTTTTCATAAAGCTATTGTACACTTGATAGGTTACAAGACGATGCAGTATAGTAAATGTAACTGTAATGTTTATTTGTATATTTATATTGTATATTTACATATACATAATGTATATGTAAATGTAACTTTCATATGCACTTTCATATACATAATGTATATGTATATAGCTTTCATATACATAATGTATATGTAAATGTAACTCATGTGACTAGCTTTACTGCAACAATCACTTTATTGAGATGGTCTGGAACAGAACCCACATATCTGAGGTATGCCTGTATGGTGAAATGCTCCATACATTGTTGTTGGTACCACTTGCCCCCTACCTATCTGATACTCATTTTCACCTCTGTGTTTTGCGTATGGTCAATAAAAACAGAAGCATTTGTTAACATGCAGTGCCTCTCCGCAGCTCCACTCTTGCCCATCTTCCATCCTTTTACAAGGTAAGTTGGAGTCTGATCTTGTCCTCCTCTGTCTAAGATCTTCTTGTCCTCCTCTGTCTTAAGATCTCCACTCCCATTAGATGAAACCCACTCCTCTTGTGTGACTTTGGAAGCCCTGCTCAGTCTCTTCCTGTCTATTCTCTTACCTCATCTAGAGCTCTCCTCTGTGTTCTCTCTCTGCTAGGCACATTGGCTGTCTTTGGGTTCCTCTACTGCCAAGCAACTCTGCACTGAAGAGATTCTGCACTTGTTAGTCCCTTCATTTGGAAAGCTCTTCCCACTGATTTCCACACATCTGGTTGGATGGTCAAGTGGTTAACATGGTCGATTATTAACTGAAAGGTTGGAGACTGGAGTTCACTCAGAGATACCTTGGAATAATTTCAAGTCAGCCATTGAAAACCCTATGGAGTACAATTCTACTCTAGCATGGTTCTACTCTAGTATATAGCTGGGGTTGCTGTGCACTATTGACAACAATTGGTCTAGTTGGTTCTTTTCAATCATTCTGATTTTGATCCAAATGATTGCTCTTCAAAGAAGTCATTATGGAACCTACAAAGTAATCTGGGCTACCCAGTTATTATCTTCATGTCATCAATTGCTACCTGATGTTACCTTTTCTTTTGGGGGGTTTCCTTGTTTAAAGTCTGTCTCTCCCACTGAAACATTAGCTCCATGTGAGCAAAGGCCTTCTCTGTCTTGCCCAGAGTTATATCTGCTGTGCCTGCTGCAGTGACTGGCACACAGTTGTTGTTGTTGTTAGGTGCCATCATGTCGGTACCGACCTATAGCGACCTTATGCACAACAGAACAAAACACTGCCCGATGCTGAACCAACCTCACTAGCGTTGCCACACTTGAGCCCATTGATGCTGCTACTTTGCCAATCCATCTTGCTAGGGTTCTTCCTCTTTTTTTCGTAGGGGCTTTATAATCAATTATCAAATGAATATCTCCAAGGTTCTATACCAATAGTATGATCTGGAAAGAACTTCCTCCTTCAACTCCCTGAATTCAAACCACATCAAGATCACCCTCCCCCATGAAGTGTCCTTAGGCTTCACCACCTCTCACTGTTCTTTTTCTCCTGGAAGCTCTTTCAGCATTCAGGACTCCCGGCAATATCTGGTTCTGTGCTATACATTCTCTGGTGGCGGTCATGATTTTTTCATGTATATTTGTCATGCACACTTAATGACTCCTTAAGAACATCTGCAATTGCAAGGAGTCCAGGACCCAAAAACACACTGCCCTTGAGTTGGCTCTGACTCATAAAAAACCTAGAGGACAGGGTAGAACAGCTCCATAGGGTTCCCAAGGTTCTACATTTCTACCAAAGCAGATGGCCTCATTTTCCTTCCTGTGGAGCAGCTGGTGGGTGGGTTTGAAACGCTGACCTTTCAGTTAGCAGTCCAATGCTTAACTCATGGCTCCTCTTTATAAACGGAGTAAAATCTTGACCCAATACTTTTCTTCCTTGGGTGAGTGGGTGTTTTAAAATGTAGTGTATAGTCATTTGGGAAGCTGAAGCCAACTGGTAGCATTGAGGATTAAATAGAGGGCTAGCACTGGCTCAATGGCCCCTTGGTGCCCATGAGAAAAAGGCTCCTCCTCTGGGTGTTTGTTCACAGCCACATGAGGGCAAACCCCTGGGGAAACAGAGGGCAAGGCTGGATTTCAGCTCCCATTTGGGCACTTTGACACATGTCTTTGGTTACAACCTGGACAACCAAACACAGAAGCCCTGGAGAGCAGAGTAGGAGTAAGAAAGAGAGCAGGAGTGAGAAGGAGTGACAGCATGGATGGTATGGAAGAGTGTTCTCTGACATTCACCTTCTTGTCTTGAGGCATGTTCTCAGTGCAGCTCTAGCTAGCCTCTGAGGCTGAGGCTTCCCCCACCCCGGGGCACCTGCCTGGACTGGATACAGCAGGGTCCAGATGCCCAGAGGCTGTGAGAATGGGAGCAGCAGTGCTTGGGGATGGAGTTGGCAGGGGTTCTCTGCCTCTCTAGGTTCCAAAGAAAGAAAAACAGTAGAGAAAGGGGATGAAAACAGCAAAGACTGCAGGCTATGTGACCTGTGGAGGAATCCTTTTGTACCTTTTTCTGTTCCTGGTACAAAAGGACCCAGGAGTTGACATCAGAGTCCAGGAAGGCAGGAAATGGAAGGGCAGGAAGAGCTGGGAAGCAGAAGCTGATTTAAATTTTGAGATTGGAGGCCCGGGGGGAGGGCTCAGGCAATGTCTCTTGCATAATAAAAAAGCCAAGGTATAAGCTCTTTATCTGCTTCTAACCTCTCTTGTGATATTTCATTCTTTTAATGAGCAAGGAGATCCTGCTTCCTCCAAGTAGCAGTCTATGCCCTCCAGTTAGGATAGATGTGTGTAGTCAGGAGCCATGGGTTCTAAGAGCACACTGTCCTTGGGGCCTCCTCTGTGAGAAAATGGAACCAGACATAGTAGAGAGTGGGGATCATGGAAGACAGCTGAAAGACCGAATGGTGGTGGAGTGGAGTTGGGGACAAGAGCAGGCCAGCCTCAGTTATCTGTGGACCAGGGAAGAAGGCAGGACAGTCTCAGTTAACAGTAGATCAAATCCAAGGTGGAGAGATGACAGGGACCAAGAAAAAGGCAGGCATGGGTTTAGAGGAGGGAAAGGGCACATTCTAGAAAATCCTAAGGGACCTGCGGGAGTGTGGGAATAGCTTTCCAATTTAAAAACATAACCATTCCCTGAATCCTCAAAGTCATCAAAAGTTACATGTTGGGTCAACAGTCATTTCTATGATGGCTAACATAATGACACTAGCCTCATTATATTGTCCTTGATCCTCTTCTCTTCGGCCTCATTAGTGCAACAAAGAAGAGAAAAGCCACAAGTAGATTCAGAATAATGAAAATGAGATTACTGTCTGTATTAGAGCTTAAATGCTAAAGCTCTTGGTTTGTGGAAGGCTGTGGTCCACATCAGGAGACTTAACTACAGTTTGAGTCTTGACATTAACTCATACACCATTTGAGTTCTTTATGTGATTTCCGCAATGCTTGCTAGCCATTAAGCCAGTAATGTGACTATGTTTAGACATGTCTGGGGAAAGCCTGTTGTTAAGTACCATCAAGTCGGTTCCAACTCATAGTGACCCTGTATAGGATTTCTAAGAAGTGGCTGGTGGGTTTGAACCACCAACCTTGCAGTTCATAGTCTAATGCTTAATCTACAGCACCACACCAAGACTCCTGGGGCAAACCTGTTGTTAAGTGACATCGAATTGGTTCCAACTCATAGAGAACCTGTATAGGGTTTCTGAGGAGCGGCTGCTGGGTTTGAACTGCCAACCTTGTGGTTAGCAGTTCAGTGTTTATTTTACAACTCAGGAAATGTGGTTGAAAGTAGATTAGCTCTAATTTTGCAAAGATGCTCACACTAGGGAACTTGCCTGGGCATTTATGGAAAGCAATCAATCAGAAACATGGCATCTAATTTGATAGATGTTGATGTTGATATTAAGTGCTGTTGAGTTGGTTCCGACCCATAGCGACCCTGTATAGGGTTTCCGAGGAGCAGCTGGTAAACTTGAACCACCGACCTTGCAGTTCAACCTTGCAGTTCAAATGGCTTTGCAGTCTGGCGCATTAACCCACAGCACTACACCAGAACTCCAGTTTGATTGATACTTGTTCTGGTATTGTTTTGTAACCATCTTGTGGCTATGACTCAAGGTCACATGTAGCCAGGTAATAAAAACCCCAGGACCAATCCTTCAACCTTCCAAAACTTGCAATTGGTTTAATATTCCAATCATGGTTCGTTCCCACTTCTATAGTCCCACTTGTGACAGTGATGGATCGACCTGTCACCAATCATCAGCTTGTGATGATTTCCTTTATTCTCTGTTCTTTACATGAAAACTATGAATGTGAGTTGGTGAATTCCACTGGCCTCTGTACTGATGGTTTCCCTTATCTGAGATAATTGTCTCTGTTCTGTTGAAGGCTTAATAAAAGGGTCTCAACAGAACATGGAAGGAGACCTGGTGGCTCTGCAGGATAAGCACTGGAATGACACCCACAAGATAAATTGTTCAAATCCACCAACCAGTTGCTTCTCAGGAGAAAGACAAGATTGTGCTCCTGTAAAGATTTACAGTCTCGAAAACCCTATACAGGGTAGCTATGAGATGGAATGTATTTGATGGCAGTAGGTTTGCTTTGAGTTACAGAACTTGGAGTCCTGATGGTACATTGAGTTAACCATTGGGCTGCTAACTGAAAGGTCAGTGGTTCAAACCCACCATCTGTTCTATGGGAAAAAGATGAGGTAGCTTGTTTCCACAAAGATTTAAAGTCTCAGAAACCCTATGGAACAATTCTACTCTGTCCTATAGGGTTGTTAGGAGTTGGAATCGACTCAGTGGCGCCCAGCAGCACCACCACCATTATCAACTGGGGACAGATGATTTCTGGCTTCCTCATAGGTTAAATAAGATCATGTTAAAGTAGTGCTTTTGTGTCCTTTGGGGGCAGGATTCTACATACATTTGACATTTTATTATATCATATGTTGTGAAATCAGTAAGTTATATGATTTATTACTATGACATATGTTACAGCATTATGCTCATTTAATCATAATAGTAAATCCCAAATCTGCCTTGGCCGTACTCAGAAGGCAGTGCCGAGCACAAGGACAGTTACCACCACAGACATATCACCTGTCGTTTTATAAAATGCTGTCAGGTCCAGCTGGGGCTCTAGTATTTCTATCTAATTTGTAAACTCCACTTCCTTTTAGATGACTTTTATGTCAAAGGTCCTTAGATGTCCCTCAAAGATGCCCTTTCTGGCTCATTTAAATCCCCGAGCTTGCCTTCCTTTTACATAGAATTGCAGACAGTATCACCAGCTTCAAGCTTGCAATTAGTCATAGACGTAGGATTTGTTGGGGAAATGGACTGCTGATTTACTAACATGCCCTCTCTGTGTAGGTTAGGCTGTATTTGCACTGGTAGCCATGTTAGATAGCTGAAAGCCTTCTACATTTATGCACAAAACTAGATTTTCTTTCTCCATCCATTCTCTGCTGAATTTGTCTACCAGGGAACTTGCAAACTGCTGACCTCGCAGTTAGCAGCCCAGCTTGTAATCCACTATGTTACCAGAGCTCCTTCCAGATGAAATTGGTCGTGTTTGAAACAGAGCCAGGAGATGTTTAGCAATGTTGATGTAAGCTAGAACCATTGGTTCCTGGTAGTGATGGTTACGTGCCATGGAGTCAATTTTAACTCATAGCCACCCTGTATAGTGTTTCCAAGGCTGTAAATCTTTATGGGATAAGAAAGCCTCATCTTTCTCCCATGGAACAACTGGTAGTTTCAAACTGTAGACCTTGAGATTAGCAGTATGACTCATAACCACTACACTATCAGAACTCCCTAACACACTGGTATTCCCATGTAGTTTTAGAATTTAGAATTCTTAACCCCAGTGTTCCAATCTCTGGGTTAGACGATGGGATTGGTACCTGTATTTTCTGGGTTGGGGTAAGGACTCTTGTCTTCGTTTTCATTGGGTTGGAGGTCATCCATGTTGATCTAGTTAGCCAAAGGGAAGAAGAAGAAAGAATCCAATTAGATAAATTCTATAGTTTTAGAGACTTGGCTGAGCTGCTGACTCAAAAATATGACTTTGTAACTTTGGACAAATCCTTCAAGACATCAACAGAAGGCTAGGATTTAATCAGTCTGCCTTCTTTTCATGTTCTCAGTTCTTTTGCTCCCTCTTCCACACCACTGGTCATAGTTCCATTAAATCTCTTTCCTCCCTTCCTCCTTTCCATGGTGGTCTTGTTCTGGGAATATTGCGGCCCTCATAATTCCTGGTAGGAGATAATGACTCACCTTGGTGGTGGGTGGGGACTCTCCATCAGCCGTAATGGATTTCAGCTCAATTTTCTCCTCCTTGGTCTCCTCTACTGCCGGCTTTTCCACCACCTCTTGTTTCTTCTCTGGGCTCGCAGTCCTGGCCGGTCAGCAGGAAAAAGAACAAATGGATGTTAACCGGTATGAAGAAGGGAATAGCCCTGTGGTCTGTTGGGAGCCAGTGAGAGAAGATTCCCTGGGTTTATGTCCATCTTCCTTTCCTCAGGACACATACTGTGTGCAGCCCAGTCACAAATGCAAATGGGCTAGTCCCAGGACCCTAGGCACCTGGTTATACCTGACTCTGTATGGCAGTCAGTTGGCCTTTTCCAGCATCTCAGCTGCTCCAGTCTATATCAGAGAAAGACTCTTAATACCCTTTAGAATTGGTTCCTGGAGGGACTCTACCTTGTCCCATGTAGATATTGGTGAGATGCAATACAGAGCCCTGCCATGCCTTCTTATCACTGTAGATGAGTTACAAAACAGTGACGACTGGTCACTCTTTAAGGTGGCACTCTATTTCTCCTCTTAGTGGTTGCCTGTTTCTTCTCCCCACCCTTTACTAGCATGGCCTCGCCTCTCAAAAAAGAGAACCCTTCTCCCACCAACTTCCCAGACAGATGGGAACTATAATAGCTTTGTAGAGACTGAAATGTATGATGGCCTCTGCTTTGGAGCAATGCCTAGGAATTAGGAGAGAAACTCAACTTACTGGGATGTGAAGGAAGTACCCTTCTAGGGAGGATAGATAAGAGACCACAATGCCCAAACCTCTCTTTATCATCAATGGAAATGGCATTTCAAAGATGAGACCGTGGGACCCTGGGTATGGGTTGGCTTAGAGGGTTACCTGGCCAGCTTCTTTCTCTCCTTCTCTTCTTCCTCCTCTTTTTGAGCAGATGTTAAGCTCTCCGCATCAGCCAGGTTGTCCACAGCAATGGCCAAGAACACATTCAGTAGGATATCTGTTTGTGTCCATTCTTAAAGGAAATAACCCTTGGGGATTCTGGTGGCTCCAGGGGACAGGGAGGACACAGGACATGCAGGAGTAGAGTTTTCAGCAAAGAAAGTGTGACAGGAATTCACTCTGAGGGGTTCAGTGCCCAACAGGGCCCCTTTCCACTCCCCTCCTCTGGGAGTTTCTAAGGGGTTTGCAGGCTAAAACAATGAACCCTGCCTTGCTCTTGAATTGCTCGGTTTCGTTACTAGTTTCCCCAATGAGAAGGCTGGATATAATTGACGTTATAAATGGCATTGTCTCTAGTAGAATGGTTTCTCTTAGGAGCAGTTCATTATAACTGGGTGCTGAGGAGGCAGCCTGGTACCTCAGTCAACTCTTAATATGAGTCATGCATACAAAGACCCAGGGAGGGCCGGCTGGAACTGGTGCCAACTTGGAAATTCCTACTGGAAGCCATTCTTTGCTCTTTTCTGCTCCCTAACCACCTCGAAGGGAAATACTATGGGCCAGAGAACTGTAGAATCAAAGAACACATAGCTAGAAGGGGGTCATAAAGTTTGTTAAATCCAACCTTCCCCCTTCCCATTCTCCCAGACCCCAAACATTCACACCAGTTCACATGCAGAGAAAGTGAAACCCAGGGAGGGTGAGGACTCCAAGGATGCTACTGAATACCTCACCAGTGCTGGGCAGTGGGGTAAGGGCTTTGCATACATAACCACATTAAAGCTCACAATGACACATTCAGTAGCAGACACTACTCCTCTATAAGAAGGCTTAAGAAAGTTCATGGAAAAATGGAATTGAAAGATAATAGAATTTTCTGTGAACTTTTTGAAGCCTCTTTGAAATTATCCCATTTTACAGATGCTGAGGTAGAGAAGTTTTACTTTGCCTCAGATAACCCAGATGGTAAGTTGTGAAATGGTGTTTAACATGCCTATTTTTCAATGTGCTTTATCTGGAATTCCAACCTGGGACCCCTGAATCTTGGGTCAGAGTTCCTTCTACTCTAAAACTGAGAAGGGGAAGAGAAGAAACATTCTTAATTGAGCACCCCACCTCAGAGCAGATGAAACAGCCCTACGGCAGCAAGTTGCCAACTCTAGGGTAGTAGTCATAGTGTTATTGTTGTTGTTAAAGGTCAGTTCTGACTCATAGGGACCCCTTCTGAGAAGGGGCTGGCAAGTTTGAACCGACAACCTTGCGGTTCACACCGACCTTATGTCTAGTGCTTATCCTACAGCGCCACACCAGGACTCCATGGTTCCACTGTGGTCTGTGTGAATGGCTACCCCAGCACAATGCCAGGGGGTACCGTTAGCCAGGATTAGGATATGAAAGTGTCACCCGGAGTCAAGCAATGCTGCAGTCTGAGAGAGTTCAATAAAACGAACTTACATCTCCACCTATGCCAAAGCTCCAGGCTTACAAAACCCACCTCCACTGCTACAGTGGCCCTTGGCAGGGAACCGTTCTTGCCCCCAAAGCCGGTCTTCCCTGTGCTTGCCTGAGGGTCTAAGAATGGGCAGCCACAGTGAATCAGTATCTACAGTGAATGCTGCAGTTCAAGGGAGGGTAGGGAGGTAAGGGTGGGGAGGCAGAAGCAAAGGATACAATTTCCACAGATGAAGAGGATGATGAAGTAAATACAGACTAACATCCCTGGAAAAGAGGGGCCGCCATAAGCCATGATCCCATCATACATCACCGAATTCCAGTCCTCCCCGGTCAGGATCTGAATGACACATTCCCACCAATAAGGGACACAGCGTTAGACCAACAGCAAACCCCCAAAACTCCCCTGCCCTGCCCCACTATGTTAACAAAAATGTTCAAAATCTCTTTTCTTCTTCTTTCCCTCCTTTTGGCCCCAAGTCTCCTCCCCTGGGATTCTGAGCTATTGACCTGGGCAAGTTGAACTCTATTCTTAGACAAAGTGCATGACATTTGCGTAGTATCATCTGAGAAGTGACTAAAACGGCTTTATGTTAAAAACACACGTATGATACAGGATATGGCCACCATTAGCCATCCCATGGATCGAGGCATCAAGGGCCCCCAGACAACATGAATATGTTCATCAAGAGAGTAATATGCTACACCAGTTTCCTCCAAACATGAGTCATTTGGGTACCATCTTTAAGACGTCTGTAACATCCACAGCATTCATTTTTATCTATAAATTAATCTATTTTAAAATTTAAATAGGCATTGCTTACTTTAGCCTTGTCCTAAGCAAAAACGCCTTTGAAATCACAAATTTGATGGGCTAGTTACAAGTTTTTTTCAAGAGCCAAATATGGTAAGTAAGAAACAGGAGCTCCAAAACTCTCTCCTCTCCCAGCAAGAGCTGTTTTGTTTTCCTTTGTTTAATTTTTACTCTTTCCTGTATTAATTTATTTGAATGAAGAGTCCCAAGGTTAAGAGTTTTTAAACCACTCCATTAGATTTTTTTCCAATGGTCCATCCAACAGTGTGATTCCATGGGGGTCTGTGGTAGAAGGAACTGTAGAAAGAACTCAAGACTCTCCTGGGCATGGACCCTCTCTGGCCCAGTGAAAGGATGATGCTTTCCACCCATCTTTCAATGCTCTTTCTTCCCACCCCTTACCCTGACTCTTGGTCATCATCACAGCGGAAAAGAGGCCATACCTGAAACACGGTGAGGAGAGACTGGGGAAAGTTATCGAATGTGCTCCTCCTGGTTTGCATCTCATCAAAGTTGAACTTTCCTCCAAAGAGCTGCATTCCCAGGAGGGAGAAGATGATGATGAAGAGGAAGAGGAGAAGCAGCAGGGAGGCAATGGAGCGCACAGAGTTGAGTAGGGATGCCACCAGGTTGCTTAAGGAGTTCCAGTACCTGAGGGCCAATATAATGAAGATTAGCCTTCTTTTCCACTGCTTTCCTTACCATCATTCCTCATTCACTAGAGATTATAGAACAGATAGCAACATGCTTGTCCTTCTCCCTTTCCTTGGGGGTAGTGGGTGGTAGGATCCCAACATGAGCATGGAGCTAGTGAATCTAAGGGCCCAGGGTCAGCAGAATGGTGAAGTGAGGGAACTCAGGCAGCAGAAGCCTGAGTTCCCACTTAGCCTCTGCCAAGTACTTGTTGTATATGCCCTTTTTATTTAACTTCTTTTATTTCTGTCTCCCCATCTGAAAAAAGAAAAGAAGATGATAGTAGCATGTACTTCATTAGGCTGTTGGAGGACTACGTGAGATAAACCAAAAAGCCCTGATTCTAGAGGGGGTCATGGGAGCTTCTCAAATGGATCCTCTCCTTCCATGTGGGACATCTGGGTTTGAGTCCTGACCAAGGCACCTCAAGCACAGCCATCACTCTTGTGTCAGTGGTGGTGTGTGTGTTGCTATGACGCCGAATACGCTTCAGCAGAACTTCCAGATGAATATGGACAAGGAAGCAAGACCTGGCAATCTATTCCTGAAAACCAGGCAATGAAAACCCTAAGGATTGCAACATTTCAGTCCATCATCCACCATGGGGATGGTGCCGTCTGCACTGCAGTTTATTCTGTCGTACATGGGGCTGCCATGATGGCAGCTAACAACACTGTGGTGCTGTAGGATCAGCACTGGACAGCTAACAGCAAGGTCAATGGTTCAAACCTATCACCTGCTCCTAAGAAACTCTTTACAAGGTCGCTATAAGTCTGAACAAACTCGATGGCTCTTACCAACAATACAACACGGTGTAGGCTATACTTCTACTGAGATGATAAAGGTTAGTAATTACTGCTATTTAAGGGTTGTTATTGAAGAGAAATAGTTTTTTTCCAACAGTGCTGACCTTAGCCCACCGGGACAGCAGCTGCCTCCTAGAGGCATATAAGTGACGTCACTCATGGGTAAGAGAGGGTGCATGGTGAAGTAAGACTTCCCAAATTTACCATACCCTGAGAATTAGTTTCAAACAAAACAAAACAAACAACTGCACCAAAAGCAACCCTCACTGGAGATTTTAATTCAATAGCTCTTGTTTGGGACCCAGAACTCTGTATTTTTGAAAAGCATCCCATAGGATTCTTAGAACCTGGCAAGTTTGGGAAATCCTGGGTTACAACAAACCCATCACCCCACTGGGAAAGTCCTCTGTGAGTGGGGCAGGGAGTTTATTGCCTAAGCTCTGCCCAGATCAGAGATGGACTCTCCTTACAGTCTCTGCATATCTATCTCTTCACTGTAATACCCCAAACTCCCAATCTAGTGCTATCAGGTGTATTCCAATTCACGGAGACCCTATGTGTTAGAGAGCTGTTCCATAGAGTTATCTTGGCTGTAATCTTTAGTCGAGCAGAACGTTATGCTTTCTTTTCACAGCACTACCGAGTGGGTTCAAATTTTAGATTAGGAGCCCTGGTGTGTCTCTAGGATAAGCACTAGAATGCTAACCGCAATGTCGGAGGTTCAAACCCACCAGGGGTTTCTCGGAAACTCTATACAGAGTTCTTATGAGTTGGAACAACTGCATGGTGCTTCACAACAGCAGTCATGTGCAAACCACTGCACCAGCCATACAAAGGGCCTTTACTGTGTTGTTGTGGTCATCGTTGTTAGCTACTCTAGAGTTGGTTCTGAGAGAAACACTGCCTGGTTCTGCATCATCCTAATAGTTGTTGCTCTGCTCAAGTCCCAGGGAGAAGCCCTTTCTCCTGTAAAAGAGGGGGCCTACTGATGACTGCTGGATTCGGCTTGGCAACTCGTGAAAAGGAAAGTTCAGGGTAAGAAAATGTATGCTAGCAAAAGGCATTAGAGTTGTTTTTAGGTATCGTCGAGTTGTTGATAACTCATAGCGACCCCAGGTGACCGAGCAGAACTACCTCACGGTAGGGTTTCTAAGGTCATCATCTTTACCAGAGTAGATGCTGTTGTTGTTAAGAGCGATCGAGTCGGTTCAGACTATAGCAACTCTGTACAGGGTTTCTGAAGAGTGGCTGGTGAGTTAGAACCACCAACCTTGTGGGTCTTTTCTCCTGCAGAGCAGTTTGATGGATTGGAACTGCCAACCTTTCATTGGCAGCCCAGTGCTTAACTATTGTGCCATCAGAGTTCCTTTGCAAAAGGCATACAGCCCCAAACTGGAGCAAGTACAAGACCAAAAACAATCTCCCAGTTCCCTACAGCTCCAGCCCTGGATGGTCTGCCTTCCATGTCAACATCTTGATCTCCTTTATTTTATTTAAGACATTCCCAGCTCATTACTGATACAGTGAGCTGGGTTTGCTTCCTAAATGAGCGAGCAGCATGCTAACCACCCCCATGAGCGTCTCACAGCTGTACCCCCAGCCTGGGCTCTTCTCTGGTTCCATATTAAGTGTCAGAAGCAGATGGGCCAACAGTCTGAATGTAAACATGAACTTCTCCCCAACCTGGATCTTGTAATGCTCCTCTCCTTCCCCCAATCCAGCCTGTTCCCACCTTTATTTTGCCTGTCAGCCACACCCCCTCCACTGGCAGAATATGAATATGTTCATTTGTTTCTGTTCTGTAGATACTCTTAGGTATGATAGTCTTGTATCAACAAATAGGATCTGAATTCTTCATTATCCCTTCCTTTGTGCACAAATAAATCTAGCACAACCCAGTACATTTTACAGACTGCCTGTTGACCCAGTAGGCTGGAGGTTGCAGCAACTGTTCTGTGTAAAGCAAGAAAATACTGGGACCTCTCTCAAGGCTGGGCTCTCCATTAGTATATATACAGCATTGAATGAGTTCTAGCCACTTCCCCAGGTTCTTTACCAAGATTCTCATTCCTGCTCACCCCACTCTCTTGGAAATAGTACACAGAAGTTCCACATAGATTTACTGCATGAAATTTGCTTTACAAATGCTCTGCCAACAATAGATCACTGTGGCCAAATCGAAGGGGATTTTTTTTTTCACCCTGGAGGATGAGAACAGTTGGGACAGGTTTAAATTTAGTTTTGACGCTCTCTGGAACAGAGAGGAAGTAGGGTGAAGCATTTCAAAGTACTCAAAAGCTATTGGTTCTGTTCTATCAAAGATCATTTAGGATAGCCAGATCAGCATTCTGTTCCATACCTAGAGTGTAAACAACCCAACCCTAAGCTATCTGAAAGTTCTAGTTCAAGGAAGGACTTGGGTCACTTTATACTGTAGAAGAGGAAGAGGAATCTCCAGGATGGCAAACACAAAGATAGACCTACAGGAGAGAAACAAATGGAGATAAAAACTCTCCCCAGATGGAGATTTCAAGCAAGAGAGGCAAAAGGAAAAGGTAACAAAATGAGGTAGGGTTAACAAGATGGGGAGTTTAAAGGCAGACTCTAATAATGGCATTCATGGAGGTTAGAGTCTTTGTGGGGTCCTGAGAAGCTTAGGGGCTAGAAAGTGATGGAGTGGGTGAGGGAGTGCACAAATGGATCTCATGCTCTCAGCCAGACTCTGGTAGGGAAATGGTGACATTTTGAACCAGCAAGATATGCAAAGGCTTTCAACTGGAAGTGTTATGGAGGTTCACATGTGGTCATGATTCACCATCATGTCTATATGTGCTGAGTCTAACATTTCAGGGAGTGGTAAGGGAGGAGCAATAGGAGAAAGAAAGAAGACTGAAGATTTAAGAGGAAAAGTAGCCAGGGTTGGAGGGATTTTGGTACTTTTAAAAAACAACTATGTTAAAAAATTAGATCTAATTAGTAAATGTAAAACATTTCTAGATTTGAAACATTTCTAGATTTAACTAGCTAAAACTCTTCTTCCTCCCCAAAGAATGATAAGTCAGATTGGGCTGATCAAATAGATACTGAATCTTTGCAACATTTGTAGCCCCATAAAGTCTCAAAGCAGGAGAAAGAACTCAATTCATCCTGTGGCTGGAAGGCCCATTGTCATGGGTGATTCACCCAAAGATGGCAGAGCTTTTGACCACATGCAGGTTATTCTCACTGAGATCAAAAGCTTGCCTTCCTGTTATAATTCCCCAGGCCACAGTGCCACAACACTTTGGGCACTCAGTAATCAACTGACTTACCGCCTCATGTAGGAGCCCCAGTTCTGTTATGTCTTTTTAAAAATTATTTAAATGAGATACACAGGTTGGCTGTTATTCACATACACAATATACTCTCTAAGGAATTCCCATAGTTTGACAAACACAAAGTGTAATGGGAGACCAAACCATGCTAATAATTCATTTTCTTCACAATGATACACCAAGGTTCCCTTCAGGCTGCATGTATGTACCCTGTTCTTATCCATTCATCAAATTATTGGGAATGCAAGTGACTAAGAGTAATGGTGTTGCAAGGGCAATTCCAAATTAATCTATATATATTGGTTTAAAGTACATCATTCACAAATTTGTATCTTACGTCTTAAAAACCCTGAAAAATACATATTACTGTCAAGTTGATTCCAAACTCATAGCAGCTTCATAGGCCAGAGTAGAACTGTCCCATAGGGTTTTCAAGGCTATACTCTTTAGGGAAGAAGACTGCCATGTCTTTCTCCTACAGAGTGACTGCTGGGTTTGAACTTCCGACCTTGCAGTTACTAGCAGAGCTGCTTTACCACTGTGCCAATAACAAATTATGTATCACATAGAGTACAACTTCTCAGGACACGCCAAATCAAGAAATCATGGTTGAGAACCAGTGGTCTAGACCAAATTTTCCAAGTCTTGGACCACGAGCTCTGAGTGGGAGATGGGCAGTTTGGGATTACAAGAAAGGATCTACAAATCCACAGTACATCAAGTCTTGTAGCAGACTAAATAAACAACTTGTCTTGCATGAATACAACCACTAGTCAAATGTATACAGATTTTATCACTGTATACATTTGTGTGCAGTCCTGGTTTGGTGCTGTAGGCTAAGAACTGAACTGTTAACGGCAGGGTCTGTGCTTCAAACTGTTCATCAGAAACCTTATACAGGGCCACTAAGCATCAGAACAACTCTTAGCAACAAAACAACAATATGTGTAGGAACTAATAACATTCAAATTAATTAAAAATCTTTGCTGAATTCATAGTGTACTTTCTCAGTTAAGAATTACCACAAGTACAATCTTGACCTGGTTAAGGACTCTAGTAAAGATAATGGTGAGGCAAGAATCAAGTTTTCCAATGATATCTGAAGGGTTATATTTATATACATATATATTTTTTAATTCTAATTTAAAAAAATGTTTTATTGTGAATTATGTGAATTATGCAAGAACATTAGCTTTACATTCATCCTATCGTATATCGTTTCATTCCCATGGTTACAATCCCCTCCATGCATCATCAAACAACCCAAGTGTATACCCTGCAAACCTGTCCCCCAGTCGTCAGCATACGGCCCCTCTCCCTCTCTGGATCTAGAGTCCCCAGCCGCTCCATTTCTCCATGTCATCATCTCTGCCTCTAACTCTGGCATCACTGTTTCTCTGGGTAGGGTCCTGCTCTCCACACTTCTCCCTTGATGGTCCCAGGGACCTCCGCTCCTAGACTGCAAAGTTAATCACTCCCCTACTTTTGTTACAAAATTTCTACCCTCACAATCAGTCCTGATAACAATTATTGAACCATCCTTGCATCCCTGATATGAATCCCACTTGATCACGATGTATTATCATTTTGATACGTTGCTGGATTTTGTTGAGAATTTTTGCATCTATGTTCATGAGGGATATTGGTCTATAATTTTCTTTCTTAGTGACGTCCTTCCCTGGTTTTGCTATGAGGGTTATGCTTGCTTCATAAAATGTATTAGGAAGTTTTACATCCTCCTCTATATTCTGGAATAATTTGAGTAGAATTGGTGACAGCTCTTCCCTGAATGTTTGGTAGAACTCACCAGTGAAGCCATCTGGGCTGGGGCTTCTTTTGGTTGGGAGTTTTTTGATGACCCGATCCATGTCTTCTTTTGTTATGTGTCTGTTCAGGTTTTCTACTTCACTCTGTGTAAGTTTAGGTAGGTTGTATATTTCTAAAAATGTATCCAACTCTTCAAAGTTTTCAAATTTGTTGGAGTACAACTTTTCATAGTATTCTGTTATTATTCTTTTGGTTCTCTTGTGACATCGCCCATGTGGTTTCTAATGCGTGCTATTTGTGTCTTCTCCCTCTTTTCTTTTGGTAGGCTTGTCAACGGTCTGTCAGTTTTGTTAATCCTTTTACAGAACCAGCTTCTTGTCCTGATGATTCTTTCTATAGTTTTTCTGTTTTCTATCTCATTTATTTCTGCTCTAATCTTTATGATTTCTTTTCTTTTGGTGGCTGTAGGTTCCCTCTGTTGTTCTGTTTCTAATTCTTGTAGATGCTGTGTTAATGTGTTGATTCTGGTTCTTTCTTCTTTTTGGATGTATGCATTTATTGCAATAAATTGTCCTCTCAGCACCACTTTCTACGTGTCCCTAAGATTCTGGTATGTTGTGTTTTCGTTCTCATTTGTTTCTAGGAACTTTGTGAGTTAAATTCTTCTACTACCCAGTCACGTTTCAGCAGTGTGTTTATTCAGTTTCCATGTATTTGACTTTATTTCCTTGGTCTTCCTATTGTTGATTTCTAATTTGATAGCATTGTGGTCTGAGAAGATGTTTTGTAGTATTTTGATATATGTAAATTTATGGAGGTTTGTTTTGCGGCCCAAGACATGGTCTATTCTGGAGAGGGTTCCATGTGCACTGGAAAGGAATGTGTATTGTGCTGTTGTTGCGCTGAGTGCTCTGTACACATCTATGAAGTCCAACTGGCTTATTGTGTTCTTCGGTGTTTTTGTCAAATTTCTTTCTGGTTGTTCTATATCTATTTTGTTGTTGTTGTTGTTCTATATCCATTTTTGAAAGCGCTGTATTAAAATTACCTATGATTATTGTAGATTTGTCTATTTCTTTCTTCAGTGCTATCAGAGTTTGCTTTATATATTTTGGAGCTCTTTCACTGGGAACATAGATATTTATTATGGTTACGTCATCTTGTTCAATTGGCCCTATCATCATGAGATAATGGTCATCTTTATCTATTATGCTGGTTTTTGTCTTGAAGTTTATATTTTTGGAAATTAGTACTACCACTCCTATTCGTTTTTCATTGCAATTAGTTTGGTATATTTTTTCCATCCTTTGACTTTTAATGTCTTTGTCTCTGTGTGTAAGATGTGTCTCTAGCAGAGAGCATATTGAAGGATCTTGTTTCTTATCCATTCTGCCACCCTCTGTCTCTTTACTGGTGCATTTAATCCATTTATATTCAGTGTAATTACCTATAAGTATGGATTAATTGCTGCCATTACATTGTGTTTTTGTGTATGTGTGTGTGGTGTTACTGCTTTCTTTGTTCTGTTTGTCTTCCGTTGCTGAAAGTTCATGCTTATTGTGTTCTTTCTTGTGAGTTTCCTCATAGTTTTAATGTTTCCACGTTCTTCTTGGATATTCATTTTCTTGGCATGTTGTGAAGTTTTCTTTGAGGTTACCTTATATTTCATTAACTTTTCCCTCCATTTATTGCAGTCTATTTTATCCTGTCATCTACCTGACTTTCTCACCATCTGGATCTCTGTTCCTACGTGTTTACTTTCTTTTACATTGTAATTGTTTTGATCATAGACTGACTTCCCAGATTCTCTGAGTTTGCTCTTACAGTTTTGTTCTGTTCTCAACTCTTCCTTTTGTCGATTTAGTTCTGGGAGGCGGTGCCACGTATGTCAATCTCAGGTTGCTGTTTGTTCTTGTTGGTTCTCAGTCCACAAAACTCCCTTTAGGATATTTTGTAGTGCAGGGTTGGCTTTGGCAAAATCCCTTACCTTCTGTTTATCCTGGAATGTTTTGATAGCTTTGCTGGAGAAAGGATTCTCGGTTGGCAGTTTTTTTCTTTCAGGGTTTTATATATGTCTCCCCATTGCCTTCTTGCTTGCATGGTTTCTGCTGAGAGATCTGAGCGTAATCTGACTTGCATGCCTTTGTATGTTACACTTCTCTTTTCCCTAGCTGCTTTCAGGATTGTTTCCTTATTTTTGATTTTGGAGAGCTTGATTATGATGTCTCAGTGATTATCTTTTGGGTTCTATCCTTCTTGGGGTTCACTGAGTTTCTTGAATGTTTATCTTTTCACTTTTCAGGATGTTAGAGAAATTTTCTTCAACTATTTCCTCTGTGGCTTGTTTGATTCTTCCTGTTCTGGAATGCCGATAATTCTTAAGTTATTCCTCTTCGTGTTGTCCAACATGAATCTTAGATCCTTCTTCAGATTTTTTTAATCCTTTTTTCTGTGTGCTCTTCTTAGTAGTATTGAGAGATTTGTCTTCCAGATCACTAGTTCTGCCTTCCATCTCTTCTATTCTACTCTTTTGCCCTTTCAGTGTATTGTCTATTTCTGAAATTCTATTGTTGATCGTTTGGACATTTTCTGTACGTTTTGAATAGTTTCCAATGCTATATCTAGCTTATTTGATTGTTCTTGTAGCACTTTCCTAACTTTTTTCTTATTCTTCTCAACTCCATTGTAAAGTGCTTTAAAAACATTTTATTATCATTTTTCTGAATTCCTTCTCAGGCATTTCCAAGGCCTACCCTTCTGCCAGAATGCAGTCCAGGTCTACCTCTATGTCATCTGTCTCAGACATTTTATCTTGTTTTTGGAAATGTGCTGATATGGTCATCTGCTTTTGCTTCTTGGACATGTTTAGTGTTTATCTGTGGCCTTAATGCTTAATTGAGTATGTGTTTTGGTATTTTTTTTGCTTTTTGATTGACACCAGGTAGATGTGATCAAGATGTGTATTTCCCTTTTCACTCTTCTGATTGCTTAACTCAGAGTAACTTTCACAGAGGTTTTTTGCCTCCCTCGTGTATGGCAGTTAGTATTGGTTCTTGCCTGCATTTTGGTGTCTTATAGCATGTGATTGTAGCTTGACTATATGGCAGCAGTTGTTGTCTCTTCTTGGATAATTTAGGGAGAGAAAGAGTCCCCCAAAAGTAAAAGGAAGAGCTTAAAACAGCAAAACAGCAACAGCAAAAACCCCAAAACCCAAAAAAACAACAAAAAGACACCACCACCAAAAAAACTTGATTGGATACCGTAGTCTATAATTGCAGATAAGGGAGAGGAGGGAGAGAAGAAAACAAAAAAAATCTATAGCCTAATATGAGTCTGACTTTAATGTACTCCTTCAGCTTCTTGCCTTCAGAGCTGCCTGAGAGATTTCAAGATGTCGATGTTGGTTGTTACGCTGTACCTCAGGATTTAATATAATTTTCAGCCTGTTTTGTTTTTAAACTCTCTTTCCCTCTCCACAACCCTTGTTCTGGCCTTTTCCCTATTAAATAACAATTCGGGGCTGGCTCTTGAGCTATGAAAATATTTAGGAACAAGATTTCTCTTCTATAGAAATCTTAAAACAAACAAACCAACCAAACCCCAAACACATGGACTTTTGAGAATTATTTAAGAGGCATTGGAAACTTCAAGTGAAAAATAGCTCTTTACCAGGAGAAACAAGTAGAATCAGTAATTATCTATCAACAAGAGTCAGTATGTAAAAATCCTTAAAATCCTGTCTCAGGGATATTAGTCAACAAGGCAATTTAGCCAATCAACTAGGCAATTAATTGGAATGGTTAGAGGACAGGACTTGAAGTCAGACCTGCCACTTAATCCCAGCTTTACCACTGGCCAGTTTGCAGGCCATTGGGCAAGTGACTTTACTCTCGAAGTCTCAGTTTTCATTTGACAAACGAGGGTAATAATGGTACACTATTCCCCACCATCCCTATAGACAATTGTACAAGTGAACTGAGTGAATGCATGTAAGCATTTGGATTTCACCATCTGGTACAGAGTAAGCATGAATGCATGTTAACAATTATTGCTGTTAGTATTTTTACTACTCTCTTTCTAAACCAAAGATTTTTAGAAATGCCAAGATACTCAGAATGTTTAGAAAAGAGTTCTTTCTTTTCTAGGGGGAAGAGGGCTGTTGCTCAAGAGTGTTAAATTTGTAAATTTAAATTCTGTGTATTCTTCGAGTTCCTCTTCTGATATTAAACTTTCCTTCCCCAAGGACTCTTTCTTATTCCCAATTTCTTATAGCAGGTGTTTTTCCTCTATACGTTTTGCCAACTCATTATATTCTGACTTAGATTTTACTTTAATCATTTCATATGCACAAACTCCAGTTCCCCAGACAGACTATAAATTTCTCCTGGGTTTAGTTCATGCCATGTACCTTTTTTCCTCTCTCAGAACTTGACACATAGCAGACAGGGTGAATAACTAAATACATGTATAGACCACTATTAACTCTTTTCTCTTGCTTCCTTCTCCCAACAATGTTGTTGCTGTTAAGTACCATCTAGTCAGTTCTGACTCACTGTAACACTGTATAGGGTTTCTGAGGAGCAGCTGGTGGGTTTGAACTGGCAATCTTGCAATTAGCAGTCCAGTGCTTCTCTTACAGTGCCATACTAGGACTCCCTACCAATACTAATTATGATTATAGCAATAGTAAACAAAATTATACAAACTTCTGAATACTGGGTGCTTCCTGTGCTTGGCACTGAACTGAACACTTGGGAAGCCTGTCTTTCTTGATCTTCAACAACTTCAGCTGAGCAAGTTGTGCACTGGGTGGATGCTGAGAGAGTTGTAAAGAGAATAGCTAGGGAATAGCCGGCTTTACAGATGGACACTGAGCAGGGGCTAGTTAGCTGTAGGTCCTGAAACAGAAGACATAGAGCCTCTGTCATGGATTGAGTTCAGTCTCCCCCAAAATATATGTCAACTGGGCTGAGCCATAATAACTTCAGTGCTTTGGCAATTATGTAATGATGTAATCATCCCCATGATGTGAGCTGATGTGATCAGCCAATCAACTAAGGATTTAGGGAGGGATGCAACACACCCTTATTCAGGGCACAGCCCTCACCCAATGTAAAGGGAGTTTCCCTGAGGTGTGACCTGCAACACCTTTGATCATACAAGAGTATGATACAAGTAGAGAGAAGAAAGCAGAGAAGGGACCAAAGTACCACCAAAAAAGATCCAGGAGTGGAGTGTATCCTTTGGACCTGGGTCACTGTGCTGAGAACCCTCTAGACCCAGGGGAAGATGGGTACCAAGACACATAGAGATCTCTCAGGAATATAGAGGCCACAGATGTTGAAAGGAGACATCCCAAAGCTAGCAGAGAGAAAATCTTCTCCTAGAGCTGGCAATCTGAATGGACACCTTATCCTCACTTTTTTTTTGGATGCAATTCAACCAAAGGTTTTAATCCCGTCATTACAAAATCAGGCTATCAAAGCTGAGATTCTTAAGGGGAAAGGATCTGTGCTTATGGGGACATAGTTTGGAAAACTCTCCCATGTGTTTCTGATAGGTCTATGTAGGAACAAACTTTTTTTGACCATAGCCCAGAGTTAGAAATATATATGACATTGTTGTTGTTGTTGTCAGGTGCCATCGAGTCGGAACCGACTTATAGCGACTCCATGCATAGCAGAATGAAACAATGTCTGATCCTGGGCCAACCTCACTACTGCTGCCACACTTGAGTCCATCAATGATGCCACCTGGCCAATCCATCTTGTTAGGGGTATTCCTCTTTTTCTCTGACCCTCCACCTTACCCAGCATGACATCCTTCTCCAGCGACTGTTTCCTCCGGACAACATGTCCAAAGTATGAGAGACGAAGCTTAGCCATCCTGGCCTCCAAGGAGCACTCTGGCTGAACTTCTTCCAAAACAGATCTATCGGTTCTTTTGGCAGTCCATGGCACTTCAGTATTCTCCTCCAACACCACAACTCAAAGGCATCAATTCTTCTATGATCTTCCTTATTCACTGTCCAGCTTTCACATCCATATGAGGCTATTGAAAACACGATGGCCTGGGTCAGGCGCACTCTAGTCCTCAAGCTGACATCTCTGCTCTTCAATACTTAAAAAAGTTCCTGTGCAGCAGATTTGTCCAATGCAATACGTCGTCTGATCTCTTGACTGCTGCTTCTGCGAATGTTGATAGTTGATCCAAGAAGAATGAAGTCCTTGACAACTTCAATCTTTTCTCCATTGATAAGAATGTTGTTTATTGGTCCAGTGGTGAGGATTTTTGTTTTCTTGACATTGAGATGTAATCCATATCGAAGGCTGTGCTCTTTGATCTTCATAAGTAAATGTTTCAAGTCTTCTTCACTTTGAGCAAGCAATATATGACATTATAACTCAGATATACACATACACACATGCATACATACATGGATCTTAAAGACTTTGATGAAACAATGCGTATATGCTTATGCTAGGATCTCCAATGTTATTCTGTATTTTATTCTTTCATTAAAAATGATAGTTGTGAGGATGTGGAGAAATTTGAACCCAACCTAAGTAGATTAGTAGGAATCTAAAATGGTATAGTCACTTTGGAAAACAATTTAACAATTCTGCAAATTGTTATATATAGCGTTTACTATATGACCCAGAAATTCCACTTCTAGGTACACAGACAGGAGGAATGAAATATACATCCATAGGAAAACATTCACAGAAGCACTATTCAAAGTAGTCAAAATGTGGAATCAAACCAAATGTTTATCAACAAAGTGTAGTATAGTCCCAAACTGGAATACTATTTAGCCATGAAAAGGAATGAAGTTCTACAATATGGATGAACTTTGAAAATGTTATGCTAAATGAAAAAAGCCAGTGACAAAAGACATATTATGTAATTCCATTTATATGGAAATGGCCACAATAGGCAAATCTACAAAGATAGAAAGTAAATTTAAGGTTGCCTAGGGCTGGGAGTCCTGGTGTGGTGTTGCAGATTAATGCACTGGACTGCAAGATCAGTTTGAAGTGCAAGGTGGGTGGTTTAAGCTCACCAGTCGCTCCTCGAATACAGGATCGATACTCATATACAGGGTCGCTATGAGTCAGAACCGAGTTGATAGCACTTAACAACAATAACAGGGCAAGAAAAGGAAAAGAAAGAGAACTGATGTCTTTGAAGTATGATGCTGGCAAATAATATTTAATATACCATCAACTGCTAGAAAAATGAACAAATCTGTCTTGGAAGAAGTACAATCAGAATGTGTCTTTGAAGTGAGGATGGTGAGACTTTATCCCATGTACACTGGGTATGTTATCAGGAAGAACCAAACCCTGGAGAAAGACATCTTGCTTGCTAAAATAAAGGGTCAGTGAAAAAGGGGAAGACCCTTAATGAGATGGATTGAAAAAGTGCCTGCAATAATGAGTTCAAACAGATGAGGATGGCACCGGGCCAGACAGAGTTTTGTTCTACTGGACACAGGAACTGCTGAGTCTAAACTGAATCAGCAGCACCTAACTAATCAGGGCTGTGGTGAATGGAGATTACATATGGAGTTTCTTTTTGGAGTGAAGGAAATGTTCTAAAATTAGATTGTGGCAATAACTGCACAACTCTGTAAACATACAAAACCCACTGGACTGTATGCTTTAACAAGATGATATGTAAGTTATATCTCAATAAAACTTTAAAAAATAATGGCTGCAATCCAACAAATTGATTTTACAGTCCTAGATTGTCATGACACAGTTGACAATCACTGTCGTGAGGCCCACTTCATTCCCTTTTCCCATGCCTGTCCTCTTCCTGAGAATCACACTTACCTGGGATGGAAGACTGCAGTCTGTGGGTGGGCAGAGAGACAGACAGCAAGATGGAGAGGGGTAAAGGCGAGGATGGAGGAATGAAAGCCATCTGCGGTGCGATTTCCATCACTCTCCTTCTCCATTTAAGGAATCTTGATTTCATTTGGGGGCAGCCATTTGTTCAGCTAAAACACTACTTTTCTCACCCCTATCAGCTCAACCAAAACCAAACCAAACTCATAAAGTGAGTTCATTCCAACTTGTAACAATCCTACAGGACAGAGTAGAACTGCTTCTTAGGATTTCTGAGACTGTAAATCTTTATAGGAACAGTTTCCTCTTTCTCCCTTGGGGTGATTAGTGAGTTTCAACCATTGACCTTGTGGTTGGCAACTCAATGTCAACCCAGTTCTTAACCCATGGCACATCAGGGATCCTTGTACCAGTTAAAGGAGGCCAATGATATATACCAGAAGCCTTTGGGTGAGGTTTCTGGGAGGCCTCTGTAAAGGACCTGTTGGCTCAGTCAGGCCGGGTGCCTTTTCTTGTGTCTCTAATTCAGACATGATGGCTCAGTCTCCAGAAACTATCTTGTGACCCTGGGGATGGAATATAGCACAAAGGCTGGTGGGTCTCTGATGCTGTCTTGAGGTCACTTGGGTTGGCTACCTGTGCACATCTTTTACATGACAGAATAAATTCCTTCGCTTAAACTACTAAGTTGAACTTTGGATACTAGCAGCCCAAGGAATTTCTAAAAAGTATTCAAAAACCCTACTGTCATTCAGTCGATTCTGACTCATGGTAACGCCATGTGTTACAGAGTATAACTGCTCTACGGGATTTTCTTAGCTTTACAGAAACGGATGACCATGCTTTTCTTACATGGTACCACCTAGGTGGGTCTGAACAGTTAATCTTTAGGTTACCAGTTCAGTGCAAATTGTTTGCATCCCCTAGGGGTCGTTCTAAAAAACAGACCATCTAAATGAACACAAACTCCATTCCATGGAGCCGAGTATAGAAATAGCAGTCATTCTCCCACCTCCCTCATTTTCAGGAAGAACTTCTCCATGCTTCCACCTCTATAGGGAAATGAGGATCCAGTTACCTTGTGATTTTAAATATCCGCAGCAGCCGGACACATCTCAGCACAGAGATGCCCAGGGGGGACATGATCTTGGTTTCCACTAGGATAGTCTCCAGGATGCCCCCACACACAATGAAGCAGTCGAAGCGGTTGAAGAGGGACACGAAATAGGCCTGCAGGCCCAGGCTATACATCTTTAGAAGCATTTCTGCAGTGAAGAGGGCCAGCAATGCCTTATTGGCAGTATCTGGAAGGTTCAGGAGAGGGATCGGACCCAAGTAGGCATCACAGGAGGGCAAAGAGGGAGGAGGAGAAAGAAACCACAGTAATTATTTATTATCAGTGTTGGAAAAAGGCCTGAACACTCTTCCCACTTATGACACCTCTGCCATTCATCCCTAGCCAGAGCAGAATAAGGAATCTAATTACCATAAGAAGCATTCATTGAGCATTTACCAGTGAGTTGACTGACTCATAGTGACCCCAAGTGTATCAGAGCAGAACTTTGCTCTATAGGGTTTTTCATTGGTTTATGTTTGAAGAGTCCACTGGGTGGACTTGAACTGCCAACCTTTTGATTGGAAGTTGATGCATTCATTGCCTGCACTTGATGTATCAAAGGCTTTACAATGTCTTGTATTCCTTACTTCTCCCATCAGTTCTATAAAGCAGGTACTGATAGCATCATGCCAATTTTTTATAACTGAAAGCCAGGTGGTCTGGGTTTGACCTCTTCACTCTTAGACACAACTGTCTCCTGGGATGACAGAGCACAGTCCCAGTGCAGGGGCCATGTGTGCTTAGCACCCAGGAGACACAGTGAGGCACTGGTTAGCATAGTCTAGGAAGGGTGAAGGGCTCTACCTACTCAGTGAGAACAGGCCACCACTTTCCTCTTCCTTGCCTTTCTGCACCCGAGGCACTGAAAATCCATTTCAGGAAGTCAGAAGCCAAGGGTCTGATAGAGACAAACAGGTCGTAGCTTATGTCCTGGTCACCTGGACCCCACAGTGACCACTGGGGCAGACAGATGGTGTGGGACCAGCCAGTTAAGCCATGTCTATTTATAGCAAGGTCATGCATGCTAGTGTGGGTCTTGAGAGCTGCCAGACTCTTGGTGTCTCCAGCATGGCTCCTACCACAAGGCATGGCTACTGACAGGTCCACATCCCCAGGGGTTGGTTCAGGGATGACTTAGCAAGAGTAAACTAAGACAGAGCCAGGGTAAAACTCTCACCTTGGACTTCTGTGAGCCAGTGGGGCTGGTTGTAATGCTCAGAAGCAATGGTGAGTGTGTTAAGGAATACCAGGAAAATCACGAGCCAGTAGAAAACATTAGACTTGACTGCAGCACGGCACTTTCTTCGGCAGAACCGATTCCACCGGCGCCAGTAGCGGCTGGAAAGGGGGCAAGGAGAGAAGGATGGGAGGTGGCTGTGAAGTCAGGTTTCTTTCAACTTGAAACTCACCACAATGGCTTCCCGTCCCCTATCACTGCCCTGGGCCTTATTCCCCAGCAAGTCAGTGGTGAGGAGAGAGCTTTCCCATCCTCTGAGCTTGGCTCTGGAACCTAGTTGTATGGCTTTGGGCATGTGTCTGAAATTCTCTAAGAACCTATTTTCTTATCTGTGAAACAGGGATAGCACTAACCTCATTGGGTTGCTGTGGGGATTTAAAAATAGTCATATAATGTCTCTGGCATAAAGTTGAAGGTATCCATTACATGGGGAATAGTTTTATTTTCTAATAATGGCATTAACATTGTTAGCATGAAAAGTATAGTTAGTCATAGTGATGGTGATAGTGAGAGGGCTAGCAATGAGTCCTTCATATAGATCATGTGCCAGACTGGGCGCTTCTTAAACCTTCTCCCTAATTCTTTAACTCCAAAGAGCAGATATTATCCTGATTCTGTAGATGCAGAAACTAAGCTTAGAGGGGATGAGCTAACTTGTTCCTCACTTGATGCTATCTCTGAGATAAAGTGTAAGGGTTATCCTGGGCCAGAGGTTCTTTGCTTCTAGAGTTTTTAAAAAATCTGATGAATATTTAGATCTTCTTTTTAAAAAAAGAGAAAACATCCACACATACATGCACCTTTACATACAGGTTCACATACTACATGGTGCCCTAAGCTCATCCATGGTCCATGTAATGATCCCCATGGTCTCTTAGTTGGAAACTTTTGTCAGTTATACTCAGACCCAAGTATACATATAATTATCGGAGGAAGCTTCAAAACACAAACAAAAAACACAAACAAACAACCCACCAGTACTCAGACCCCACTCTGAAACAAACTAAATCCATTGTTTGGAAGTGGCCTTAGTCATTAGAACTTTTAAAGTTCCATTGTTGTTGTTATGTGCCGTAGAGTCAGTTCTGACATATAGCAAGACCTTGCACAGGGTTTCCAAGGCTGTAAATCGTTATGGGAGCAGAAATCCTCATCTTTCTCCCATGGAACAGCTGGTAGTTTCAAACTGCTGACCTTGAGGTTAGCAGCCCAATTCGTAACCACTACACTACCAGAGCTCCTTAGGTAGTTCTAAATGTGCAGCCATGGCCAAGAACCATGAAGTTGCATGTTCTCCAAGAGTGCTATGATGCTTTGGCAGAGGAGTTTACAGTTTGCCCCCAGTCTTAACCTCTTGGTACAGAAAACCATGTGATGACTCAGTTGACCAAACATCATATAAATGTTCCTTCCACAAAGAAGGAAGATAATGCTGGAAAGGTGTTTGGAGGTAGAGAGTCATGGTAAGGACTTTAAGAGGAGGAATCACATGGCTGAATTTGGTTTTAGGAAAACCAAACAACCACTCTGTCAACTTCTTGATCAGGGATATGAGAAATGTTCTTCCAGTCATCTGGGTTAGAGAGGACTTCCAGAGCTCCTTAGGATGAAGCTAGCAGCTTTATTAACAGAAAAGAGGACAGTGACTAGGAAGTAGTTAGGAAAGCAGAATCAGTAGGTCTTTGCCTTGACTCGATGTGGAGGAAAATAGAGAAAGGTATGTAAGGGATTGCCAACTTTCCCAGCTGGGTGACTTGGAAGAGTAGAGCCCTTAACCTAGATAGAGACAGAGGAGGAAGAGCAATGGTCAGGCAAGGAGTTCAGCTGTGTGGAGAAAGGGGGTGGTTTAGCTTTGGAAATGATGTGTTTCCAATGCTGCAGGTCACGATTGTAGAGAGACTCCCAAACAGTTGAAGATGGGACTCCTGTTGGGGCAGCAAAGAAGGCAGGAGGAAAACCAAAGCGCAACACTCCATGATTATCTATCCTTTCCAATAAAAGGACCTCCTTTTCATGGATCTCCTCAGTCTAGACAGACACTCCTCTACATAAGCCTTCAGGATCTGCCTCAGAGCAGAGTTTTTCAAACCTTACACAGTAATCCATTTGTGGGTCATGAAATCTATCTAATAGGTCATGACTGGCACTGAAAAAAAAAAAAAAGAAGAAGAAACTAAAAGGAGTACAGAAAATATCAGCGTGTATAACATTTAATAAGGAAAAGCACTTTTATTTTTAAAATAAAACTTGTTTTAGGTCTGTGTGGGTTTGTTTATACAAGGACAGGATATAAATTGTATTTATTATTGTGGATTGTGGTTAATAAAAAGGGGTTAAAGCTCATGAAAACTGGCCTTCTATGTTAGGATCCCACATTCTAAATTTCGAGTCCACAGCATGAGTCTGCATCTCCAATCTTCTGGTTCGAGACCAGGTAAGATTGTCTACTGTCATCTCCTCTGTAGGGCTTTGGGGGAGCATCACTCCTCATTTCTGTGAAAATGTGTTTCTGCGTTTGGCAAGTCATCTACAAAGATGAGTTTGGCATGTCATGTGATATCATAGACACTGTGGTCCAAAGTGGGCACAGGGCTAGTTATATGTGTTTCATGTTATTCCCATCAGTCTTAGCCTTCTTCTTCCAGAGTGGAAGAATCTCCAAACATCATCAATGCCAGGTTGCTACCCAAACAAAAATCAAATCCACTGCTGTCAATTCTGGTTCATGGTACTCCATGTTTTACAGAAATGGTTCCAAAGGGTTTCCTTAGCTGTCATTTTTATGGAAAGAGATTGTCCCAGGTCTTTCTTGTCTGGTGCCATTGAGTGGGCTCAAACCATTAATGTCTAGGTTGGTTGTTGTTGTTAAGTGCCATTGAATCGGTACCGACCCATAGCAACCCAATGCACAACAGAACGAAACACTGCTTAGTCCAGGGCCAACCTCACAATCATTGCTATGCTTGAGCCTATTGATGCTGCCGCTTTGCCAATCCATTTTGCTGGGGTTCTTCCTCTTTTTCTCTGACTCTTCACTTTACCAAATGTGATCTCCTTCTCCAGTGACTGGTCCCTCCTGACAATATATCTGAAGTATCAGAGACCAAGTCTGGTCATCCTGGCTTCCAAGGAGCACTGTGGCTGTACTTCTTCCAACACAGATCTGTATGTTCTTCTGATAGTCCATGGTACTTTCAGTAATCTCCTAGGACACCATAACTCAAATGCATCAATTCTTCTACAGTCTTCCTTATTCACTGTCTAGCTTTCACATGCAGATGAGGTTACTGAAAATACCATGGCTTGGGTCATACTAGGTTGGTAGTAAAGCACACACCTTGTAGTTTGGGTTTCCTGGGGACCTCCAGGATGCCAGGGACAATGAGTAGTATGACTTTGCAGGGGTGGAGACCTCTGCCGCTATGGATCCCTAAACTGCTCTCTGAGATAGTTTGACCTCATTCATATGTCTATTCTGTCAGTTTTCTACATACTGCCTGTTGAAAATCCTGCTAACAATTCTAAGCTGAAATCTACTATAAATGACGAGTATTTTTGTCCATCAGAACTTCAGAGAATTGAGTTCTGGGCTTGAAGAAGATGGGGAGAAAAAGAGAATTAATCTGTGTAGTGTTCTTATCTGACCCCTACATCACTGTAGGTGCTTGAATGCCACCTACACTGAATGCCAAATCTTTGCCGTTGACACTTGCTATTTGAGGAAATTCACTACACAGAGAAGAAATATTCCTGGGTCAGACAATTGTGGTTTCCAAAGGCATTTTGGTATGTTTGCATCCTCCAGAATACCCTAAAAGTCAGGATGGAGGAAGGGGAGGAGAGGGGCATAGCAATAAGACAAGTCCCCAGCGATCTTTGTTGCTGTTGTTAAGTGCACTGTATAGGGTTTCTAAGGAGTGGCTAGTGGGTTTGAACTGCTGACCAGCAGTTCACTGCTTATCCTACAGCATCATACTGGGACTTCTTAGTAAGAGGCAATCTCTAGAGTTTGCCAAATCTTGATACTGTGAGGTCTTAGCTGCTTCTTTTCTGTTATTATGATTAATAATAGTGTAGAGACCTTTTTTGTTTACTTTCTTTTTCCTGAAATGTGAATTTTCAGGACAAACTTTTTTATAAGCTCATGAGTTCAAAAAGTGAACTCACCTCTGTAAAGCTGAAGTATGGAAAAGTCAATTTGATGGTACAGGTTACATGATTCCTTCATATCTGATTTCAAACATATAACTTATATAGCAGTTACAAAGTATATGTTTTAACTAGATACAAGCTTATATTATAGAAATCACTGATAATTGCTATTCAGAATTCTAAGTAATCCATGTTGCTTTCTTTAACAGTTTCCTTTGGAAGACTTGATTAAGGCCCTCTCCTCACCAAGTTTGGGGTAGTTAATGCAGTACTGTGTGGCACGTGGGTCTGGAACGAGTTTCTTCGAACCCTTGCAGGTATGACTATGATGTATGGCATCCTGATACATTGAGCTGTTTCTGGGCCTAGCCATTCCCGGAGTCACATGGATTGGGGCTGGGGTGGGGGTGGGGTAATTACTATCCAGGGAAAGTATTTAAAGATAATTACACACCTCCCACTCTTCAAAATATAGCTTTGCTTGACAACTGGTTTCCTGGCAACGCTTCCTACTGTATAATAAATGTAATAGTTTATTAGAATGTGTAAATTTATTTGTGTGTTTACATATTCATGGAGGATATAGAAATTAAATAATAAAATAGGGAGGAGAAATTTGCCTGCTATTCATGTTCCCTTCACACTAAACGGAAAAGGCATTTACTCCAGAAATAGAACTTTCCATATGTAGACACAGAAGAGAAGGATAGATACGAATGTGTTTAATCGACTTCTCTAAACTTTTGCATTATTACATTCCTCGGCCAATCTCTGCTCCTGCACCCTGGATATGCCTGGCCCATTCCCCATGTTGAGCCATTCTGTCTACATGGAATGTCTTTCTACGATTCTGTCTCCACAAGCAGCTGGTGGGTTTGAACCACTGACCTTATGGTTAGCGGTCTAGTGCTTATCCTACAGTGCCACACCAGGCTCCAATTACATATTGAGATGGGAGTATTTTAGATATATTGGGCTAACTATATTTTAAGCTTGATTTCACTTATTATTTTTTAAAATGTGTCTACCAGAGTACGGAGGTAGTTCTTAAACAAAATCTGAGTTCTTTAGGTGAAGACATGGGGTCTGGTGATTCAGGTAAGAGAAAGGCTATATAAAAAGGCATCACTGTGTGAAAAATCAAGGAATATTTGAGTAGTTGTAAAAAGTTCCATGTGGTTTGAACAAAGTATGTAAAGGGGAACAGAAAAGATGAGGTTAGAAAGTCAGACTGGGGACTGCAGACTATGGAGTCCTATGGTCTGAAGCAGAACAGGGTCATAAACAATGTGCTTTCCATAACACTGAAAGTTCATATCACAGTGTTCCACTGACAGGAAGCAGGTAACAAGTCTTCACTTCATGTCTACCTAACCTGGATTTCACCTTGTAAAGGAAGAAGCCAATTTTGTCTCAGAATCGCCTACAGACAGTGTTGCCAAAAGGATGAACAGTCACAGAGAATTCAACAAAATCAAAGTATTTGTTTGATCTGACTTCACAATCCTCTCACAGATTATTTTACTTGAAGGTGAATATATTAGTAACAAAACCACTGGCCATTTCAACGACCTTTATGTGTCCAATTCACTGACCTATGTCCATCATGCTGCTCAGCCAGCACTCTTAACCATTCCAAATTTGTTGATAACCACACAAAAATAAAGCAGTTACCTCCTTAGAAGGGCGCCTCCTATTCGTCTCCACCCCCTAACTAGTAGATATTATCTTGGACCATCCACAAAGGTAGCAGAGAACAGAGTTTGGACATGGAAAAGCATCGCACTCACCTGAACTTTGATTTGGAGATCCGGTGTCTGAAAGAGAAGACAGAAATGTCACCAAATAATATACAAACACTTTTTTCCACTTAAAACATGTTCAACAATTCTAGGGTTGTCTGAAGTAACTGAAGCCCTTGGTAACTAACTACAGATGGGGACTTCAAAAGTTCATGGAAAAATTCTATTATCTTTTCATTCCATTTTTCCATGCATCTTTTGAAGACCTCTCGTCTATAGGTAATGTGCGGTATGAACTGGAATAACCTTGGACAGAGAGAAGCCTATTTGTCAGTATTTCCTGGTGTGCTTGTGTGTTTGAACACAAAGGCAGAGAATTGGTCCAGAAGCTACATCTACAAATATATCTTCTGAGTGTCAGCCCTCCTTGGAGAGGGACAGTATTATGTTCTCAGATTACCAAGACCCATCCAGCAAGAAATGTGTTAGGAAGACAGCATCTTGGTCAGTTACTAAGAAGAGTCATAGGAGGAGGAAGGTCTTTCTCCTGAAGATGGGAGCATCTCACCAGCAGAAAAATCTCAGGCAGAAGCACAGGGCATAGACCCCACTACTACATGCCCAGGAGTTCAGCATAAGCTGGGTTATGAAGTGAAGACAAGGCAGAGGGAGACAGCTGGAAATGGAGAAGCATCTACAAACCTGGCCCAATAGCTATAAACTTGGTCTACAGAAATAGCTGTTGGTTACGAGGAGCATCTCAGGATTCTGCCAGGCATGTGCAACCTGAGACCTGGGGGACTTCTAGGCAAAACACAGAGCAGGCATGGTGGTGGCTACCTCAAAGGTCATTGTGTGGGAAGGGGTGGTTCCTCTGAAAGGGGGCGATTTTCAAGGAGGCCTGGGACCCTCTGGCTTATATAAGAAAGAGTTCAGGTGAGACTTGAAGGCGTAAGAGGTTGGAGAAGAGAGTCAGAGAGGGAGGGAGATTGTAAAATGAAGTGTAGAGGAGGGGAGAGTGAGGAAGAGAGCAAAAATGTAAGCCCTTGAGCCAAAGAGATTTGAAGGCAACCAATCAGAAATGGCTTGACTATTAACAGGAGGAGTGGCCATTAGAGAGATTTCAGGTGGAGCAACAAGGCTCAGATGGACAAGCAGAAAGACCCGGCATGCAGTTACAGATAAAGAAAGATGGAGACAGGCAGAGAGACAAGGAAAGATGTGGAGAGAAAACAGGCAAGGTGAGTCTGTGCTGCCCCAGCTCTGCTCAACGTGAGCTGTGTTGCATAGGAAGAAAACACCAACCCCTCTAGTTATTTTTCATTTTAAAAAATTAAACCAGAAGATGTGACAGGTGGCAAAGCCATCGTGCATGAGATAATTATATCTCTGGGGCACTAAGGATCAGAGCCAAGTGCCTTTACTGCTCTGAACCGTTAGCTAATAACCTTTTCCCACCCCCAAAGACTGCCTGCTAGGGCTGGAGGATTTAATCACATGTTAACAAAGAGAGTGGGAGGGAAACTGGGAGCCAAGGGCAGAATTTTTATTTAGAGCCACAGTTTAATGGGGGAAACAAATATTTTCCAGCTGCTAATTGGGTGATGGGGAATCCGGAGTACCCTCCTCTCCAGCGGGGCCATCCTGAGCTTGGGGCCTTCCCTAGGCTTGCCTCTCCTTGCTGTTGTTGTTAAGTACCATGGAGTCGATTCCGACTCATAGTGACCCTGCACAGGGTTTCCGAGGCTGCAAGTCTTTACGGGAGCAGAAACCCTCATCTTTCTCCCACAGAACAGCTGGTAGTTTCGAACTGTCGACCTTGAGGTTAGCAGCCTGATTCGTAACCACTACGATACCAGAGTTCCTTCTCCTTGCTGTTTAACAAACAAAAGTAGATGACCTTGGTCTTTAGTCTGTTTCCAAAGTCTGGCCTCAGCTCTGGATGCGTCTCAGAAATTTCTCAGTGAACCTCTCTGGGGTGCTCTTCTGTTCAAACCATTTGTCCACCTCTCTAAGGCTGTCTCCAGGTGGGTTACCTTTAAGCAAAAGTGGGTTTCCATAAGCCTGGATGTTCAGTTCGCCCAAGGGAATGGCCTCTGGGATGTGGGCCCATGGAAGAACTGAGCTGGGGTGATAGTTTGGAGTGAAGTCTACTTTAAGCATATTCAATGAGTAGGAGTCCTTTCTTAGCCTTATAGCACATTCTGAGCAGCAGGAAATGAAGCAAGACCACCTTTTCCACTTACTTACAGTCCTGATGTATAACCACCGACACTATACTTGCAAATTAATTTTGTTGTTGTTCTCAGGGGATCGTGATCATAATTTTAGGTTCACTGGCTCTGAAACACTGATTCCTTTTTAAGACCGGTAAATCTTTTAAAAGATCATTATTTATAAGTAATCAACAGAAATGTTAATCATCATAATCCCCAAGAAGGAAGAAGGCATTGCTCATGTGGTATTTATCTGAATACAAAAGAAAACACCAGGTCCTCGGAGAGCTGGGGTTAGAATTCTTTGTAAAAGTTGGTATGTTTTTATTCTTTTGTACTCTAGTTATCCAGGTCAGGGCCTCACTTCCTGGGAGGTGACCATAGACTCAGTGTTTGGAAAAGCGGGTCTGTCTCACTATGTAAGCCAACTGGGGAGCATGTGTATGTCTTGGATTCATGTTTTCACTTCTCTCCTAGAGTGAAATTTACAAAGGCAAAGAGTCTTCAAAACAGCAGAGACTACCAGCTTCTCCTAACCACACTAGGGTGTGCACACCTTGCTCAGAAGCGTTCTTGGTTTTATCCATCATTATTATCCTAGTGATGGGGCAATTCCTCCCTAGTGTTTTAAGTGGATTATTGAAGAAGAGCATGGAGAAAGAAAAAGTTATGAACCAAGACATAAGACCATTAAAACAGCTCCACTTGGTTGGGCCTGAAGTTCATTCAACACAGAATATTTTTTCTGACCAGTCTTCCAAGACAAACCTTCGGGGACACCATGGTTTTCTTCACTGATATTAAAATTCAAAATTAGAGACAGACTCCAAAACTCTTTTTTGTTTTGCTTACTCAATTTGCACTTGCCATTATTTGACAAATATTTGAACTTCTTGGGAGCTTACAGTAATGAGCGCCATATGTTTACTACCTGCTGTGTGAAACAATATTTCCCTAAGTTGTCCCAAATTTGCCTTTAATACAAGTCAGATGGCACTGTAGTCAATCACCCACCATCTATGACAACACTTGTGACTCAGCCTCCTTGCCTCCATGACTTCGTCACCACCCACAGCCATTATTACAAGAAGGTCAAATCCTAGACCTTCTCATTATATAGCATTGTTTTCAACTACTGAGTGTTGAATTTAATACACATCTCTGACCAGAGTTTCCTCGTCTAGTATCCTTTGCCCTCACCAGAGCCTTCCAATCACACACCCTCTTCTAAGGCTCCAGGATAACACCAGAGTTGAGTTCTAGTACTCAGCTTGGTCCACGTTCATGTCAACAGTGCCCTCAATACCATGCAGGCTCCCATCCTGGCTGGGTCTACTATTGGACCTGCCTGGCAACACTGGTTCACACCAGTGTTTGGCTTTAGTGCTCCCAGTCTACAGAGGCTACCAAAAATTGTGTCAAATTGTCTTGATAGGCTGACTCTACATTTATGATGCCAGTTTCCATTGTGGCTTTGCTTAGCAGTCTTCTTAGTGGTTCTCAGTGACTTACTAGCTTGAATCTTCTGTCTTATCCTTCAAGTTCCTATGACACTTGAACTTCACTTTCTACGATGGGATGACTGAGGTCATTTTCTATGACTCTCATCACTGACCTTCTTCATTGAAGCTTGTTTCTGAGGTTGTATCTTCTACAGAACTATAGGCTTTATGAGCTAGAAGGGACCCTTAGATATCATCTGGACCTATGGTTATAATTTTTACGTTGTAGAGTACTTTATCCATATGAAATCTCACATGGAAGTCCAATACATAAAAGGAATGAAAATGGTCCCCCTTCTGTGACCCCTCCAGGGCTGTACTGAGAGCACATTAAAGCCAATGATGAGTCAAAACCCTTTACGTTTCTCAGAGGAAGAGACTGGGAATCAAAGCAGAAGTACTTAGGCCAAGATCACATAGCTAGTTGGTAGATGACTGGGGCTAGACTCCAGGACTCCTGAAGCCATATCTCTTTTTTCATACTACGCTTAGTTACAGTGGTAAATGAGCTTCTTCTCTCTGTGTACATTTAGTGCCTTAATCTATGTCCTTAACATCAATCTTCTCTCCTGTAGTAGTTTCTTCCTAAACTTCTTCACTTCCTCTCTGGCTTCTTTAGTTTCTCTCTCTTTACTGGACTTTTTATTGCCCTAGTTTTTACTAGGTTGAAAAGTAACCCTTCATTCCTTCATCATCACTACCTCCTCTTTATGCTACCCAATTTTCTCCTCCACTTTTCATGGTCTAGTTTTTACAGTGGGTGTTGTATGCTGACTCATTTCCTCTCATTCCATCACTGAGATATCATCTGGACCATTATCAGTGTATGCTGGCGTATTGAGGAGTATGTCTTCAGAATACCCAAATAATCTACCACTTCTTTCCATCTTCACTGTCATGACCCCAGTTTGAGTCGTCGTCGTCGTCATCATCATCATCATCATCATCATCGTCATCATCTTGTACCTGTATAAAGCAGCTACTGCGGCTTCACTTCTCTTTTAGCTTCCGATTGGTCTCCCTTCTACCCATTCTCCTAACATCAAAGTGATGCTTCAAGAATGCAAACAAACCATATCAATCTCCACACTCTGTCCCACAAGCTTCAGACCCTTTAATGATTTCTTAAACCCATGATAAAGATCAAAACTGTTTAGATGTCCACCAGGCACTGTCCAATCTCTAACTTCATCTTCCCTACTCTCCACTTACTCACTGCTCTGGCCACAATGGCCTTCTGTTAGTTCTTCCACTCAAGGGCCAGAGCACACATAATTCCTTCTTTGGGGACATTTTCCCTTCTTCTTCATACCAGTAATTTATGTTAACATTTCAGTTCTCAGCTTACATTTAAATTCTTCAAATGTAAGAATTTCTTCAAATTACATTTCTTCAAATGTAAGCTGTTTCGTGACCTCTGCTATTAAGTTCACATTAACTATCTAGTTTTCTCCTTAATCCCTATTTTAATTTGTAATGTTCTATCTATGTTTGGCTCTGTATGAAAAGCACTGACTGGACTTTGAACCACAAGGATGGCGGTTCAAGTCCACCAGCTACTCCATGGGAGAAGGATGAGGCTTTCTGCTCCTGCAAACATTTACAGCCTCGGAAACACTACACAAGTCACTGTGAGTTAGAACTGACTCCATGGATATTAACAACAGCAATCTATTTGTCTAATGCCACTTGTGCACTGATGATGTCAATTTTCCTTACTACTGGTACCAAACTTGGCACACCATTGAACAAATAGATAGCTCTGTCTTGAAATTCCTTCTCCCTTGGCTTCTAGGACACCCCTTTATCTACTTCTCTGCAAAAAACTGTTGTTCTATGATTTCATTTATCATTTTTTAACTGATACCCTCAGTTGTGTGTGTGTGTTTCTTTTCAGAGCTGAGCCTTGGCCCTCCATATCCTGCTGTCTAGAAATATCTACATCTTATCTGCAGAACCAGTCTTCTCAGACTGAGCTCCACTTCAAAGTTATCTGCAGTACCATTGCCATTTTCTGTCTGCAAACTTTGATGGTTCCTTCCTATTCAACACCTCCCTTGCCCATTTGATCTCCTGCCTCCTGCCACCCAGGAGCCATCTTCATCTGCTGCTGCTGCTGCTGTGTGCTGTGGAGTCGGTTCCGACTCATAGCGACCCTGTACAGGGTTTCTGAGGCTATAAATCTTTATGGGAGCAGAACGTCTCATCTTTCTCCCATGGAACAGCTGGTAGTTTCAAACTGCTGACCTTAATGTTCACAGACCGATTTGTAACCACTACACCCTCAATTTATATGAAGGGGCTTCAAAAAGTTCATGGAAAAGTTCCATTATTTTTTAATTCTATTTTCCATAAACTTTCTGAAGTCTCCTTGTATAAATCCTCATCCGAGCTCATTTTCCTACGTAAGCCTTTTAACTCTGAACTTAAACATGCTGGTGTATCACTCTATCCTCAGAACATCAGACAATCTCAGCTCCCTGCCTGTTCTCATGCTGATTATCCTACAAGGAATGTTGGCAGAGTCTTATTCCATTATTGTCTGCAGGGTATGGGGATATGGAGGAAGACCACAATTTATTACACACATATTCTAACTCTGGCACTGTGACCAGGTCTTTTGAATACACAGAGTTGGTGAAGAAGTGTGGAAATTCACAGAGATAGCAATACAGGAACACTACTCTACAGAGCTCCTCTAAACTGGAAGACTGCATCCTTCCAAGGACATCACAGATACACTAGAGACTCCAGCTTCCTTCAATTGTGGACCATCATGTTCTCTTTCCAACACAGCTTTCATGTGCTCCTGAAATGTTCTCTCAAGTGTCCTCCTGGTACCAGCTCCCCACTCCCTCCTGATCTCCCACTTGGGCTATGCTTGAAAACCAGAGATATAGGGTTCTTGATCACCCAACAGAGGCCTCCTTCTTGGCGATAAGACAACCCAAAGGCCTAGAACTGATGATATTCAAAGACTTCCTATATTCCTTTCCTTAATGTTTCTGTCTGGGGCTGACTTCCAGAAACTCAAAAGCTTGTTTTGTATGATTCCAACAGAAGAAAAGAGGAAAAAGCCTTGGACTGTTCCTTAAAAATGTAATTAGCACTGTATTTTAGCCACATTTTGACAATAATTGCTTCCCAACAATGCTGAGAAATCTGCAGTACAGACTCCCTGGTGCTACTGTCAGAGTGAGTAATACTGAGGCCCTGTATACCCTGGAAATAGAGGCTGCACGAGCCTCTATGGTTTCTTCCGAAGTTTTGTTTTCCCTTCTCCTTTGGTTCAGAGGCCATTCTTGGGGCTGGCATTGCCTATAGCAATGGTAAGGTTTAGCCTTACCTATAGCTTACTATTTGGGGCTGGGGTTTACTCAGATTATTGAGCCACTGCAAGAGGAAGGGTGAAATAAGATGCTAACCCATTGACAGAATGTGTAGAAACTGATTTCATTTAGGACTGACCCTACTTAAGGCGAGTTTGTAGTCCCCATATCCCAAGTGGAGACTTCCAAAAGTGTAATGAGAGTGCTCTAGGAGGCCTCATGTTCAAGGTCATTTTGTTTTCTGGGCCACTGGTAATTAAATCATCAGCCTGTTTATTATTATTTTTTAAGCAATTAAGCCTTTTCTTACTTTTTCACTTTTTTTTTTCTGGGAGAGGGACATTTCACAGAGACTGATTTCCATTTTGAAGACTGAACTAAGATGGGGTGATTGTGATAATCTCGGTAGGAACAGTTCCTGTTGACATTGACACATCAAAGACAGGGACTAGGATCTGACCCAGAGGACAGGCACATGTAGACTCTACACATGGGCGTATGCTGGAGCTGGGGACTGACTATACAGGCTAAGAACAGGTGAGCTTTCAAATTAACTCAAGTTTGCATTGCCAACACCTCTGTTTCCCTTTGTTAAATGGTTCCCTTAGAATTGCAGTGAGAACCAACATGTTTATCATCTTCCCAGTGTCTTGTCTTACCTGTGTGCTTTTCTCTCAGGTCACATTTGTCTGAATGGAAAGAATGGTCAGCAGGACCCAGGGGGACTAACCTAGTCATCTCTTGTGAAAAAGGGAGGAAGGGGCTGGGAAGAAACTGGCTTCAGAGCTCCTTCCCCACATTTCGTATTTCTTGGATGTGATGAGCCCAAATCAATTGCTGTTGAATTGACTCTGACTCATTGAGACCCCAAGTATGTCAGAATAGAAATGTGCTCAGTGGGTCTGCAATGGCTGATTTTTTTGGAAGTAGATTTCTAGACCTTTCTCTAAGGCCCCTCTGGGTAAACTCAAATCTTTTGGTTAGCAGGAGCTCAAAATCCAAGAGCCAGACCCTCACAGGAATGCTGAATTGAGGCCTTACCCTCATGCCTAGGTGCCATACTCAACCTTGAGGCCCTCCTTACTTCCATATAGGTTACTACCTGAGGTTTCTGTCTTGTTGCCCCTGCATTCTCTGGCCCTCCTAATGAGGATCCAGCCCCAAGTGACATCAGGATGCAACTTCTCTGCCTGTACCTGAGGAAAAGCCCCAGCCCCTGGGTTCGCCGTGCCTACTCACGCCAGCCTGGCCCCGCAGTTTTCTCCCTCGATGTCACCTCCAGCCACATTTTCAGTGTTGACAGATTCTGTCTCACTTGTGGGCATGCTCACTGTAAGAGTCAAAGGGATGAAGAGCAAGGCATTGAGGACGGGGAGAACAAAAGAATAAAAGAGAGTTAGTTCACAATACACCCAGTACAGAGGCTCAGTGAAAACAGAGATCCTGGGCAGCATCTGCCAACTGGTCAGGGGCTGCTGCTGTAAGCGGGTCGAGGCCCTGGCCCTGCTGTAGCCAGGTTTAGGGATTTCCTTGACTCATACACTTGTTGCTTGTTCATGGTAAGTTTTACTACCAAGGACATTGTAAACTAGTGGAAATGTGAGGGAACATCTGGTGATAAGATCATTTCATCTGGAAAAACTGACTATTGGCTTCTTTTCTCTACCCTCAACTCTATGCCCTCCGTATGTAGGTAAGTAGACACACCTCCCAATGGTGGAAGCTCCATTTGCATCCAATGCTTGTCATAAAAAGAGAAGCTTTCATGAAAATATTTTCTTCTTTTTCTCTCCACCCATCAATTCTAAGGCTCCATCCCTAAACTTCACGCTGAGTTGTTTTGTGGAAAAGGCATTCATGCTGCGGGCATCAACAATCAGCTGGATTTGGAGGACTGGTTTCTTTTCCTTCAGTATCTGTTGGGTCTTGACTCTCTTATATCTAGGGACTTAGCTGAAATAGAACTTAAATTGAATGCTTTTGACCAGAAGCATGCACTAAGATTCAAATCAGCACAGCAGACATCAGGAATGGAGAACATAAATATGGAAACCACAAAATTAAATTTATACATGGCCTGAGTAAAGCCTGCAGGTATATTCCTCTACTTTCCAGCAATCTTGACACTCCAGTCTCAACTCAAGGTTGAGTTGGAACAGAAATCATCTAACTTGACTATAACTTTTCCAGTCAACATCCAGACTCTTTCCAAAGCAATAGTGTGTTGGAATTCCAGAGCAGTGGGAGTTTTCTACCTTGGAAACCAGCTTGGTGGGTTCTTTTAATGTTTGTTCTTATTTCAAAGAAAAGTTCAACTCAAGAAAATCCTTCTTCTTCTTCTTTACCTTCTATTGCCATTCAAATATGACACAATAATGAGTTCCTTAGTTTTGCCAAGTCCTGTTCTTTAGAATAGTCATTACATCACATTACATCATCAATTTGGGCTTAGTACTCCAATCAGAACAGAACTCCTCATCGGTGAGAAAATCACTGACCCTCAGCAGCCATAGAATCTGCAACTAGCAAGGGTGTGATATCAGATGAAGTGGAATCATGTGACATCAAGCGACAGGTTCCCGTGGAAAGACGTTACTGGTTATATGGATAATGTTGATGGGTATGGATGTTTCCATTGATTTTCTTTTGGATAGATGGGTGAGATTTATTTCAAGGACATGGAAGGTACAAATGGAAATCCCAGAACTTACCATATAATCAACTGCAGTGTAGAAGAGACCTCTACAACCTAGGACTCCTTTTCAGTAAGATTGGGTAAAAAGAAATCTAGATATCATTTCATAGAAGCTTAGAGCTGGATGGGACTTTAGAAACTATTCAGCTCTAACTTGCTGCCCTCACCTCACAAGAGAGGCAGAGGAGGCCCAGAGAAGGGCCTGGACACCCCAGGTCACACAGGACTGGGGCTGGAGCACAGGAATCACGGCCCCTGGCCCATGCTCATCTTGTTTGCTCCAGTGTTGACCAGCACTCTAATACATGTTGTTGTTATATGTTGTTGAGTTGGTTCCGACTCATAGCAATTCTGTCTGCATAGGGTTTCCGAAAGGGGCTGGTAGGTTTCAACTATCAACCTTTCAGTTACCAGTGTGATGCTTATCCTAGAGCGCTCCACCAGTGCTCTCCTTACTCTATACCCTAGGACAAAATGATGAAAGCTGAATGAGGCTCTGGGAGGTAGGACAGAAAGCTAGTGGCGTAGCAAAATTGTAGTTCAGAATTGTACAGTATTTCCCCACACTTGAAAGTTCCAAGTCTGAGGGAGCTTGCAAGAGTCACAGCCCTCTGAAGTAGTTTCAGCACTGGGATCTGGGGAGACAGATCTTCAGAGCCTGCCAGGGATCCGTGCTCCATCCACACTAATGAAAACAACTTAAAACTAAGGAGTCTGAAGTCTTTAACCACTTATCTCCAGCTATATCTGACCTAATGTTCCTTTACCTCTCTAGGCATTGTTGTTTGAAGGACTGAGCAGTCTATAAGAAATGATCTGCTTTTGTGACAGTTTGCTCTTATGTTCTAGTGGAGTGGTGTGAAGGTGGTGGTACTAGGCTTGGAATTAGGTATATCTTCTAAATCCAGGTATTGCCTGAAACAGTACCAAAATTTACATATATAGTGATGTCACTCTTGGCCAGCACTGTTCAAGTGAAGGGTTCCATCAAAGAACAGCTGTGCATGCTTGTCAAAGTTGGCTGACTTTCTCCATAGATGGCAATGGCTTTGAGTGGGGCAGGTCACCATCCCCCTTAAAATACACACACACATACAAACAAACACATACACATATATGCATATATCTGCACACACACATAAACAATGCTTCACAAACCATCAAGAGAAATACCCACCCATCCAGTCTGGTGTTTACCAGCACACATTTACACACACAGAGCACAGGGGAAGGAACATTACCATGGGTTTCTGTGGAGTGACTAAACCAAGCAAACTTCCCTTTCTTCTTATCAAGCAAGCCCGCCGGAGTGCCTCCTTTCACAGACAAGATGGTCAGTGTCAAGAACCAGGAACAAGACATCGATAGAGAGCATGCAGTCAGCCACGGGCAAAAGAAAGAAACAAGGAACTCAGCTTTCACATAGAACATCCGTTTTCATCTCCAAAAATAAACCAAACAATTTTTTAAACAGTAATAAACCAAAAACATATAAGAAAATATAACAAAATAGAACCAAAACCCCAAATCACATGACTTAACAACATGAAAGGGATGATGAACCCTGGGAGAAAGAACCACTCCTGCAGAAGTTTCCATGTACAATGGCTTCTCAATTTGGTAACTTTGAGGAGGGGTCTTCTTACAAGGGAGACACTGTTGGCCCCTGATGCCTGTTTAGGGACATGCCCCTATTAGAAGTTCGGTGGAAGCATTGCCAAAATCAAATTGCAGCCAGTGACCAGGTGAGGTGACTTTTTCCTAACATGGGACAATATTGAAAAACTTCTGAGTGTAATGAAATGAAGGCTTCCCTCACCACATACCACCCAATGGTGTCACCTGCAGGTGGTAAAAACAACCCATTGATCTACTTGTCCCTTTGACAAATGAGGTGGAAGTAATGATTTGATTTATGCTTCCCTTGTTGCATGTCTCAATTCAGAATGATAACAAAGCCAGTAAAATGAGCATCTCATGAGTCTTTCACTTGGATGTGCAAAGGAGTCCCCAAGTTTGTGTCTGCTCAGGTCATTTTCTTGGTGAACTAAAGCCCTAGCTAGTGATGGTAAGCCCTGAACATTGAGACCTTTTACACAGAAGCATTATCCAGCTTTTGTCCCCTTATCCAATACTGGCCCATCTTGACTAATTTTAGAAATCGCTGGATAATAACTGAAAACAATAGAAAGAGATTGATAAAAACATGGGAACATAATGCACAACTGAATTTGACCAGTGCAAGTCTTTCTTGTGGGCAAAGGAGGCAGCCACTGTGTGGAAAATGACTTGAGAAACATTTAAATAATTTCCCTTGATGGCTGAAAGTGATCTCCATTAGATTCATTCTTTTAGGCCAAGTCATATAACTATAGGCTGCTTGATGAAATGACAGTATCTCTCGATAGTAGTACATTGTTGTTGTTGTTAAGTGCCGTAGAGTAGTACATTAACATACTGTTATTATTGTGTGGAGTATTGGTGTGGTACTGTGGGTTAACGCGCTGGACTGCAAAGCCATTTGAACCACAAGGTTGGTGGTTCGAGCTCACCAGCCGCTCCTTGGAAACCCTATTCAGGGTCACTATGGGTCAGAAACAACTCAATAGCACTTAACAACAACACCATTGTTGTGTGCCATTGAGTCAGTTCTGACTCATAACCACCCTGTATAAGGCTTCCGAGAATGGCTGGTGGGTTTGAACTGCCCACAGTATGGTGAGTAGTTCAATGCTTATCCTACAGCATTACACCAGGGTTCACATTAACATATTCATGCCTATTAGTTTGTAGAAGCACCTTTCACTTAAGGGAATGAAGCAGATGAAGATGGGATTAGATGGCAGTATCATAGCTGATTGTTTCAGGAACTTAATGCCCTAGAGAGAAGGAATTGATTTCCTTCTTAGAAATCAAGTGTAGAAACTGTTGAAAGTTTCAGAATGGCAAATGCTGGATACTTAATATGGATGGGATGGAAAGCCCGATGCTTTCTCTGCCTGCAGAGTTGGTTGGAAACTAGAGCAGAAAGATGGTAAAGAACTTAGGTGCTCTACTGTACCTTTTCTCTAAAGGCAACTCACTCAATGCTCTTAGAAGTGAAACTTGATTGCCTACTCACCTGCAATGTCATGGTAACACACCATGTATAGAAGAAATGTGCTTTACTGAATGGATTTATGAGCAAGGAGGTTAGAGAGGAAGTCGGCTTTCTGACTTCGCAACATCACTGTTACCAAATACCATGGGGTCAATTATGGGTCTCTGGGTCCCCCTGTCTTTTTGCTTTCTGCTTAGAAGATCCCCAAAGAAGATGAGATTACAGTGCAAGAGTAATTAACAAACACCATCGCAGGTATGTTTAGTAATATTGCCAGTGGTCACAGTGAGGTGCATGGACCACATGTTATCAATCTGATCTCATCCTTGAATTAATGTCTTCTGTGTCCCCAAGACTCTATTTTTGGTGGCCATTCTTGCTTGAATGGTGCTTTGTGTGCACAGTTTTGTCTAAGAGTAATCAATGTTTGCCTTGACTTGCTTGGAGAACAGTTGTGTGGCTACGGAGAGGATCATAATAAATCATTTCAAACTCGGGACAATCTCCGGAAACTGGAAATCACATGAATCATGTTGGAGTAGGAGCACTAGCTCTAAACCCTGTGATGACTGGTAGCCCTGGTACCTTTGGGTTTATAAACTCTCTGAGGGCTTATCCACGGAAATTTGAGAGTCCTCTAGTGAAATCCCAGGTTCTGGTGTGGCGCTGTGGGTTAATATTAGTGCTGGACCGTGAGGTCAGTTTGAACCATAAGGTCGGAGGTTCAAACCCACCAGTCGCTCCTTGGAAACCCTATACAGGTTAGAGAGGAAGTCGGCTTTCTGACTTTGCAACATCACTGTTACCAAATACCGTGGGGTCAATTATGGGTCTCTGGGTCCCCCTGTCTTTTTGCTTTCTGCTTAGAAGATCCCAAAAAGTGGGTTGGAACCGACTCAATGGCAGTTACTAACAACACAACAGCAACTAGTAAAACCCCAAGCGGAACCCTGAAAGTATGATTGCCTTTCCCCAGCAGTGATCAACAGAAAGCATGTGGGATTACACACGGCAGCCTCACTTCTCCTTCATAGAAGGGAACTCTATGAAACTGGCAACTGTCCCCAGCCAGCTCTGTATATTGCTTAACACACACGTCCATGTGGCAAATCTGTGGCAGGCAGTGCCAATGTGTCAACATCCATGGTTCCCTTCCTAAGAAACTAGATCTCATGGAGCCACCGTGATACAAACATGATCTAATATGTGCCCAAACATGGCCAAACCCACTCACATGCATAAAAACTGACTTCAGAAGGGACTCTGGCAAATTTTTGAGAGTCAGAGAAACTTAAAGCAAAGGGCCCAAACAAAAACAAATGCCACTAAGGCTGGTGTTGTTGTTATGTGCTGTGGTGTCCGACTCAGAGTGACCCTGTACAGGGTTTCCGACGCTGTAAATCTTTACGGGAGCAGAGAGCCTCATCTTTCTCCCGCCGAACAGCTGGTAGTTTTGAACTGCTGACCTTGTGGTTTACAGCCCGATTCATAACCACTACGCTACCAGGTTACTTAGTAGTAAATCCATAAAGGAAATAGTAAGTAAAATCTACTTTAGCGTTCCTTCCTTCCTGCTCCTTTTTCTCCCTCCCTTCTCTCCACCTGCTTCCTTTCTTTTTGCCTTCTCTCAGGGCAGAGATTCATGATTCATGCCTACTTTACTGTGTTCACTATAAAATACACATACAGTGAGCGGTAGAGGAGAACCAGCCACACAGAAAACACCTAGCCTTGTTCCTTGAGGCACTTTGTCTCAGCCCCTTGTATGCATTATGAGTGAGCAGCATTAGAGCAAAGTTCCACATGAGAAGATGAAGAATGAACGTGGGGAAGAGATGGAGAAATCTGTCTGGTTCTGAAACCTTTGAGGTCACCCCTAACAGCTTTGGCATTGCCCCAGCGATGGGGCTGTGTGATATTCTGACTGTCAGCATGAATGTCTGGCCCCTCCTGAGATTTGCTAAGAGAAATGTCCAGTCTTTACTCTGGAATTTAGCTTGTAGCCTGTTATCCAAGGTCAGAGAACTCATCAGCTGTTGTCAGTCTTAGACCTCCCACCTTTGGAGGAGGATTGGCACGTCAGGGGCTGACATCCCAGGCAGTAGCCAGGATGTTGAAAGCTGAAGCTGCTGAAGGCATTTCTCATTCAACCTGAACTTCCCTGGTGCTGTGGGTGCCATATGGAGTCAGTCGGCTGAGACCTGGTCCAGCCAGACTGCTGGGCCACAAGTGCCCAGGCTTCCAAGTACCCTGGGATAGAACTTGGCCATTTGCTTGGCCAGATGCCCATTTTATTTACTTATTTTTGCAGATGAGTGGTATAATTAGTGTTCATTTTCTCAGAGTGCTAATCAAAGTTATGGCTAACAAGCAAAAGGATTCCTAATTTTCTACTTGGTTGACCCTAATCTGGAATTCAAAACTCCCTGTAATCTTGCTTCATCCTATCTATTCACTCTCATTTCCTGCTACTTTGTGCACGAAAGTTCTGCCTAAGTCAGGCTGTGCTCTTCACTGTCTCTTGAATATACCATTTTTGTTCCAACCTCAGGAACACATATGTGTATCTGTGTATGTGCATGTAGAGATATATACACACATGTATGTACATTTTACTGTTGTTGTTAAGTGCTGTTGAGTTGATTCTGACTCATAGTGACCCTGTATAGGGTTTCTGAGAAACGGTTGGTGAGTTTGAACAACTGACCTCTGACCTTGTGGTCCAGTGTTTATCCTACAGTGCCACACCATATATATATACACACATGTAAACGTATATGTATATATATATGCAAATCTTCTGAAGGGGCTTCGAAAAGTTTGTGGAAAACCTCCATTCTCTTTTAATTCCATTCTCCCATGAACAGTTTGAAGCCCCCTTGTGTATCATATCCTCTCTCTGGAGTGCCTGCCAACCTTCCCTTCACCTATTCCAAGGATCAGCAATCTACCTCTGGGACCTATGGTTAAATCCAGCCTGTCACCTGTTTTTGTAGATAAAGTTTTATGAGAACACAGTCATGCTCATTTTGCTTATGTATTGTCTATGGAGTTGCGTTCACATTACAACAGCAGATTTGAACAGCTGCAACAGATACTCTGTGATCTGCAAGGCCTAAACTATTTACTTTCTGACCCTTGACAGGGCATTTTTGATGGTCCCCAAACTATTCAACATTCATCGATTTCCTTCCTGGAGGTCTGTTTCCAGTCAGAGGCTTGCAGGACCACCCCATTGTCCATTGTGTCCCCCTTTTAGGGCACCTAGAATACTGGAGTCCTGGTATGGTGCTGCTATAGGTTAATGCGCCAGACTGCAAAGCCGTTTGAACTGCAAGGTCAGTAGTTCAAGCTTACCAGCTGCTCCTCAAAAACCCTATACAGGGTCGCTAAGGGTTTGAACCAACTCGACAGCACTTCACAACAACAACAAAAGAATACTGGGGTCCATGAGAACTTTCAATAAATCAAAGAAGATGGATGCAAGTATTAGTCAGTCCCACCTGCTCCTAGCCAAGTGACTCTGGGTGAATTATTTCATCTTTTTGAGCCCAGGTTTCCACATTCTGTATCAAGGGGATAATAACTCCATTATTTCAACCATTCTGGTAAGGATTAAGTGAAATACTATGTGCAAAAAAAACTCTGAACAAGTGGTAAGTGTTGTAAATATTTGCTAACATCAGCAACTAATGTTTACCTATTTTTCTTACAGTTTGCTGCTATCTCACAAGTATTAGATTTGTTTTCCTGACTCACTGATAACTTTCTGAAGACTAGAGATTCTATCTTAGAATTCTCTGGAATCCATTTT
>NW_006408568.1:10455144-10515447 GCF_000296735.1 Chrysochloris asiatica | reverse complement strand
ATCTTTTTCCTATGGAGGGGCTGGTGGATTCATAGTGCTGAGCTTGTGATTAGCAACTCAGTGCATAACCCACCACACCACCAGGGCTCCCTGTGGTAGTAGATATGGAACTATAATTATAACATCAAGAATCTTCATGAAATTGTAAGGATACTCCTATATGTTGGGCATTTTGATGTGTCCTTGACATCAACTCTCCACCCTTTTCCACTATGCCCTATACCTCACCCAGGAGGAAGACCTTTGTAAATTACATCAATGAGCTTCCTACTGGGGTTGGCCAAGGAGAAGCACCAGCTGGATGCTGGTGGATAGGTCGGAGAGTGAGGCTGGGGTATCCATTCACTCTTCTGGTTCCTGCATACAGGGTTGGTGCAGATCAGCTGTATCCTACCTATGAAGGCCACAGGTCCTATCATGTGACCCTCTCTGGCTACTGTCTCTGGCATCTAATAATCGTACCTTCACCTGGTCCCTTCAAGGCCTGGGATGTAACAGCTCCCCACAGTTTCTACTCCTGGAATGTGGCACTATCCTCCATTGAATTCTCTAAACCCTACCTGCATCTTCCTTAAACTCTCCTTAAATTACCCAGTTTAACGGTGCTATCTTTCTTCTCTTCATGACCCTGACCAAGACACATCTATGACATATTATCATTGGCAGGTGAAGGGGTAGTCCCCAAAAGTGGAAGTGAGTTGTCCAAAGTGAGTGCTAGTAAATGGCTGGCCAGATAATGGTTGGCCTCAAGTCCAGGGCTTTTCTGGCCATATCAGGCAACCTCCAGAATACCTTCCCTCAATGCTATGAGAATGCTTTCTTCAACATATTTGCGGGTTGAATTATTGATAAGAACTGGGGTAGTGAAGTACAGCAGTGGGGTTGCTTTAGCTCCATGGTAGGATGGAACAAACATTCTGGTTGTGTTTACTGCCCCAGGGAGACTCTTCTGGAAGGAACTCTGCTATGTTTCATCTGATTTACTTTTCTCTTGTGGGAAAAATAATTTCGAAAGTTATTTCTTACTACTTTCCCACAGTTTGCTAGATCAAACACATGACCACATTTAGTCTTAAATTGGTAGATTAAGAAGCTCTTCATATCTCTTTGCCCAACTCAGAATCTCCCTAGCACTGTACGTTAGGAAATGCCAAAGGTATTTCTTGGCTTAGCCCTATCACCCCAATAGTTCCAAATCCTTGGAAAGAGACATGATCACCTTGGGGACTCATTCTCTTCATCTTTGGCATGAATAAATTGAACTAGATGAAGAACTGATTGTCTTTTCTAAGGAGACAAAAGAGAGGGAATAAGAGAAGAAAGAGAGGGAATAGGAGATAATTGGAAAAAAGATGAAAGAGATGGAGAGAGAGAAAAAGGAAATAAAATTAAATGGTGCCCAGACCACGGCAGTCATCTGGGTTGAAAGGTCACAGAGGAAGATGCTGTATTGCCAGCTTCTGGAGTCTTTTCCATAACTTCCTTCCAGCCCAGGCCCAGCTTGATTCCTTCCACATAAGCTATTAAAACCTGGTTGATGTTAAGTCATTAGAAAGTAAATATAAAACAAGATTAATTATTAAGAAGCCAAACAAAGTGGCCTTATTAAAAAGGCACAATATAACTACAATGTACTATCATAATAATTATTATTACTGCTATAAACTGGGAGGCATACAAGCCTGCCCTTGATCTGCAACCACAATCCAAAGAAAACTAGGGTTGGTGTGATCTTGGTAGGCTACAGTATCCAGTGCTCCCAAGAACAACATTTATCTCCACCATTATGGCACTGTGGAGTCGGGCCACCTCACTTATTACTAGAAGCCGGTGTGGGGGTGGCAAGGGAATGACGGTCAGCGGCATCAAACAAACATGCGTCCCCTTCCCTTTCCCCACTCCCACCCACTTTCATTAGGGGTGACAGGGCAGCATGAAACATTCCCTGGCCCTTGAGGATACAGGAGTATGGGGAAACAGGATATCTGATGATATCAGAGGGACAAGAAGATCCAAAGGGAAACAGCTCATCTCTACCACTGGGGAGAGACAGGGATCTTCTAGACATGGATCATGGTGGCCTTTCTGTATAGGGCTCTTTCGGAAACCCAGTTCTTTTAGACATAAAATTATGTTTAGATTGAGAGAGGACATAGCTTTTGTGCCTATGTGGTAAGATAAGATATCAGAGGAACAGAGAATGTCTTGTGCCCGGCCCAACGATGTGCAGCTACAGTTATTTCTTCATTTCAAATCCTTGTCTTTTAGGGTGCAAATACTTTTTGGATGATTAATAGCAAAAGCAGTCATTTCTATCTTAATAATAAACATGGTTCATTTTGTGGCCATTCACTGTATGCCAGCACTTTACATACATTATCTGATCTAACATTTAAAGCAAGCCTATGAAGGAGGTATTATATGATGCCCTCGTATGGATAACGACAGTGGTGCTTAGAGAAGTAATGAACTTATTCAAAGCAAACACCTAATAAGATATGTGAGCTCTGGTGGTGCAATGGTTCAAACAGCTGCTAACTGAAAGAAAGGTCAATGGGTTGAACCCACCCAGTGGTTCTGTGGAAGAGAAGACCTGACAATCTGCTCCCATAAAGATCACAGCCTAGAAAATCCTAAGGAGCCGTTCGACTCTGTCACGAGGTCACCATGAGTCAGAATCAAAGTGACAGCACACAACAGTAAGATCTAGGACTTGAACCTGGACAAAAGGATGCTAAGTTTATTTTCTTGTTGTTGTATCACCAAGTCGGTTCTAATTTACAGCAGTCTTATGCACAACAGAACAAAACACTGCTCGGTCCGGTGCTAGTCTCACAATTGTTGCTGTCACTGTGTCAACCCATCTCATTGAGGGTCTTCCTCTGTTTTGCAGACCCTCACTTTACTAAGCATGATGTTCTTCTCCAGGGACTGATTCTTCCTGATAACACTGAGATGAAGTGTCTCCATCCTCACTTCTAAGGAACATTCTGGCTGCTTTTCTTCTTACACAGATTTATTTGTTCTTCTTGCAGTCTATGGTGTTCTGGTGTAGCGCTGTAAGAAAAGCACTAGATTGCAAGGTCAATTTGAACCAAAAGGTGGCGATTCAAACCCACTAGCTGCTCCTCTGAAACCCTATACAGGGTTGCTGATTTGGAACCGACTTGACCACTGTTGATCTAAGTTAATGCGCTAGACTGCAAAGACAGCGAACCGCAAGATCGGCAGTTCAAGCTCACCAGCCATTCCTCGGAAACCTTATACAGGGTCACTATATGTAGTAACCGCCTTGACGGCACTTAACAACAACAACAATAGCAACAACAACTGGCAGTCCATGGTACTTTCAATATTCTTCTCTAACATCATAATTCAAATGCATCAAATAGATCAACGTCATAACTCAAATTCTTCTACAGTCTTCCTTTATATTGTCCAACTTTCACATGCACTTGAAGCGAATGAAAATACCATGACTTGGGGCAGGCTCACCTTGGTCCTCAAAGTGACAGCTTTGCTCTTTAACACTTTAAATAGATTTTTTGCAGCAGATTTGTCTAATGTAATACGTCATTTGATTTCTTTACTGCTACTTCCATGAACATTGACTATAGATACAAACAACATGAAATCTTTGATAACTTTAACCTTTCCTCCTTTTATCATGATGTCATTTATTGGTCCAGTTGTGAGGATTTCTGTTTTCATTACATTGAGGTGCTATCCATACTGAAGGCTGGAGTCTTTGATCTTCATCAGTAAGTAGTTTAAGTCTTCTTTACTTCCAGAAAGCAAGTTGTGTCATGTTCATATCTCAGGTTGTTGATGAGTCTTCCTTCAATCCTGATGCCACATTCTTCTTCATATAACCCAAGTTCTCAGATTATTTGCTCAGCATGCAGGTTGAATCTATATGGTAACTTGTTGTTGATTTTACGTGCCATTGAGTCAGGTCCAACTCATAGCAACCTGGTATAGGGTTTCCAAGGAGCAGGCTGGTTATTTTGAACTGCCGACCTTGCAGTTCAAACCAACCCTGAGTCCAGCGCATTATCCAGTAGCGCCATACCAGGACTCCATACTATCTCCTTAACCACTGTTATATTGGGTGAATTTATAAAGCCCTTTCCTAATCATGATGAGAGGACAATGAGGAGGTATCTGGAACAGTAAGAGGAGCTGAGGGGACAGAAGGTCAGGTGAAAGTCCTGGGAAGATGCCACCTATTTTATAAAGCTGCCCAGGGCCTCCCTGTCAGCTCTTCTGGGCAGAGAGGGAGGCACTAACAGAGCATCATGGTTATGAGCAAGCATTCTGGAGAACTGTATCCTGAGCGTGAATCCTGCTCTATTGCTTGGTAGTCAATGCAAGTACCTTCACTGCTCTGTGGTTCAATTGCCCCACTGTACAATGGAAAACATGAATCACAGTTACATTGCAGTGCTAGATGAGACCTGAAACCCCACAGGTCAACCCTTCATTTTACAGGTTCAGAGAGGATCAGTGATTTGCCCAGGGTCACACAGCTAGTGGTAGAGGGCTGATCCTCTTGCCACTAGGCAGTGCTGGCCACTTTGCTTATTTGTCATCTATTTCCATCATGCAGAGGCTGAAAGGCCACCCTTGTCAGAATGGCAGCATAGCTGAGCATACTCCCAGGGCCCTTTCCCTTTTCGGGAACCCAAATGCTTCACTGTAGATGAGTTTTGAACTTTGTACCCTGTTCTTTGCTGTTTACAACAGTTATATAGAGCTCACGATTCATTCTTATTTTCTCTTTTCTCTTGGGCCCTATCTTCTCCTTCATAGCTTTTTGCTGATCAGTATAATTTTGACTCAGGTCAGATTTCATGCAAGAAAGCTCTACAGGGGCCCAACACTTGAAGACCTGGGTATCTGCGGAGGGGGAGCCATCTCGAGGAAGAAGCAATTCTTCTTTGGAAGGGTCTCCACCTTGTCTTCCCTTCCAGCATGCAAGTAAATTACTGTCTTAAATTTCTAGGCTGCCTCCATTAATGGCATTTATATGAAGTGAGTCATTTGAGCTCCTAACCCCATGGTGCCTCTTCAGCCCCATAATTTCATGAATGAGTTTATGGGCAGCTGTCAGAATATCAATCAGCTCACCCCCTTCTGTGGCGAGTCCTTTACTCTAAATTAATCTCCTAGCTCTGCCTGCTGGATGCTTGCAGTTGTTATTTGCCTCCTTCTTGTCCTGATGAGGCTGGAATCCTTGGCCTGTCTTGCTACTTTCACCACTGATGTCCTTGCACTGAGCGGTCCTTCAGTGGCATTTTTTTCACACACTCCTGGACCCACTTCAATGAGCTAAGAACCAGGGAGACAGTGGTTCACCTTCCATCTATTTCAGTCAGATCCTGTCAGAACAGAGGGGAAGTGCTCAGGCCCTTGTTTAAAGAGGGACAGAAGCTAAAATAGAGCTCTGGGGTCATGAAGAGTCTAGAAGACATGTTCTATGAAAAATAAACGATAAAACTAGGAAGGTTGTATCTAGAGACTTCATCACCATCCTCAATACTGTTAAGATTTCCACATGGAAGGAAGATATCACCAGCCCAGATAGTTCCAGAAGAATAATGGTTAGAGGGGAAAAGATGTTTTCTGAATGAAGAAGCACTTCCAAAATGGCCTGGCTGCCTTGGAATGTTCGGAGTTGCTCATTATTGGAAGTTTCCAAGCCAAGTCTGGATAAGCATTGGCTGAGGGCTTGAGAGGAGATTAGTAAGACTTCTTTTTCCTCAGAAAAAAAAAAAAGAAATTGACTTTGAGAAGATTCATTGTGAGGTGAGTAGGGGACTGGGCACAGATAGAAGGGGTTCATGAAGCTCATCTTTTATCAGGAAAAATTTCCCTCAGCACTGTCTTCACTGTCTCACATCATTAGCACTCACCACAAAGAATCCTTAGCCTATATCCAAGGCTTTTATAATTTGATTCTACTCTACCTACCCAATCTCAATATCCACTTTTGCCCAGTAGTTGCCTTCTGATCCAAGCTCTTGTCTCCAGAGTATACCATCCTCAGTCAGCTTGGTTTGACAACCTTTTATGGAAGACTTACTGACTCTCACCTGAGTTCGATTTCTGACCAATGCACTTAAAGTGCATCTACCACCCATCAGTCTGTGTAAGCTTGTGTGTTGCTATGATGCTGAACAGATTTCAGTGGAGCTTTCAGACTAAGACAGACAAGGAAAAGGCTTGGTGATCTGCTGTGGAAAATCAGCAGTGAAAACCCGATGGGTCACAATGGTCCAATTCCCAAGTAGTCAAGGAATGGTTCAGGATTGGGCAATGTTTCATTCCATGGCATATGGTTGCCGTGAGTAGGAGGCTGACAGGACAGTTGCTAAGAACAACAATAACACATGTAAAGGGTTTGTTGGGTACAATTTGCCTACATCTGGGTCTTTGCCCTGCTGTTCCTCCTCCTGGAACTTCCTTTGCCCACCAGTTCCTCCACAGGCCCTCCTACCTTCCAAGTTTGACTGCCCTCATGGAGCCTTCTTGAGCTACACATGTATTGCAGAAGTTTCTTTTTCCCAAACATTTGTTACTTGTACCACATAGTTTAACACTTGAATGTAAGACTCTTATTTCTGTTCGAAAATTGGTTCAGGAAAGAGTGCAGCACTGTGTGGTCAAGTTGTTGATAAGAGTCATCAAGTCAGTTCCAACTCATAGCAACTCTGTATAGTGTTTCTAAAGTTGCAAATCACTATGGGAGCAGAAAGCCTCATCTTTCTATTATGGAGCCACTGGAGGGCTCAAACCACTGATCTTGTGGTTAGCAGTCCAGTACTCTCATAAAGTTGCTTCATTTAACCCTTACAGCAACCTGAGGAGACTGTCAGGGGTCATCAGCCACAATTTTAGATGAGGAAACCGAGATGTCCAATGAGCAGAGTCCGGGACTTCTCTGTCCTTTGTTCCCTGTTGCTCCCCCACTGGAAGGATGACAAAGAGGAGTCAGAGCTGCACTTGTCCCACTCACCCACTCCATCAGCCCTTGTCTACTCTATTTTCTTGTCCTTTCATTTGCACCGGCATGCTCAGACAAGCAGGGCACTTTCTCCTGTACCCAACTGACCTCCCTGGGGCACTAGATGTAGAGGGAGCATGCCTTGTAACTTGTGAGGCAGACTCAGGAGGCACTGCCCAAGTATTGGCTGGTGTTTCAGCACACATGCCTAATTCAGCTCACTTTTGCTTAATTTCCTACTCCTAAAAGAGGGCATGGATGAGTTTCTGTGACATAGAGACCAGGGTCAGCGTTGTTTCCTTTATTCATGGCTTCACTGAAGCTCGCATTAGAACTTACATGCAGCTATCCAATCAAGGTATGGTGTGGCACTGTTGGGTAAACAATGGATTGCTAACCACAAGGCTAGTGGTTCAAACCTACTAGCTGCTCTTTGGAAACCCTATGCAGGGTCACTATGGGTTGGAACAGAATCAACGGCATTTAACACCACCACCACCACTGGATTAATCAAGAGCTCCTTCCTCCCTCTTTTGCTGTTTCCCCATATGGGCCAAGACACCTCAATGGTGAACAGTAGCTGCCAATGCTCACAGCAGTGGGGGTGACTGTAAGCCACGCACAGAGAAGGAAAAACTGACCCAAACCACAAGTGCAAAGAGTACAGATGGATTTTAATGCTGGATGTCACTTCTCTAATTCTACTTTTCTTCTTCCACAGAACAGCTTCTCCTTCCAGATTCTTCTGTCATGATTGAATCTGAATCAAAGGTATTATTTCCCCGTCATCCCTCCTCCTTCTTCTCCCTAATCTTAGAACTCTGCTATAATTTCTCAGGAGAGTTGAGCTTGTGGGAGAGACTGATTGTTCTTTCTATAGAAGAGAGGAATGGTTTTTGAAACCTACACAACAGGGACCATGATCTTCAACAAGCAATAGGCCTGGAGGCATGGGCAGGAAGTAGGACTGTTAATACTTAGAAATTGACTTTAGATGGGAGGTAGGGACCTTGGGTACACCTGTGCCTCACTGCCTGGGGTTTACTGCTCTTCTTCTGAGTCTCAGCTTCTATGAGCACTCATACTGTGGGCTCTGTGGCCAAGGGAACCCAGAAGAAAAGATATGTAAGACTAGATTTTGGATAGAGCTATGGTGGGTGGAGTCCCTGGATGGTGCAAATGGTTAAGTGCTTGACTATGCAGCAAAAGGTTGGTGGTTCAAACCCACCTAGAGGAGCTTCAGAAGACAGGTCTGGTGATCTGCTTCAAAGAGGTCAAGGATAAGTCTGAATTGCTTCTATGGCAACGAACAATAACAAGGTGGTGGATCTGGATCTGGAAAGAAAAGGCTTTTCACGGAAGGAAGGGGGTTTTAGTTGTGGGGCTGCAGGATGAACAGCTGCTGATGAACCCATACAGGTGCAGCATGAGGCGACACTTTGCACAAAGTCAAGCAATCTATTGTTTGTGCTGCCTGCAATTCAGGGATGATGATTATCTGAAGGGTGGGCTAAGAAAGGTGGGAAGACAGAGTGTTTACCTGATTTAACCTGTCAACCTGTTGCCATTAAATTGATTATGATGCACGACGACCCAAGTGTTGGAGTACAACTGCTCCACAGGGTTTTCTTGGCTGGGAGTGGGTGGGTTTGAACCACCAATCTTTAGGTTAATGTTGTTGTTGTTAAGGGGTCTCAAGTCGGTTCCGACCCATAGTGGGCCTGTATAGGGTTTCCAAGGGGTGAGCTTAAACTGCCAACCTTGCGGTTCAAACTGACTTTGCAGTTCAGCACATGAACACACAGTGCCACACCATAGCCAAGTTATAGTCACAGTTAATAGTCAAACACAAACTGTTTGGACAACCCAGCAGCCATTTAAGGAAAGCACAAAGAAGGCAGCAGTCTATTTTGAGACCCAGAAATACTATGGGGGAGTGGGCCTCCTGGTAGATGGGAAGGGCCTAATGCAGAGGTTGGTACTGGAGAGAGAGGGCAGTGTGGAAGGAGGGGCGGAAAGAAGCAGTCAGTAAGATCTCGTAAAATGGTATGAAGCAGCTTCATGAAGTTCGTACGAAAATCCCACTACTTTTCAATTTCATTTTTCCACGAACTTTTTGAAGCCCCAGTATGCATGCCGGAGTGCGGAGTGCTGAGTTCAAGTCCCTTCATCATGACTAACTCACTGTGTGAGCAGAGTGTGTGGTTTTGACCCATGAAGACTGAGCTCAGAGGAGTATTCCAGAGGACAGAATGGGAAGAGCTTAGAAATGATCTTAAAGTCACAACTCCTTCTGGAGGTGTGAGGCAGGAGAGAGAGCAGACAGAGAAGCAATTAGCGTGAGTAATTAACCAAACAAGGATAATTAACAGCGCCATTGGGAGGACAATGTTGCACCCACGACACCTCAGACCAGTGTGTGGAAGATAAAGAGTCGCAGGTGTCAGCTCAAGAAACAGAAAAATGTACTAACAACTGGAGCTATACAAAAACGGAAGGAATCTCTTGGGATGCAGTGAGTTCCTATCATATGGCGTGTTCAGGAAGAGGTGGAGATGCTGCAGAGGGGTGGCATGCCTAGGTAACAGGGGGTTAGAAGGAGAGAACCTCTGGGACACCTACCAGCACTGTTTTGCTTTCCAGGCAAAGGCAGAAACCATCAGGATATCAGCTCTGGGAAGAGAGCTGAAGAGTGTGGGCAATGAGGAGCTAGATGCTGCAGAGAGGCTGAGGATCTTTCTGTCTCGTAGCCACTCATACCCAGGCAAGTGACAGTCTGGGAACAAGAACATGCTCTCCCTGGCCCAGTCACCTATTATATTACTTCTGGAAAATAAGACTCAAAGAGAAAAACACTGTCAGAGTGGACTCTGGAGGACCAAGATGCTCAAAGAGGTATAAGAAAGCAGAGGTCAGAAATCTTTAGAGATCACTTGGGTAGTAACCTTATTATTAAGAAATTGAGGCACAAAGAGGGAAAGGATTTGTCCAAGGTCACAGGGATACCTTGTTTTATCGTGCTTCTCTTTGCAGAGGTTGGCAGCCTTTTTTTTAAAAAGCATTCACTCACTTGGTGTCTCTCTGTGTCATATTTTGGTAATTCTCACAGTATTTCAAACTTTTTCAAAATGCTACCATTGTACACTCAGTAGACTATAGTATAGTGCAAACAGGACTTGTATATGCATTGGGAAGCTAAAAGAATTCATGATTTGCTTTACTGTCATTTTGATGTGATTGCAGCCGTCTTGCCACATCTCTGAGGACCGTCTGGACTAGAACTGGGACTAAGGATCAGAGTTCCTGACTTTCTTTTTGAGGTTGTCTTTTTACTACATTTGCTCTTCTTATTACCATGCTCACGTATTCTGTTCCTAGCTAAGTTTTCTATTAGCTCTCAGGCTTTAGACAAATTATCTGAACTCAGCTTTCTCATCTGAAAATGGAGCTAGTAATACCAATCTTAGAGGTAATGTAAGGATTAAGGATAATGCAATCTTGTTGTTGTTAATTGTTGTTGCCATGGAGTCAGTTCTGACTCATAGCCACTCTGTATAGGGTTGCCGAAGAGTTGCCGGTGGATTTGAACCATTGACCTTGAGGTTCAAACTGACCTTGCAGTCCAGTACATTATCCTGGAGTGCCATACCAGGACTCATACAATCCAGTTGTTGTTGTTGCTAAGTGCTGACAAGTCAGTTCTGACCCATAGAGACCCTGTACAGAGTTGCCGAGGAGTGGCTGGTGGGTTTGAAACACCCACCTGGCGGTTCAAACTGACTTTTGGTCCAGTGCATGATCCTGTAGCGCCATACCAGGAGGCACTTGATCAGTGGCAGCTCTCCTCATAATACTCAACAATAGTGCTCTGTGTGTCTAATGCCTGACACTGTTGGTCTTTCAGGCAACGCACAGACCAAGTACGGGCCGAAGAGAAGAACCTTAGGACTGTTTGCTTTGCATCCAAAAGGTCATCAGGAGATTGAATCCTTATCAATGATGTATATGTTCTCAGGGCCAAGCCCTAAGGATTGCTGAAGTTAACCACGCTACCTAGATGTGATCTTCATCATGAGATCATTAAACAGTAAATTACACATGGTCCTGTCCTGGAAATGCTTAACCGCTTTTGAGGAGACAAGTTAAATAAATCTGTAACTATGACTGCTCATGAAAAAGAAAACAAAAACATTTAAGAACTGGCAGCAGGGGTGGGAGAGGAGGTGAAGGAAGATGGCTGCATTAACTTCCCTTTTGCGTATCTTTAGTTAATTAACTAATTTATTTAACTGTAAACTAAACCAAGGTCCTGGTTGAGACTGCATTCTACTTTCTTAACCTGCTCTCTCCCATGACCACAATCTGGGCACCAGAGTGGTCCATCTGGTCTTCCCCTGGCTGCTTCCGTGAGGTCCAGGTGATATCACATAAGCCATCACATAAAGTCCCTTTAGGATGGTCACTGCTGTAGGTTTCCGGAGCTTCCCTCGAAGAGTTTTTGGTTCTCTAGATCCATAACACCAGTGACAAAGTGATTTGGGTCCTCAGTGCCAGTTTAGCTTTAAATCGATTCTGGTCTAAACATATTTTCCAATAAGCAACAATTGGGTTAGTCAAATGACAAATGTCATCCCCTACCATTGCCAGAGCAACATGCCATTTCCATTAGGAGTAATGTTTCCTGGCCAGATTAAGGCATGGAAAATAATTTTGGGTCATCAGCAATTCCCCTCAGTTTCACTGATCTGATTAAACTTAGCAACGGAAAGAGGAATTTACAAATTAGATGCTGTTCTCTATTTATTACTAAAATGGTTGCTTTCCACTACATCTAGGAGATACAGTGGAGATCTCATTAAGTCTCAGCTTATGATAACATTTACTCCATAAATCTCCATTGCAGCCAGTGAATGAAATGAACATTATGCCAAAGACCACAACGTAATGGATGAAATCAAACCTCTGCCCCCTTTGAAGAGAGCTGACCTTTTCAAGACTTAAACACATGCAGCCTTCCGGTCCTAAAGCAGCAGCTAGGGATTTATTCTTGGCACTTTCTTAACTATTTCCTGACTGCTATGCTCATCTAGCTAGCTGGTCTTGGTTAGGCAGAAATGAAATGAGTGTGACATTACACTGGAAGTACTTAAGAAGAAAGAGGAGAAGAGGTGAGGGTAGGCCTAATGAGAAGGAAAAAAATACATCCTGGAATAGTCCTGTGGCCCTTCTGAAGAGAAAAAGAAATGCTAACAGACAAGGAATGGAAGATGGAAAAATCACCGTGGGTCTGATTTCATTACATATTTTGTGTTGAACTAGATGTGGTCCAACCTGGTTCGGATCTGGTGTGGTTTCAGGGTAATCTGTTCCCAGTGGTGGAAATCCAAGAACTTCCAGGCCAAGACTCTGCTTCCCTTCCATACTATCCCCTCCCCTTTACCTCTCAATATCCACTGACTGCTTATGTGCCAGACGTGGTGCTGGTGCTGGGGTAATACACACATTCCTACTCCAAGAAGTCCTTCAGATGGTGCAATATAATAATTGAATAATGCTACCTATACATAAAGAGCCCTGGGTAGCATAGTGGTTACAAATCGGGCTGCGAACTGCAAGGTCAGCAGTTCGAAACTACCAGCTGTTGCGCAGAAGAAAAATGAGACTTTCTGCTCCGGTACAGATTTACAGCCTTGGAAACCCTGTTCAGGGTCGCTATGAGTCGGAACCGACTCCACTGCACATAACAACATCTATACATAATAAATACTAGACATATATTATCAAGGTAAATGGGTGGATGTCTAGACTAGATTATGCACAATATTAATGAAGTAATACTATGATGTTGCCAAGGAGCCCTGGGAGCACAGTACAAGTTGGGCTACTAACCGCAAGGTCAGCATTTCCAATCTATCAGTTGTTCCATGGAAGAAAGATGACGTTTTCTACTCCTGTAAGATTTACAGCCTTGGAAACCCTAAACAGGGCTGCTGTGAGTCAGAACTGACTTGGTGGCATACAACCACCACCACCACGATGTGGGCATGCAGTAGGTAGTCTAGGAGCACAAAGGACGGGGCATCACTCTACTGGGGAGGAGGGGATTGAGGGTAGAGGATGTTGTCAGAGGTGGGTTTGGGAGGAGTGGTAGTTCATATGGTAGATGGTGGAGTTGGGCTTCCAGGCAGATTAGTGTGTTAGTGTTGTGAAGGGATGGAGGCACTGGCTTTCAGGGCTCAGGGAATCCAGTACGATTCCAGGAGTCTGGGGATTTCAGGATTCTAGAATCAGCTGAATTCCTCTGGGGTCTGATGGACTGGAGTAATAAAGGTTTGATCCAGATTCCTTAGGGCAGATGCTAATGTGTGTCATCTTAGAACTATAGGGACACCAGAACTAGAAAGGCTCATTGCAGCTGTATGGTCTGACCCCTCACTTATAAATGGGAAAACCAGAGAGAGGCAAATTGCCTGGAAATCAGATTGCTGGCTTTCTCAGGCTCCTACTAGTTCTACTCAAAGCTCTGGCATTCCGTTAGGAGAGAAAGACGAGAGCCATTCATCTCATCTTACTGTACTCTAACTAATCAAGGGGCATCCCTTAATGCATTAATATGTTTAATCCATTAATGGACTATGGAACTGATTTTATGCCATCTAAGAGGCCCAAGACGCTCTCTAATCTTCGTAGAAACTTATACTCCTTTTAATGAAAAGCCAGGGTACCCTGCCTACTTGGCAACTAACCACCTCAACTTCCTAGTCAATGCGGAATGGCCAAATGAGATGTGGGCCAACAATGCCCTCAGGAGTCTAGATCTCTCTACCCCTGACATTTCTCCTTTCAATAAGCATATGTCCTTCTCTCAAGGGGTTAAACCAACAATCAGCATGGAACTGACTCTGATCCCAAGTGTGTCAGAGTAAAAGTGTACTCAAGGCTTTTTTTCTAAAGTAGATGGCCAGGCCTTTCTTCTGAGGTACCTCTGGGTAGACTTAAACCTCCAACCTTTCCTTTAGTAGCTGAGTGTGTTAACCATCTGTACCACCTGGGGAGTCCCCTCAGGCAGGGGGTAGCAGGACCCTTTATTTCTACTTCTGTTGATCAAACATCCTGCCATGCTTCTAGTCATGGTTAAACCCAGCAAATAATAATAAATACAGTGACTAATTCTGAGCATTCTTGGTAGGGAAGGAGTCTTCTATTTCCTCAGACCCGTTTGCATGGTATGTGTGTGTTATTTCCAGAGTTTTGTTAACATAATAACTGGTCTGACATTGGATACCATTATCATATCTCATGAGTCACTGAAATCAGATATAATGGCTGGGCAGGCTGATTTGAGGCTTCAAATTGAGAAGGTAAACAAAGGCTTTTTCCCTTAAAGCCAACCTGTCAAGCATATAATTAACACTTTTCACCTCTTCAGTAAGTCGTTGAGAGCAGATCTATTATATCACTCCCAAGCTAAAGGCACAGACATGTTTCCGTGCAGTTGTAATCATTCTTTAACAGTTTCTGCTCTGGTGTTTTTATTCTCTCTTGACCTCTAATCTTAATGTGCAACTGTTCCTGCATATGAGACACTCATTGAAGTCCTCAGAAGATAAGGGGATGTTACTCATGCTTTAGGACAAAAATTCCTCTGGCAGCATAGTGGTTATGAGTCCGGCTGCTAACCTCAAAGCTAGCAATTTGAAACTACCAGTTGTTCTGTGGAAAAAAGATGAGGCTTTCTATACTGGTAAAGATTTATAGCCTCGGAAACCCTATACTAACTCCACGGCACATTACAACCACCATCAGCACCAAAGGGCCCTCTGTTTAAAACAGGCGTTCTGCTCCAGTAAAGATTTACAGCTTCAGAAACCCTGTTTAGAGTCACTGTGAGTTGGAACCAACTCCACAGTATTTAACAACAACAATTTATATATAAAGAGAGTCCTGGTGTGGCGCTGTGGGTTAATGTGCTAGACTACAAGGAGGTTTGAACCACTAGGTCGGTGGTTCAAGCTTACCAGCTGCTCCTTGGAAACCCTATACAGGGTCTCTATGACTCATTGCTGTTGTTGTGAAGTGCCATCGAGTCGGTTCTGACCCATAGCGACCCTGTATAGGGTTTCCAAGGAGCAGCTGGTGAACTTGAACTGCCATCCTTGCAGTTCAAACGGCTTTGCAGTCTGGTGCATTAACCCACAGCGTCATACCAGGACCCCAAAGTGAGGTTATATAGTTTCCAAGGAGCAGCTGGTATATTTGAACCACTAACCTTGCAGTTCAAACTGACATAGTGGTTCAGTGTATTATTCCACAGTGCCACCATACCAAGACTCTCTCTCTCTCTGTATATGTATAAATAACTCACTCACTCTTTCTCTCTCTATATATATATACATATATATACACACACATAATTATTAAGTGTGTCGAGTCAGTTCTGACTCATAGCAATCCTGTATAGGGTTTCCAAGGAGAAGTTGGTTGGTTTGAACTGCTGACCTTGTGTTTAGCAGTCAAGTGCTGATCCTATAGCACCACACCAGGACTACCCGTAAGTTGTCTGTTGTTAAGCCTGTCAAGTTGGTTCCAACTCATAGCAATCCTATATAGGGTTTCCAAGGAGCAGATGATGGATTTGAACCACCGAATTTGCAGTTAGTAATCCAATGCTTATCCTACAACAGGACTCTTTTTTTCTATATATGCACCTTATCAAAATACAAATATATAATATATATTGTTAACATTTTATTGTGAACTATGTGATAGTTTACATGGGAGAACATTAGCTTTACATTCATCCTATCATATATCATTCCATTGCCATGGTTACAATCCCCTCCATGCATCATCAGCCAACCAAATCCCGCAAGCCTGCCCCCTGGTCATAAGCATACAACCTCTCTCCTTCTCTGAGTCTAGAGTTCCCAGCCACTCCATCTCTCCATGTCATTGTCTCTGCCTCCATCTCTGGCATCACTGTTTCTCTGGGTAGGGTCCCAGGGTCCTCGGCTCCTGGACTGCAAAGTCAACCACTCCCCTCCTTTTACTACAAAATGTCTACCTTTACATTTCCAACCCTTACAGTCAGTCCTGATAGCAATTCTTCACTATTGTACCACATGAGTGCTATCCACATCTCCTTTCATCATTCCCACCCAGACAGATTGGATACTACTCAGTGGAGATTCTACTTTCCTTTGAGCCCTCTGGATCTAGGGTCCCCCTTGAAAGCTTGTAAGCCAGTCACTTCTTGCCTTTGTAGCCCCCCATTTTGGGTAGCCAATGTCCAAGTTGCCCATACTTGTCTACACTGTGTATTGATGGGGTGGGACTTATCCTTACTGTAAAGATTTGTTCCCTCTTTTGAGCTACTGCATCCATAGGTGTAGGTAAAGTTCATCAAATTGTATCACTCTTTTTTCCTTGTTCTTTGTTCTTCTAGTTGAGCTCTGATCATCCAGCCATTGAAGCCAGGTCAAGTGGGTATTATCTACAAGTGTGGGTGTTCTTGTGCATATGCCCTCTCTTCTTATCAGCTGGACACTTCACTCCCCACTCTAGTCCTCTGTGGCTATGTCACTGACTCTGGCCAGGAGTCCCCAGGTCTTGCCACACTGCTGGCCAGCCAGGTCTCCACCCAGGTTCACAGGAGTATATTGAATGTGGTAGGGCTTAGCTTGTAGCTTCATTGCTGTTTTTCCCTTACTTCCCCTTATCGGTGACCAACGTGGTCACCAGTCAGAGCACGTGTCTGCTCGTGTATTCTCACTGAGTCTCAGTATTGGAAGGGGGTTTGTCCTGAGGGGACCTGACTACTTGCCTTGATATCTCCTAGTCGTACAATTTGCTTGTTCTTGTACTAATCAGTTGGACTGCCATTATTGTTTTGTATTTTTCCTGTTGTCTTTCTTTCAAGAAGTATCTTCTGTTCTTCTAGCCACTCCAGGCTGATCTGCTTGTCCTGTCCAGTAGATATTTCCCACCTCAGAAGATTCTGGATGCTGTTCAGGATTCCACCTATGGTCTTATGTAATGCAAAGGCTCCGCAGGAAGCCTCCTTTACTGGGTACGTTGTAGCCCCATTTTAGGTATTCCAATCAGTTACAGGCAGAAGATGGAATACATAGTATTTTTGAAAAGAATAAACCTTTGAACTTCTCCCATCAAAGCTCATGTGCCTAGTACACACCCTTGCAGATCTTTGCTGGTGATACTTTTGGTCCCCCTGATGAATGAATACAAATGAAACCCAAATGACAAGGAGTGGATTTTTATGACTCTCAGTAAATAGCAAAATCTTTGTTCTTTTCCTTGTCTCCCCTTTGGCCATCTGGAAGTGGAGATGGAATAGGATAGCCTAGAAAACTTAACAACAACAACTCTTTTCTGGGCCACCTTGATGGCCTGCATAGGACACCGTTAATCTGTGGCCATGTTTTGAAAATGAGGGCCTTATGTGCCAACACCTTCTTCTTGGTCATTCTCTCCTTTGAGGAGCTGTGGTTCTGACTGTCATTGCACATTCTGCTGGAGGATCCAAAAGTTGGTAGTCTTTTTAGTGAAGCTCTCAAGTTCAAGGTTGAAATTAGGTATCTGGGAACGAACAATTGGTTCTGGAGGTACACGTCTAGTTCCTGTTATATTACTTTTGAGCTTTTTCTGTGATGTTCTCTGAAACCTGAATGAGAAAGTGAATCTGAGAGCAACATGAGTAAGAAAAAGTCCAGACACTGGTCTAAGCTTCCAATGATACCCCCATGTGAGGGAGGTATGTCCAGAGGATGTGTGGTTCTGACTAGATGATGGGGGACAGACTTTTGTCCAGGGAGCCTCTTTCTTCACCAGGATTTTAGGATTCTGTGATTTTCTAATCATGATGGAGACACAAACATGATTGAAGAAGGACTACACAGCCCAGCACAATGATACATAGATCTAATGTATAGCCCTTCCCTTTCTAAAGATCCTGGGTGGTTGCAAATGATTTGCACTAGACTGCTAATCTAAAGGTTGGAGGCTTGAATCCACCCTGTGGCACCACAGAAAGACCTGGTGATCTGTCTCGGTGAAGATGACTGCCAAGAAGACCCTAGAGAACAGTTCTACGTGGGGTCACCCTCAGTGGAATTTAACTCTATGACAATTACCAACAACTCCCCTGCCGGGCTTTCCTTTCTGCTCCCTACTTTCACTCCTTTCATTGAGCAATGCCCTCAAGCAAATTCTCAGCTGTTTCTGACCAGGCTTTGGTTGTATCCTTCTAACTATGTGGCTTAAATACAAAGTGATCACAATGATTAACAGTCAAGTACTTACAGTAGGTATTATAGTTATTTAAGAGGACAAAATCTTTCCTATTACATGGGGACATAAATTTCATAGAAATACTGCGGCTGTCACCAGCGGCATGTGTGTTTCTACTCGATGAAATAATCCTGAAGTATGGAGCCATCAAAACCCAATGTTTGGAGCTGTTACTCAACTTTTTTTTTTTTTTTTTTTCCTTTTCTTCATCAGTCACTTAACCATAAAGGCAGGGATACAAATGAGATAGAGTTCCACATATGGTATATTCTAGGGTAAGGAAGACTGCTGGTCAGTGTGTTAACAGTCAAGGATAGCAAACAAGCCTTTGAGCGGAATTGGACAAGGGCCAGGATAGGGCAGACGGAACAAAGCAGCTCCCAAGAAGAGCTCTTCAGAGGGGCAGGTTGCTGCTGTAACCCCCAGTCCACCTCCACTCTGGGTGTGGAAAAACACAGGAAGATTATTCACCTAAGAAACTCCTGGGCAAATGTCTGGTAGGCCCAGGGACTATGTCCTAGTGGAAGGACCCATTTCCAATTCATCCCCGCTCTCTGCTTCCATTTCAGTCCTTACCAGCCCCTCAGTGGGTCTCCCTGCCTCCAGCTTCTCCCTCCCTTCAACCCATGATACACACCCAGATGCTCTAAGATTTTTCTGAGGTGCTCTGGTAGCGTAGTGGTTACAAGTAGGGCTGCTACCCCAAGGTCAGCAGTTCGAAACTATCAGCTGTACTGTGGGAGAAAGATGAGGCTTTTTGCTCATGTAAAGATTACAGCCTCAGAAACCCTATGCAGGGTTGCTGAGCTGGAATCGACTCCATGGTATATGCCCCCCCCCCCCCACACACACACCAAGATCCTTCTGCTTTAATCCTCCTTATTCACAAGATAAAGCCCAAATTTGAGGTCCCTCGAGACCAGATCTCAGTCTTCCTTTCTAGCTGGATCTTTGGCTCCTCTATGCACCTGAACTAAATTCACCCCCAAAACATATGCACTTCAATTTTCTTCCCTCCCCCACTTTTTTTTTTTTTTAAACAATGATTTTGTTTCTAGAACTTTGCATATTCTACACCTTAATTTAGAACATCCTTTCTCTTCTTATTTCTTATTAAATTGCTACCAACCTGTGGTAGAGACACTGCAATGTATTTACTCAACCCCATTTCTTTTGCCCCTCTGGGCACTTAGCCACACTATGTTTCCCACCTCCACCCACAAGTAAGGTGGAGCCAATGCTGCATTCTGGCCAACGGAGTGTGAATGGGAGGTTAGCCCACATTCCCAAACCTTGCCTCTAATGCCTCCCACATGCCTCTTCACCCTCTATTCTGCCCAGGTGCAGAGGGGGTGACCTCTGAGGTCCATGAGGTGGTGGGGCCATTAAAGGGAAGAAGCCCTGGTCCCTGAATGACTCTGTGGAGCTGAACTCTTCTGGCAACCCTCCAATTTACATTGAAATATGGAATGGAGTTCTGGTGTGATGCTATATGATACGCACTGGACTGTTAACCACAAGGTTGGCAAGGTTGGTGGTTCAAACCCACCAGCCATTCCTAGTAAACCCTATACAAGGTCGTTGTGAGTTGGAACTACAACAGTAAGTAAAGATAATAATCTTTATGGTACTAAGCAACTGAGCTATGATAGTTGTTTACTTCAGCAATTGGCCTACCCTGTCTGATAGGCCATTCATCAACATTCATTCTCTGGGAATGCAGCCCTTCCTTCCCTTTTCTAAATCCTGCTCTCTGTCCTCTGTATTTCTCCAGTACCTTGTTCATCCCCTCAATTTGACGTTGTACTTGTTTATATCTGTATCTGTCTCCTTAACTGTAAGTCCCCTCAGGAGAGAGACTGTGCTTATTTATCTTGGTCTTCTGAGTGTCCAGTCAGTACTTAACTATGTGTTGAATGAATGAACAAATATCTCAAACAGTCTGGCATGCGGGTGACTCCAGGAGGTCCCCAAACTCAGTCTACGGCTCCAAGACCAACGATTTCAGTTTTTGAGCTCTTTCCACTGGCTCCATGGACCATAAATCAGGTTCCCATGTCATGTACCCTGATGATGGAAATAAACTACGTTGCTAATCTCTTTCCATTACCACATGATAATTTTCCACATCGGCAAGCAATGATAAAGGCAGGACCTGTCACTCTCTCTCCTCCACAAATGGCCTTCTGACAGATAATATATCTTGATGTGACATGGGCTTTTTATCTTCCTGTGTTTATGTGGCAGGAAGGGTGTGCTGTGGGGGGGAGGAACCAAGGGCAACTATATTGTGGGTGGCTTTGTTTGATGGCTGAGCACTGGTTATTGGAGGAAATGGATCAAAGGAAAATTTAGGATGATTCATCCTCCTTTCATTCTCATTGCTGAGCTTCTTTGAGCTCCCAGGTGTGTCTATCTGTTTGCAAAGCACCAAATTAAAGTCAAATCAGCACTTTATTGGGTGTCTATCCTGGGCAAGGCTCTGAGTGGGCACATGCAGATCTACTTGTCAAAGGATCCCAGTGGATTCAGCAGGGTGATGGAGTTTCTCTAAACTCTTCTAGTTCCCTCTGGTTGGAGGAGGAAGACAGTTACAACATTCTCAAGTGGGAGGGATTCTAGTGTAGAGGAGTATGGTACCGAATCTGCCAAGCTAGGGTCAAGGCCTAACTGTGCTCTTCCCATGCTATAGGACATGAACAAATTAATTTCTCTGAGTTTCAGTTTTCCCATCTGTAAAATGGAGATAATAAGGCCTATCTGAGACAATTTTGGGGAGGATTGAATGAGATAATTTACACCTTGCCCCCATGTTCAATGAAAAGACTTGTTCCCTGTAATATCACTATTCCTGCCTAGGAGAGCCTGTAGAGTACTCAGTGCCCACTCTTCAATCTTAGAATTAAAAAACAAACAACAAAAAAACTGGGTTCCTACAAGTTATAGAACAAAAACTCTCACTTGAGGAGGATGAGGGAGTAAGGAGGATCTTGGCCATTGCTCCACTGTCATGTTTGCATGGGTCCACAATCCCAACTCCTTCCAAGTGTTCTACGAGGTCCAACTTCTCAACCCCTGAATCATTTCTGCCCCCACTATCAACCACCATACACTCTGTGAGGGCCTACTACAAGGATGGCTAAATCTAGACAAAAGGATATTGGTCAACTAGGTAGGAACACAGGCCCACTGACTTGAATATCAAGTCAGTACAGCGTACTCTCATCTCCTGAGAACTTTCTAGATGACGAGAGAGTTGGCCTTCTCCACTCACACCTGTGAGGCAGGTAGAGGTGGTGAGTACTCTGATGGCACTTCTCTGGGAAAGAGGGTCTGGGAGGGTGTCAGTGATGACATGCTGTCTAGGATGGGCTGGAAGTCTGGGTATGAGCAGGTGAGAAGAGGAAGGAAAGGGTATTCTAGGCAGATGGAGGAGAGAGGAGCAAACACCCAGATCAGGAAAGCAACAAACATGTTTGGAAAATAGGAAGAAGTCTGGTTTCGTTGGAGGGGAGTAGTGAGTGATATGATTCAACTACTGGTTGGGACAGATCAGAGCGTGCTTGGGACACCATGGGAAAGTGGTCAGGTTTGATTCTGTCGTCATGGAGAGCCCGCTCCGGTGGCTTAGTGGTTAAGCACTTGGCTGTTAACTGAACGGTCAGCTATCCGAACCCACCAGCTGCTTCATGGGAGAAAGATGTGGCAGTCAAATTCTGTAATGCTGGAAATCCTATGTGGTGGTTCTATTCTGTCATGTAGGGTCACTATGAGTTGGAATTGAGTCAATGGCAATGCTATAGAGATGCATTTGATATTTCAAAACAAGGGAGTGATGTGGTCAGCTCCAGAAATATTGATTTGGCTATAATGTACGGGATCCACAGGCATGGGGCTAGGAGGCCGGACAGTTAGGTGGTTACTACTCCAGGGGCAGAGAGGTGGGGAGGGAAGGAGGAAAGGGTACGAGGGAATGTAGAAGTTGATAACTATGTTGGAATCATAGAAGAGGTAGGAGCGGAGAGAAAGAGGAAAGAGACAGCTGGTGACACTGTTAGAGCAGTGGCCTAATGAGACACTGGTTGGAAGGCAGAAGGTGCTCTCCTCCAAGAACTGGAGAAGAAACAGGGTTTCCGAGCTCTACTCTCAGCCAAAGGCTCTTCAAGAGCTCACAGCCTGTGTTCTCTACCTCTTGATGGGTGGGTGGTTGGCCAGTGATCCCAGAACATAGCTGCCCACTTGGTCCCTTCAAACTGCAGGTGAAGTCTTGGTGGCTCCCTGGGTAAGATGAGCCTCTCAGAAACCACAGTGTTGCCTACATAGTATCTGACTGGATCTTAGTGCCACATGGGCTATCTTTTTGTCAGTCTCATTCTCAGCACGGATGTTAGGGAGTAAAGGGTGAAACAAGACCAAAGGAGGTGCTTCCTACTGCCTTTCTGAGCTGTTGACTCCATTTTCCAAGAGAAAAATAACAATTGTACTCTGAAAGTTTGGGCTTATTTTGAGTTTTGGCTTGTGACGCCCAGTTACAAACAGCCCTGTGCATGCTGATGTCTGTGCCCCAGCCTGCCTCTGTCCATTTCATGTGGTATCACTGCACGGCCCCTGGAGCTACAGGGATCTAGCAGAGTTTCCTTCTGTCTTGAAAGTGTGCTGTAAACTAGAATCATTATTGGGTGGTGGGAGAGGTGGGGAACTGTGGGGGAGGAGGAAGCAAGCAGGTGTTTCCTGAAAGGGAACAAAACTTTTGTTAAGCAACCACTTAACAGATCAGCCAGGCACCATTATGCTGACCTGATGCTGGTTGTGGGCAGACCATTGAAATTTTCAGTTAAAAAAGCTATGTGGTTTCACCTCTTCATTCCTATAGAAACATGCAGTCATCACCCAGCATGGAAACTGTCAAGGAATCTGACAGCTCTGAGTTAGAAAGCTTTGCCCATAGCTGCTTGCTGGTTCTATGTTTTAAGAAATGTATGATAGCTCATCGAGACTGGGCTGGGATGCCCAACTCTCTCTGTGCACTCAACACGGCCCCTCAGGCAGCTCTGCTGCTTTTCCCCAGGCTGGGAGACTGGCATCCATAAATTTATAGAAGCAGTAAGTGTAGCACCAGATTGTGCTCCTAGATACTACCTGTGAAAATACCCAGGCCTCCATCTTTGTTTATGACATGATCCCCCTAACAAGGTGCTGCACACAATGCCGGGTCCACAGGACCTCGCCCTTGAGTATTAATTACTACTAGAGCTAGGAGAATCCATTATAAAGTCTCACAGCAGAGTTCTGGTGCATAGCAGCCCCTACCAACCACCATTATCTTCAGGGTACAGCACGATCTCATTTTTCAAGAGCTCCCAACACTCTCCCATGATACTTCAATTTCCTGACTACTAGGGGATTCCATGCTTATTCACCTATTTCAAATGGCACTGCTCATGAGTGGAGAATGATTTCAAGTCATTGGAAAGTGAATGTGTAGGTTAAACCCTTTGAAAGAAAGACAGTAATGATGTCACACGGAAGCTACTTCTGAAAAGACAGAAGAATGAGCCTACTCAAGTCCAGTGATGGCCCAAGCTCATTTGTTTTATCAACCTTGGGTGCTGCTGAAGCTTGTTCATGGACGTGAACTCACAGACTTGTATTCATTTGACGTATATTTGTTGACTTTTGTAAGCTCTGGGCGATGTCAGGTAGTGGGGGACATGGGTGAATTGAAGGCAGTCAAGCTGAGGGACCTCACAGTCTATGTGAGCAAACAGACATGTAAAGAAGGAATTAGAATTCCATAAGTGGGAATACAGAGGGAGAGGGAGAGTACTTTGTTTGGGGGCATCCTTGAAGGCTTCTGAGCAGTGTGGTGCAGAGGTTTCTTTATGGGGAACCAGGAAATCTGGGTTTGAGTGCTGACTCTAATAATCAGTCAAGGTGAGCTGTTACCCATCTTGAACTCCTGCTTCCTCACTTGACCTTTAAGGGAACTTTCTAGTCTTAAGAGTTTCGGGGTTTGATTAGAGTCAGCTGAAAGTAAATGGGAGGGAAAAGAGAGATACCTGGGGTCTTCACAAACGTGCCCACTCTCACTGAGTGTTTGGAGTGGTGAGGATCTTCTAAAGCATGACATTTCAAGATTGTTGTTGTTGTTAAGTGCCGTCGAGTCGGTTCCGACCCATAGCGACCCTGAACAGGGTTTCCAAGGGTGTAAATCTTTACGGGAGTAGAAAGCCTCATCTTTCTCCCAACATTTCAAGATAGACAGTATTAAAATAATCAAGGAAAAATGAGTGTTAGTGTCTCTTCTCATGCAATTCTAGACAGATGCTTCATGGGAATCTTTCACAGAAATCTCTATGTGAACTTTGAACACGAGAAAACCCTGTTACTGTTGAGTCAATTATGACTCACAGCAACCCTACATGACAGCTAGTGTTCTAGGTAAGCACTGGGCTGCTAAATGCAAGGTCGTCAGTTCAAACCTGCCAGCTGCTCCGTGGGAGAAAGATGAGGCTTTCTGCTCCTGTAAAAATTTACAGCCTCGGAAACCCTACGTTGTTGGTAAGTGCTGTCGAGTTGGTTCTGACTCTTAGTGACCCTGTGTAGGGTTTCCAAGGAGCAGCTGGTGGGTTTGAACAGCTGATCTTGCAGTTTAAAGTGACTTGCAGTCCAGTGCTTACCCTACAGTGCTGTGAGTCAGAACTGACTCAATGGTAGTAGGTTTCATCTTTACATAAGCAAAATGTTACATCTTTCTCTCACAGAGGGGCTGGTGAGTTCGAACCATTGACTTTTCAGTTAGTAGCCAAGTGTTTAACCACTGTACCATCAGGGCTCTTGAATACAAGTGAAGTTTAGGGTAAATACTGATATTGATGAAAATTTCTTAAAAATGCACAAATAATTATGCCTGTTCTGGATATGTATATAATGTAAATCAGTGATATTCAGACATTTACTCTGAAGCCACATGGGGCCCCTTGGTGGGCAGCCTGCAATTCTTGGGAGTCCTTCGATTTCTTCATTTCAGTAATACATTATTCTAAACTCTGCAGGGCATGCAGCACTCATGTGGCTCTGTTGGTTAATGATGATTGTAGAAGTGGCTCTGGAGTCACATAACTGAATACTACTGGTGTAAATATTTAATCCTGCTTATCTATGTGAACATTCAAGGTTTTGGTTGCACTGTCTGTCTGTCTTTTTCATGCTCTTCCACATAAATGTCTGTCTTGGATTACAGGCTTTAGAGGGCTAAAATAGCATTTAAAGTGTCTTAATGGTCGCTGTGAGTCGGTTCTGATTCCAGGGCACATAACCACCATCACCACCACCAATGATACAGATAATTTCATATGGATATTTATTTAATAAATGCTTTTTAAATTTTTTGATCTTGAGAAGGATGAACAAGAGAAATTCCTGAACTTTATGGTTTATGGTTTCTCTCTCTAATGCCTGAACTTCTGGAAAATGGTCCTTTTTCCATTTGGGTATTGGATCCTGTGCAATGGCAACAGATTTACAATTGGTGTCCTAACAAGGATGCTCACAGCTGCTCAGAGGGAGGGAAGAGGAGAGGGAGGGAGGGAAGCAGACTCTCAGTATTATCTGTGCTGAAGCCTCAGTATTATCTGTGCCTTTACCCAGAGAGGGGAGGGGCTTGGAGGCCAACACCTAATTGACTGTGCCACTTTGGAAGCTGCACAAAAGAACACTGCATAAGATTGCCCCTTTCTTGCTTCTCTTCTGCTTGACATGGTTCTTGAGGGTCATGTCCTTCTTTTGATCTGAGGTTGTCTATACAACTGCAGAGACAATGCCTAGTGCTACGTGGCTGTGTTGCTGTTGCTAGGTACCATTGAGCCGGTTCTGTCTCATAGTGACCTTGTGTACAACAGAATGAAACACTGCCCAGTCCTGCACCATCCTCACAATTGCTGTTATGCTTGAGCCCATTGCTGCTGCTATCTTGCCAATCCTTCTTGTTGAGGGGTCTTCATCTTTTTCTCGGACCCTCTCCTTTATCAAGCATGATGTCCTTCTCCAGGGACTGGTCCCTCTTGATAATATGTCCAAAGTATGAGAGATGATGTCTGGCCATCCTGGCTTCTAAGGAACATTCTGGCTATACTTCTTCCAACACAGATTTATTTGTTCTTCTGACAGTCCATGGTACTTTTAATATTTGTTTTTCTAACACTATAAATCAAATGTATCAATTCTTCTACGGTCTTCCTTATTCATTGCCCAACTTTCAGTGACCACATTAGGGTCATGGCCATGTTGGATTACCCTTCTCCACTTTCTGGCTTTCTGATTGCCAGACTCCTCAGGTGGCTGGCAACTAGGCAACACCAACAAGACAGGAGGCCTGCCAAGCGATGTTTAATGCCATTTTAGGAAATCTATGAACTCTTGATTTCCTCTCTCTATTCACTTGTCTCTGTTTGTATTAATCTCCTGGATTGGTACAGTGGCAGCAGCAATGGACTCAAGTCTAACAACAATTATGAGGATGTTCCAAGACCAGGCAGTGTCTTTGAACCTACTTGATGGCATCTAACAACAACAACATGAACTCTTCACTCATCAAATTAAGACTGACTTGCCATCAAGCTTTCACCCCCATCTTTCGAACCAAACCAGCTCTTGTCAGCACATCAACGACCTCACATTGTTAAACCTAATGATCAGCTTTCAGTACTCACTGTATCTGACTTATCAGGAATATTTAATACTAAACCCTCCATTCTGGCAACACTTCATTTGCTTTTCTTGCTATCTCTCTAGCCACATTTTTCTAAGACTGTTTAGCTGATTCTTTCTCACCATCCCATTCTCCAACCTCAACCCTGGGATGTCTTCTCATTTCTGTGGACACTCACTCCATGGGTATTTTTCGTAGGCAAATGGGTTTAAACAAATTCTGCATGTTGTTGACTCCCTATATGTAATTCTGCTCCAGGTCTGTCCTCTGAATTCATGTCCCATAGCCTATTACATATCAACATCTAACAGGTGCTTCAAATTTAAAGGTCCAACATGGCTTTCCTAATCTGACATCTATTACTTTCAGGGTTTTACCCTGTATCCATGACAGCTCCCTTCTTGATGTTGTTTAGGACAATCACCTTGGAATACCCCTGACTTCTCTGTCCCTCATGTTTGATACTTCAGCAAATGATGACCTTCTGGAGTCTGACTGCTATTACCTGCATAAGGCACTCTCATCTCTTGTGTGGATTACTACAATAACCTCCTGCTAATTGTGGCTCCTGCTTTGGGCACCTTCATTCCATTCTGCACACAATGGCCAGAAGTATCTTGTTAATTTTATGTCAGATCATATCACTGGTATACTCAAAACTCCCAGTGGCTTTTTGGCTCGCTCCCAATAAAAGTCTAAGTTCTTAGAATGATATTCATGATGGACTTCCTGACAACCTTGGACTTCTTATCTTCCTCTTCCTCTTGATTCACTTCTCCTCACTGTTCCTCAAACCCTTCAGCTATGCTCCTGCCTTGGGGACTTGTCATCGGTGGTTCCCTCTGTCTGGAATGTTCTTTTTCCAAATAGGGCTCATTCCCTTACTTCCTTCAAGTCTATTCAAATCCCACCTTCTCAGTGAGCTATTTGGCAACCTTTCAACAATTTTTTACATCTTTCATTGTGTCGTCTTTTCTAAGACACTCTCTGACATACTATTTAATTTATTGTCTGTCTCCCCAGTAGTTCCATGAGGGCAGGGATTTTTGACTACTTCATACATGGCTATATCTCAAGTGCTTAGAACAGTGCCTGACACAGAGTAAACTTTTAATTTGTTGAATGAATGAGTGAATTAATGAACTGGAGTATATTTTTTGTATGTAATTTACAGACCACTTCTTCACTGTAATTATTTCAAGGAATATCTTCCAACTCTGTCTTTTCTCTCTGTTGTCTTCTCAACCTGTGTTTCTTCTATTTTTTCAATGGTTTTTGTAGTCTTTCTTAGAAAAATTGATTTGGTTCCACAAGTATCCTAAAATCATCTGTTTGTCCTCTGGCAGAGGACTTAGGGGAAGAGGTTTGAAAGCAAAGAAAAATCTATTTATTGAACAAAATTAGGTTCCAGGCATCATTTTAGGCACTGCAGGTACAGTCGATGGAACAAATGAATGAATGAATGATTGGTTCTAAAATATAATTATAAGAACTTTCATTTTCATCTCCAGATCAGAAGCTATCTGAGATTTTACCTAATTCTAGGAGTAAGAATTCTGGTGTGGCGCTGTAGGATAAGCACTGGATTGCTAACCACAAGGTCATTGGTTCAAACCCAGCAGCTATCCCTCAGAAACTTTATACAGAGTCACTATGAGTCAGAACCAACTTGAAAAACTTAACCACAAGAAGAAGCATATTTGGAAAGATGAGAAGGCGCTCTGGTGGTACAGTGGTCTACGCACTGGGCTACAAATCTAAATGCTGGTCTTTTAAACCCACCAGCCATTCCATGGGAGAAAGATGTGGCAGTCTGCTCTCACATAGATTTTCAGCCTCAGAAATCCGATGAAACAGTTCTTCTCTCTCCTATAGGGTTTAATGAGTTGGAGTCGACTTGATGGTCATGGCGGTGGCAAGTATCTATGTGAAATGGCACAAATGGCTAAATGTTTGACTGCTAATAAAAAAATGGCAGTTCAAACGCACCCAAACGCATTTGGAAAGAAAGGCCTGGGGGCTTGCTTCTGAAACAGATCAGAAAACCCTGTGGAGCACATTTCTACTCTGCACACATGCAGTGGAATTAACTTGATGGCAATTGGTTTGGTTTTTTTGGTAGGTATGTTCAGCTACTATGTGATGGTATCATCAAATTATTCCTGCCTCAATGCCAGCTATCTCCCAAGTGCTTTACCCCAGTGATATATTGTAAGTAGAAGTCTCCAGAGCCATTGATGAGGAGTCAAAATAACTTTTTTCCTTAAAGGATTAGTTTTTGAGCTGAAAAGAACTAGCAAATAACCATATTGTAATCTTTTAGAAATTTCAAAGGCTACATTAGTACTTTTGGAGTCCTGGTGTGGCGCTGCAGATCAATGCGATAGACTGCAATGTCAGTTTGAACTACATGATTGGCAGTTCAAGCTCACCAGGTACGCCTCAGAAACCCTATGCAGGGTCACTATGAGTCAGAACTGACTTGACGGCACTTAACAACAACAACAATAAACATAGTGCTTTAATTGAAACACACATAATTTTAAGCAGTATTTCCCCTCTTGCATTTCATTCAAAAGGCAAACTGTTATATTCTGAGGATAATAAATCGTTTCAGAGCACCATACAGCACTTGCTTTTGTTGTACTGAGCCAGAAATTCCTTAATAATTTAATCACATCAACTCTTTTAATTGAACTTTCCCAATACACACAGTCCTTTGGACTCTATTCCTGGCTTGATTCCTAAGTCTTTTACATTCCATTTCATTGCATGTCTATTTTACTTTCTATACCTTGCTTTTTAAATACTCCTTCTCCTGCTCCATCCCCCACAACTGTTGTACTACCATTTCCATTAATGAACGAGCCAGACTTCCATTTCTGTCCTCCTAGAACAAGGCCAGCTGAGGACACAAAGCTGACCCAACAGGCTCATTGAAACTACAGAAAGCAGTACAAGGTGAGAAGAGCAGCAGTCTCCTGAGTCTGATTTCATCCGTATTTGGGTTTATGAAAATCTTGGCAGAGACTCTGTCCACTGGGGTAGGCAGTTCATTATGTTCTCCCCAAAACTTGGCCAGGAGTTTGGGTAGATGGGCTTGTCAATATGATCTGCTCCAGCAGCAAAGAATACTGCTGGGAACTCTCCTTGGAGTGTATTCATTTGTCAGATAGACAAGAGAAGGAACACACTTTCCCTTGGAAGCTCTTGCTTTAGACAGAGAAAGGAATAACCAGGTGTCTCTGTGGATGGCAATTGGCTGCCATGCATGCAGTGAACACTACACATTGTTAGTAACACATGCTAAGACAAACATTCATCACTATAAACCATGAGAGAGGCGCTGCTCTGGCTCAGGGTGGAGAGAGGTGCCAAGATACCAGTTCTTGTGTACTAGGGGAAAGGTGTTTTGCGGCTCGCAGGCCATCTAACTATTTACCATACCACTCAGTGCCACAAACTAATCATATACTTCACATTTCCATCAACAGTATAACAGAAACTGCTAGGCTGTTTCCCAGAAAGACCCTCAATGGTATCATTCATTGCTCATTGTTACAATTCATCAAAGACCCTGTCTTCCAACTTGCAAAACTACTTAGTGGAGAGTGAAGGCCTCCGTACATGATTACATAATGTTGTCCCAGTCTCTTGTTGGTGTGTTTTAATTTTGTATTTGCACCTTGAGCAGAGTTTATCAGAAAGGGATAATTGATACTTTTATTAAATCACTCTTTGAAATGAGAGAGCAGAGATTCTGGGAAATGCTTAAGGACCTGTCCTCTCATACCATCATTGGCTCTCTTCTTCACTTCTTCCTCACCCATTCCTTCTCTCAGATTCTCCATCAGAACTCAGATACTAATGTGTGGAGACACACAAATATCAATCAGGAAACTTAACGCAATGGACACAATTAATGCCTACTCATAAGGCCAAGAAATGAGAGTCACTATCTTTAAATAGGAGTCATAGTTGATGCTGTAGGGGCACTAGACAGCTAACCACAAGGTTGGGGCTGAAACCCACCAGCTTCCCCTTGAAATCCCTGTACAGGGATGCTATGAGTCAGAACTGATTTCACGGCAATTAACACCAACATCTTTACAGATCCAATTGTTAGAATATATATGTACACATATACACCCACATACAGGGATTTTTAAGGAGTCTTGGTGTGGTGCTGTAGGATAAGCACTAGACTGCTAACCTCAAGGTCATTGGTTCAAACCCACCAACCACTCCTTGGAATTCCTATACTGGGTTGCTATGAGTCAGAAAGGACTTGACACTTTAACAACAACAATGGTTGAAAAATCCCTTAACTTTATTTTTAGAGGAGGTTTTCTGACAGTTCTGCAGCCCTTCCTGGCCTCCTCAAGCAGAGGATGGATAACCTTACTTTCACTCAGTCAGACGCCCTAAGCTTCAGTTGGTCTCCTTGTCTCCTCTGTGTGTAGGGAGAGTTCTGTCTTTCTGCCTTTACCTGCATTAGCTATTTAACCTGCCTCGCTTCTTGACTATTCTAGGTGCTCCATGTTTGGGACACCTTTTTAACTGAGGTTGTTTGAAAGAATGGAAACGTACCTGTTTAAATATGCAAACTCAAAGAAAAGATATTGCACACAGAGAGAACAAAGAGAGTCACAAAGAGATGGAGGCTGAATGAAACATACAGAGTAGAGTTAATGCAGTGATTCTTAAGTATAGTGTGCACCACAATCACCTGGAGGGCTTGTTCAAATACAGATTTCTGTGCCCTAGCCCCAGAGTTTCAGAATAAGCAGGACTCGGTTGGGTCCAAGAGTCTGCATCTCTAACAAGGTCCCAGGTGATACTGATGCAGGAACCACACTTGGAGAATGACAGGGCTACTCTGATAAGAGGCTGCATTTCCATGGATCATCATCGTCTCTTCATGTAAGACTTATCTAGCATTCTCATTTCCATCTTAGATACAGTCGATCCAACCATCTGCTATGTGAAGACCCAAAGGAAGGAATCTGGCTCAATTTTTGTAATTTAATTGCATTCTGACAAATTCCTTTGAGCTTCCCCAACCCTTTCATTTAGCATTTCCCAAGATCTTTGAATCTAACCTCTCTGAGAGAAACCTTTGGCTGTTTTTCCTCTGAGGAAGTTCGATGTGCCTGACAGTCTGCTGCAAAGTTGGGGTTGTTGGGGATCCTATGCAGGCGTAAAGTTTATTTCTGGTAGCTGGTTGGCTGGAAACTGTTCCTTTGTAATAAATCTGGAGCAAGAAGCCTGCTCTTCTACACAAAAAGATGGAGCCTGGAGAAGAGGCTATCTGCTTTTAAAAGACATCTCCTTGGTGAACTCTTAATATCAGGTGCCAATCACTTTCATTTCCTTTCACACTGTCTATTAAGGTCAAAGATTCTGAAAAGAACAAGAGGTTTTATGGACCAACACAAAGTATTTCACAATTGTGACTGGTTTCTGTGAGTAGCAGATGATTCCAATCAATGAAACAAAGGTGGCTCCAGGATGACAAACTAAGGGCTGGAAAAAAGGCTGGTAGTCAACACTTTATGCTGGACTCCCTGCCGTCTTCACCCTTCCAGAGCCCAACCCAAAGACAGAAGATGGCTGCTCACTGTTTCGGGGTTTCTCCTCATCCATGCCTTCATCCTCATTCTCGGGGTCGATGTCTTCTGCCTGTGTGATCCAGTCCAGGTAGCCTTTCAGATCCTCTTCCAACTGCTGCTTCTCTCGAAGCTTCTGGAAATCTCCCCGAGCCTTGGCCTTCTCCCTCTCTTTGGAAAATTCTCTGGTGAGAGAGGGAGGAGTGGGCAGGGCAGGAGAGCACACAGAAGGAAGGGAGGGTTGGGAATGAAAGGAGAAGAGATAAGAATCCATTGTTTTGCAGTAGGAAAATGCCCCACAAGCTCTATTTTCTACAAACAGCTTTCTCTAGTCATCCCAGTTGTTTTTAGGGTTTTGTTTTTTGTTTTGGTCTTTACTCCCACAGAGATAGAAAAGTCATTGAAGATTCCCTTCTTGACATAACCCGTAAGTGTGTAAGAGGATGGGTACAGTCCATTTCCCCTTTTCCTGGGTCATGATCATAGGCTCTGCCTGTTAATCCCAACTGTTTTCCAAAATACCTAGGAACCCTTTCCAAGCAGTAACTGAAAACTCCACAATAGTTTAGGCACATGAACTTTCATTTCTCCCAATACTGTGTGGCAATTGAAAGATCTCATAAAAATCTTCAGGTGACCAGTGTGTGGAAGCTGCTCACTTGTACAGGCTCCTGAGAGCCAATTGTGCACATCTAGTCCCAACTCCAGTGTCTGTGAGAGTATGCACGTTGGTAGTTTGAAATTGGCCATGATGGGGATATTTATACATGACAATTGGCCAATGCTGCGAACCAGGGCTTTCCCCTCAGGGAGTCCATTGCTAACTACTTGTTATTACATCCCTACTTTAGAACCCAGGAGATTTAGTCTTCTCAATCTCCAGTTTCATACTAGAGTCTACCTTACGACTGTCAGCATGCCTGGGGGGGAATTTCCAATTTAAACAAAGTTCTTTCCCCCATGGAAACAAATTAGGATTCCAAACACAAGAAAATGTCCTAGAGATTGCCCTTTTGGTTTTAAAAAAATCCAATCAGAATAGAAAACTATTTAAAATCAAGATAAAAGTGAAATAATGGATTGTTGAAAATCATAGTGAGAACTTGGAAATTGATTGGGATTTGTTGGAAGAAAGGCCTCTTGAAAAATTTCTGACAGAATGACTGTTTCTTTTCCGTGGTCTATGACCCTACCTTTATTTTATTTCTGACTTTGAATTTACTCTTGGAGAGAAGAGGGGGCTGGCAGCAGAAGACAATAATTGACAAGGCCAATTCTCAACTCTCAAAACAAGTCTTGCCTTTTCTTCCAACACAGGTATGTAGCAGCATTTTTGTCTTTCATGTTCCACTTATGGGAAATGGGGCCCCAAGTGTGGAGTGTGTGTTTTTGCATAGGCACTGCACATCTTAGCTAATTCTTGGAGCAACAATTCCTCCTTCTCCTACCAGTAAAGGCATAGTTCACTGCAAGAGCCTGAAGAAAACTTCTCGAAGGGATTTCTCCCATAAGCCAACCACTCTATAGGAAAGGCAGTTTGGGAAGAAACGGTAGTCCCAAGCAAACACAGGGGCCCAAGAGATCAGCCAATTAGTCATGGAGGGGCTCTATCACCACATAACACTTCTGAGTGTTGCCTGTGCTACTTAGGAATGCAGAGACTTCAGCATTCATTATTTCAGTGGTGAAATGGGGTTGAGGATGGGGAGCGGGTTTGGGAACTTTTTAATTGGGAGATGTGGGGGCTCTCAAGTTAATGAGGTCTCCTCAACTTCTGCCTTAATGATACTTTGGCTTGGATTGAATTTTCTTCTAAAATTTGATTGAATCCAATTCTAATTGGATTGAACTCGCTCTTTCTCAGGCTTCCTGCCAACTGACGGGTACCTTCATTTGCTTCCCAGGGAGTTCTATGCCAGGGAAAAGAGGCCAGATTGACAGCTAACAATGGAGATGGAAACCTTGCTTTGCTTTGCTCCCTCCCTCCTTTTGCTGAAGTACCCAAGTTGGGGATGGGCCTGAAAAGATGCCAGTCCCCCTACCAGCTAACCTTCTACATCTGTACCTGGTTAACTCTCCATGGTTAACTCTACTCTTCTCCAGAGACAGTATCTTCATATACAGCATCCTCCCTATCAAAATCAACTTCAAAAATTGTGTTTGAAGACCCCCTCTTTTGACTCCATTTCTCTTCAGACCCACTTATCTTCCCTTATCCACTCATTTCCTCTGAAGTGGGTTGGGGCAGTGATGTCACTGAATAACTGAGAATAGTTTTGGTTACAAAGCTACTATGAATCTTTCTTTTGGAGGTGGGAAAATAAAACTGACATAAAATTGGAGTAGGGACAACTGAGCCTGTCCTGTTTTACAGCATCTACCCTCTACTCCAAGGACTCCATGGAACTAAAAAAAACAAAACAAAAAACCCCTACCACACACACACATTTGTTGAAAACAAACAAGTAGTTGTGGTGGTGCATCTGTCTGTCTGGCTTTAAAATCTTTTCTCTTTAGTAGAAGGATGTGTGTTGGAGGCATGAGGGAATGGAAAAGTGGCAGGGTCAGCTCTGAAGCCCTGATGGCTCCCAGGACTATGGGCATAACCAGGCTTGTGGCAGGCTGGAAGATGAGCAAAGTTTCCTTCACCAGACCCCACACAGTAAGTGATTCTCTGGGTGGCTGTGCCTGGCTCTTTTTATCTCCTTGCCTGGATGCCAGCCATGAGTTGCTCTGGGGACTTAGCTAATGAAGACATGAAGCCCTAGCTTGATGGGCTGTGCTGGGCTCAGGGACTGGCGCTGGCTAGATAATCAGTCACAGCTATGGGATTTGTCACCAGGCAGGAGCACATCTCTTGCCAGCAATGGCCAACATGACAAACGAGGGGTGGAGTTGAGAGCTAGAAGGCTGGTGCTCAGTAATGTGAAGCATGCAAAGGCGGGTGGGTGTGGAAAATTCACTCAACGTGGACTGCTGGGGCTGTATGCCGTTTGCAAGTCTGTATGTTGCCAGCTCTTCTGCTCCCACCCACAAGGCATGTGCTTCCTGGACCTTCTCTTGTTTCCTTCTGGACCTGGGCATTGTGCCTTCACTGTGGCGCCATAGTTGAGTTTCCAGTGAATGCCTTCAGGTTGCAAGATGCCTCTCGACCAGGTCCTGTGCTTTTTCAGGAACAGAAAATGCCCCCATTTCCCAGTGGGAGAAAGGACTGGATGATCACTCATCTAAAAGATCCTAGGGCCTGTTTCTTTCCTTACCAGTCCAAGGCACACTTCTCTCTCTCTCTCTTTTGGCACACATCTCTTTGCAATAACTTAAAAGCAAAAGGAACCAGATTCTAGAACCTAGCACTTCTACCTAATTCCAGCTTCAAGTGCAATTTTTAGCATCTCCCTGTCACTGCAGCTGTATTCATTCTAGTACGCTGGAGATCGAAATTTCTGGAGGGGAAAGTAAATGTAATCAGGTGTTATCTGTGTTAATATCAGTTTTACAACTTGCTTAAGGTTGATGTGAGGATCAGCAGATAATGAACATGGAAGCATTGTGGGAAGAAAAAAAAAAGTTGAAGACTTGTATATTCTTTGCCTTTATCTAGCCTTGTCAGGAATAAAGTGTTCTGGATATGTGAATGTTTCAGATAAAAGACATGTATCCTCTGGTGATCAAGTGTTTCGAATTTCTACCTTTTTAATAGATGTTTTATAGAGTGTCCTCTTCCTTACTTGCATGAGCAGAGCACACCAGGCACAATTTGACCTTTTCTTGGTGAAAGAAAGACATCATTTATGAAGCTCAGTCATTATGCAGAGCTGTGAAATAATGCTATTCTTAACAGATTATGTAGAGTTGCATATCCCCCAATCCTAGAATCTCTAGTACTAAAGTGCTATTAAGTTGGTGGTTCTCTTCTGTCTCCAGGACGAATGAGGTTTGTAAGGCTTCCAGCCCCCCAGCTAAACAATCCTGCCCTGCAGCAGTCTGGGAGTGTCTTCACAGCTTCTTCCTGGAACTTCTGGTCCCCACTGGTTGTCTCCAGTAGCTGTGACCTGCCTGTCTCAGCTCGCCTTGCCTCACTATGGCTTGTGGCTTCTGTTCTTTCCCTCTCCATTCCGTGACTGTAATTGAGGAACGAGATTAACCTAGCAAGTGGGTTTTGGGGTTAAGAATAGGAGCTATAGATTCATATTCCTGAATCCTCCATTTTTCATCTGTTAGAATTAAGGCCATCTCTTCATCAAAATCTCATTTTTCTTCTGTGTGAAATGGAACTGTAAATAGTACCTAGCCGATAGGGTTGTTATGAGCATTAAAGTGCGGAGCATAGAACCTGCCATGTGAATGGTAGTTATTATTACTGCATCATTGTGACAACAGCTCTGATGCTTTTGAATGCTTCTAGAAGGTTGGATTAATCAGAAGTTTGATTGATGAATAAGTGGGCGTTTTACTGCATTTGTGTGGTGACTTTTATTGTTATCCTGACTAATCAAGATGCTAACTTGGAACTGTTGCCAACAAGTAGTCAGTCAACAGGAATCTGATTCTAGTTTTTGTCATTGTGCAGGCCTGGGGCAAACTGTCAAAGTGGCCAGTCTCTTTACAAATTAGAAGAGACCGCCTCAAACAAGGAGGTGGTACTGATCCCTCATGGACACTTCCTGCCCTCGCCTGGGAAGGTCTGCCCTGAGGCCCAGGAAAGTCTTGGCAGGCATTCTATCAGCAAATCTGGACTGTGAGGTGCAGACTGCAGCTCTGGGAATGAGTCAGGCAGCAGGTGTTGGGCAAAGCCTCCAGGATAGACCAGTATATGGACTTGAGGACTCAAAGGTTCAGAAGTCTACTGGAAAATACGAAATCTAGAACCAACTGTAGATACTTCCCAAAAGTCTTAATGTTCCTGTTCTATGTCCACTAATGTCTTTGAGTATTACTAAGTACCAGGTTTTAGGCTGGTGTTTTTATATACCCTGTCTCCTTGGAATGCACCACTCCAAGATGGGATATCCAAAATGACTTTTTTCTCTAACATCAGCAGCTATAGTCATTTGACTTTTCTGTTTTGCATCCGCCAGGAAGATGACTTTTCTGGTGGGGCCAAGAACAACTGTGGGCAGATACCCTGCTTGAGGAGGGACCCTTCTGATCCAGTCTTCATCCTCTACTTTATATTCCTGGGATGGGACTTTTAAGTTGCTTGAATTTGGTTCCTAATCTCTGGGGTAAGAAAAAGGAATGATGTATTTTAAAGGATTCAACCTCTAGTCTGTGTTACATCCCAACCTCATTCAATGTACATTAAATGGGCAGTGATAGGAAGATGCTGGAATGGAAGCCAGGCTGGATCTGAGTTCTATAAAATACCAGCAAAGTGACATTAGAAAAGCCACTTAACCTCCCTGGATCTCACTTCCATCAATTTTTAAAGGAAAGAATTGGAGTATTTTAACATTTGATAGGTCTATTCAGGAATTCCAGTTTTGATAGTTCCATGAAAACAATAATCATTGTCATTGACCACTTAGTATACACTAGTATTTTACCTAAAGATCTCATTTTATCATTACACAACCTATGAGTTGATTGTATTATTTTTCAAATGAAGACATTAATGTTTAAAAAGGTGAAGTCATCTAATAGAAGCATCTAGCAAATGGTAGGTCTAGGAGATTCAAATTTATATTTTGAATGGGTGATGATGAGGTTAATTTTCTCAAGGCGGTTCTTAGGGACTCATATATAAATAGGGGCATTTTCTTGTGTTGGAAGATAAAAACAAATATCTCTCTATCATCCAGGCAAAGAATCAGGGGCTTATATTGTCCTGATCATCCTTTTGACCTTTGATGGAGTCTCCTATGTGACTGTACCCTGGTAGCAGGCTTGATGATCAAGGTCTCTAACAGACCACCCACCATGGGGAGAGGTGAGGTTGAGAGCACTTTCTTTCCTTCACCCCGTTATAAAGACGAAACCCAAAGCTCCTGCATTGTACTGGGTTGTGGAACAATTTGGAGATAGCTGCTCCCAGTTTATATATTGAGTGCAAATGAGAAGGGAGCTTTATCTTTATGCCTGAATTCACCCCGGCATTAATGTCCCTAGATATTTAGAAAGATTATTCAAAGTAGTTGAACTGTCTGAAGCACAGCAGAAATAGATTACCCTCCCTTACCCATCTCAGAGCAAAGGCAGCAGAGTATGGTCCCCATGAACAGGTCACTAAGGGTATTTTGGTGTCAGACCTTGGCATGGCTGGTGTGGACTTTTGAGGAAGAAAATGGATTTGAAGGAAAATACCCACTGAGCTGTGGTGTGCAGTTGGCTATCCAGGGCTATGCAATGTTCTAACCACATGCTACTTCCACCACTTTTTAACCTCAACTGACCAAAGATCAAAATTAGGTAGACTTTATCCTGGTTTGGTAATAAGAGTATCTCTAGAAATTTGAAGGAAATTATATTTCTTTTTTTCCTATTCTCAAATAATCTATGGCTTTAAACAACTTTCATTTTCATTCGGCAAAGGAAATTCTAAAGATGGATTGTTTAGCTTCCAAATTAGACCTGAAGATAACTTGATTTTTAGGTTATTTATAGTTTAAACCAAAGATTTCTTGCCTTGGCTGGTTCAGCAGTGTATAAAACCAATCCGTAATCTTTCCTATTAGCCTGCCACAAACTGTGACTGGCTTAAGAGTTCAGGGGCAAGGCTGTTATACGTGCTGAAGGAATACAGTCTATGGCTCTTCCCTCTAATCTTTGCCACCAAACCCTTCCCACTCAAGGGTGCAAAGATGCTACTCCTGAGGGTGAGGTCATAAGATATAAAGAGAAGCATCTGAATGTCTGAACAGCTAATTGACGGTGAGGAAGGGTTAAGTGAACTGGCAGGCAACAGATGAGACCAGGCATTTCTTGGTGAAGCCATCTGCTGCTCTTCTCCACTGCCTACCACCCAAACCAAGGGATTCATTCTTATACATTTGACCCTTTATCCAGCCAGGCCAAGGACATTCACTTCAAAGTTCCTCAAGTGACCCCTTATCCCAGGTTAATCAGAGCCAGGAGAAGAATAAAGCCAAGAAGAGCAGAAAGAATAAATAAAATAAATGGAAAAATCAAGACCTTTTTCCTTGGTCCTGCTTACCCGCTAAGAACACCGAGAACCAAGTTAAGTACAAAAAATGACCCTATGATGATTAGTGTAACAAAATAGATCCAGGGCCAGTCCCTTCCTACGGCATCATTGACCTGGAAGAATGGAATGATAGTTAGTGAGGTACACTCCGCAACCGAGCACGGCCAAGCACCACTCACCGGCTCCCAAGACACTGACCCAGCAGCACTGGACCCCAGGGATCCACTAGGTGCAAATCAGAAGCCAAATGGCTTGCCTAGCCAATGTTATCAGAAGTCTTGGTTGAATGGAGACCTTTTTTTTTTTTTTTCCCTAGTTTTTTATAGGCTTGTTAGGGTCTCCTCCCTGGGGATCCTGGCAGTGGATGGAGTGGAAACTGGAACCTTGCTCGGCTGCATTGTAAAGAGGACACAGAAATGGTCAGCTTACCCGCTCAACACACCGAGAACCAGATTTAGAACGAAAAAGGATCCAAAGATGACCAGACTGACAAAATACACCCAGGGTAACTCATAGCCCATAGCGTCCTGCACCTGGAAAGATGAAGTAAAGTTAGGAAAGACAGAAAGCAGAAATGGGTTAAAGAAAAGAGGCAGCAAGAACAGTGTGTAGAGAGAATTTAGAGGAGACAAATGGGGTTGAATGTGGTTTTTGCCAATGTGGATCAGGACCCATTGTTCCCTGTGGCATCAACTACTTTCAAAATACTTCTCTTTGCCCTTTACCACAATGATGAGGCACATTTGCAGGGTTGGCCTCAGGAGGAATCTTGTCTGGATTTCTCTATTGGTTTTATTTCCAGGATCAGAAAAAAAAAACAAAAAATCTCCAATAATCTCTGTTCACTTGTCTAAGAAGCTGGTTCACCTTAAAAAATAATTTCTTCAGCATATGATGGTTTTAGCTCAGTTGGGTTTATATGGTTGCTAAATTTTCTACTGCACTCTGAGGCACTCAATCTTGGTACTTGAAGTACCTCAGCTCTTACTGACAGAGAGGGAGAAGTGAAACCTTAGAGGAGATGTGAAGAAAGATATCTTCCTAAAGCACTTACCACCTGAACCCTGGGATGTGACCAGAATTTAGAGGTTAAATCCAGTTCTTCATGAGCACTAAAAACTACAGGATAGGAAAAGGCAGCCATTTTGGTCTATATATTCAAAGAACAGTTCCCATGCCAGTACCCATAGATGTAAGTGTTCAATAACTTGGAAACTGAACTGAAAACTAATTAAAAAAATAAAGATACCCTGAGAAAAGTTTACAAATCCCCACAGTAGCTGGAGGCTGTGGTGTACTGGAGCTGGCTCCCATTGCCTTTGGAGAGCTGAGTATGTTGATCTCTTCCCAACTCCACGTTCAGTGACTTCACATTGACAGCTTGAAATTGATTATGGCGGAAGTCATTATACCATAGAAATGACAAAATACACACATCAGCACTCCTCCTACCTCTTACCCCTAATAAAGCACATATTTATGAGGTAGAATATGGATGTGAACATGATGTCAGAAAGCAGTGTTTTTATCAGATGGCATTTCTTCTGATTTAGTTTCTCAAATTGACCTCCTCTGACTAGACTAGACAAGGTTTAGTCTTATCTTCCTAAAGTTGAACCCCAACTTTGTTGTGAAATTAGCTCACAGATGCAAATTCTTCAGGCACACCAGCTTTTTGAATGATATACATCTGTGGTTCTCAGAGTATGGTCCCACGAACCAGCAGCAACTGCAACATTGCCTGAGAACTTGTCTAGAAATGCACAAGTTTGGGATGCATCCTGAACCCACTGATTCTGGAAATGTGGAGGTGGGTCCTGCAAGCTGCTTTAACAAGCCCTCCAGATACTTAAGTTTGAGAACCACAGATTTACATCACGCTCTCCGGACTGCAAACATAACAGCTTGACAAAGACAGTGATTTACTATGTTTCTTCATTATGCTGTGCTGCAGTGTTTCTCAAAGTGTGGTCTGAAGACTGCCAGCATCAGAATGATCTAAGAAAACTGTTAGCAAAAGCAGAGTCCTGGGTCCTGCCTCAGCCCCCAGTGAAGTTCATAAATCTGTATATTAACCACCCCAGGTGATTCTAAGGTACGCTGAAGATTGATAACCACTGCAGCCTCTCCACTGTGGGTGCTTGAGACGTGTTACAAGTGTACTGGGATATTAATGCTCTCAGTCCTCAAGATTGTTCAGATGCTGAGAAATCTCATCCATTTACCTAAGCATGCTGGACAAGTCATATGGTTTACGTACACTGTGAATAACAAATGCTGAGGAATACAGAGAGGCCTACTTGGTCAGCCTGGTTTGATGTGTTACATTCTGATTTGTCCTTTACAAACTCATGATGCTTATCTGGTGTTATTATAGTTTGGTTACGTAAATCCACCAAATTCAGTCATAGTCAATAGTGCAAAAATTGTGTCAAGGGTTTGGGGGTCACTGGTCACTGAACGAAATTAGGAAGAGAAGAGCACATCTGTTTGAATTCAGTTAATGCAGAAGAGAAGGGTTCATAATGCATGCCACCTTAACCATAATTGAATCCAACTTGACACATGCTTACTGAACAGTTCCAGTCTCACACACCCTGCTCTATTCTTTTCCCATAGCAGTTCTCACTTTCTAACACTATGGTTTATCTACTGATGTCATTTAATGCTAGAATGTAAGTTCCACGAGGGCAGGCAGTTTGGGTCTTCTTTGTTCACTAATGTATCCCAAGCGCTTAGAATAGTGCCTAGCACATGGTTGTTTTTGTTTTGAAGTGCCGTTGAGTCGGTTCTGACTCATAGCGACCCTATATAGGGTTTCTGAGGAACAACTGGTGAGCTTGAAACACCGACCTTTCAGTTCAAACCGACCTTGCAGTCCAATGCATTAACCCACAGTGCCGTACTAGCACATTGTAGGTACTCATTAAATGTTTGTTGAGTGAATGAATGAACTTAATGTATGGCACCAATATGTGTTCTAAATAGGAAGCCCTGGCTAGTGTGTGTGTGTGTGTGTGTGTGTGTGTGTGTGTGTGTGTATAGGGGGCAATAGGAAGTTAGGGTACAGGAAAGTAAAATGCAATTACAGTGCAGGGTGACAAGTATAATTGTAGTAGTAAGTTTTCAGGGCTCTAGAAGAACAAAGAGCAGGGGATCAGGGATGATTTCCTATATGATGTTGGAGGGATCAGCCAGGATGATGTAAACTTTGCACTGTGGAGCCACTGAAGGCACAAGGAGTTTGGAGCAGAAAGCAAGTCCAGAACCCATAGGATCCTGTGATGGGAATGGAGGTTTCCTATGAACTTGGCAGCTATTAAAAATAGAACCTACAGCTGTAAGGCTATCCTATCTCTGGGATGGAGGGTTTTCCCAGTTGCTGAGCCATTAAATTATCCAGCAAAACAGCAGCTGTTAGGAGAGGCAGGGCAGGAAGTTGTGTGTGTGTCAGTCCCTGTCCCTGCCCCAGGGAGCTTGTGAGCTAGGCATTACAGGGCTTATTGTCTTTGTTAGCTAGAAGTGACTGTTCAAACCAATACTGCAAAGGAAACCAAACCAGCAGAGGGAAGTTCAAGAAAAGTCTTCACTGGCAAAAGCAAACCAAAACTGCACCAATATGGGTGGAACAGGATGGGTGGAAGGGGATTTACAAGGTAAAAAAGTAGAGGAGCCACAGTCAGCCAGCTGACCACTGGCCAGGCCAGGAGGGCACTGATGGCCATATTATACCATTAATATGGGGAACTGCGGAGTGATATTCTTACCAAAGCAAACCTTTGTTGCCCTTGAGTCGGATCCCAACTCATAACGACTCTTTAGGCCAGTATAGGGTTTCCAAGGCTGTAATCTTTATGGAAGTAGATCCTCTTTCTCCCACGGAGCAACTGGTGGGTTTGAACAGCTGACTTTTGAGTTTGCAGGTGAGCACTTAAACAGTGTGCCACCAAGACTCCTTTGATTATTCTTAAGAGCAGTCATAACATAGTCAACATTTGTTCCCTGAGTATTTACTGTCTACAGTGTATTCCTCCATTGTGTTCCTTGCTGGACTCTGCTGCAGTCAAAGCAACAGGGTTGAAAACAGCCCTGAGGTGGCCTGGAACCATGTTCATTTGAAAACCTTTCTCAAGTTAAACGCTCCAAATACAGGAGCCCTCGTATGATGCTGTGGAATAAGGGCTGGACTTCTAACTGTAAGGTCAGTGGTTCAAACCGGCCAGCTCCTCCTCAGAAACCCTGTACAGGGTCGCTAAGACAACAACAACAATACAGATCATCGGTGCTTCTTTACATCTTTGGGAAGATTGGGAAGCCAAAAAAAAGCTGATGAAAACTATGGATTTGTTTTTTAAAAATAGCCTGGGCTAGAGCCAGAGCGGAGTCAGGAAAGTTCTGGAAGGTAAAGTAACCCTTAGCTTCCACCTCTCCCTTGTTGTCCTTTTGTTTCTGCTTTGGCTCCTTCCTTGGCTAAGGGCTAGTTCTTTTAAATGTTCAGATAGGGAATAGCAAGTGAGGGGTAGGAGGAGGACAAAGAGACATTATTGGGCTTCTAAGGTGGGCTCTGGTTTGAAAGGAAAGTACCTCTTTTGTTTTCTCTCTTTTATTTTCTATTCTAGGCCACCTACTTTTGGGGGCAGACTGGGAAGACAGCATCTAATGCTGGGTGGCTGTGAAGTAGGGCAATGCCTGAAGAGTTGAGATTGATGTCTTAAATCAGCTGAAATAGAGCTATTAAGAAGAGAAGGAATAAATTAATATATTTTTTTAATGACCCAGATTGCTAACATCCTTTATTTAGAGATGAAAAAAGGATGGGTCTTCCCAAACCATCAGAGTTAAATCTTTCTTAAGCCTACAATAAAAGCAACTGTGACTTGCCCAAGGAAGGTGGACAGAGGTATCTTGATGTCCACCATCTGTAGTCATCAAGGCCTCAATGACCAAGAATGAATGGGATGACTCTAGCCTTCCCTGAAACACACAGCTGTACTACTCCTAGTCTCTTGGACTAAACGAATGTTGAATGGAAAAATGAGTAGAGCCTTCTGAAACCAATATCTAATTCCTAGAGGGCATTCTTAACCTCTAACCTTCAAGTACCTCCTACCCTTAGTAGGAGGGAAGCCATTTCCTCACCCCATCTTTCAAGACCACTCTGTCCTAGTGTGGTTGCCATATGTTTTCAAGTTGTGTGCACATTTTCCCATAAGGCCCTTGACCCAGGAACTGTGCATCAAAAGACCAAATCGTCTCAGCAGATGCCAAGAGGCAGTCTGTTAACTTTCCAAGGAAAGGCAGGAGGTGCAAACTCATAAAAGTCACAGTGCTTTACAAAGAGTCTCATCAGAGGGCAGGGTTTGCTTCTACTAGTGAATGGCAGTTCAGGGCAACACCCTGATACATCTGTGAATGGTCATCCATGACCTTTTTCATCTTGCTTACTGGGACACGGGAGACCATCTAGTGGGTAATTGAGTAAGCAACAATTCAGAAATGAGCACCTGCTCATTCTCGGACAATGAAAACCGTGAGCACGTCCAAGGCAGAATTAAAAGTCTAATTCATACTACTGAAGAAATCAAACCAAAAGTCAAACCCACTGCTCTTGAGTGGATTCCGACTCACAGTGATCCTGTAGGACAGAGTAGAACTGCCACACCTAAAGGTTTCAAGGCTGGGAATCTTTACGGAAACAAGATGATCACAGCACTCTCCAGTGGAGCAGCTGGTGGAGTACAAAGCCAACCTTTCAATTAGTAGCTGAGTGCTTAAACCATGGTACCTACAGGGCTCCTAGAAGAAAAGCAACAGGTTTGTAACACCAAGGTGCTGGTGGTGGTGGTAGCGGTATGGGGTTGAGTCTATCAACTCATAGCAATCCTGCATAGTGTTTCTGAGGCTGCAAATCTTTATGGGAGTCCTAGTGTGGCGCTGTGGGCTAAGGCACTGACCTGCAAGGTCAGTTTGAACCACATAGTCAGCGGTTCAAGTTCACCAGCTTCTCCTCAGAAACCCTATACAGGACCACTATGAGTAAAAACTGACTCGATGTACTTAACAACAACAAATCTTTATGGGAACAGAAAGCCTCATCTTTTTCCCACAGAACGACAAGGTAAGCTAACAAAATTAACTCCTTGATCTATTAAAAAAAATTTTTTTTTTTGAACTCAGATGGGGTCACACAGTGATAGGAGGTAAGGTGCCATGGAAAGTAGTGGTCCCTGGTATGAAGATAAACTTGAGGAAGAGTGTTTTCACAGAAAAAGGATGGCAGGCTTGTTGGTTCAGGTGCTGCTAGCAGGGTGTGGGGCTGACTCTGGTGTCTCTGACTACATCTCCAGGCAGCCTTTCAGACAAGACAGGAAAACAATTGGGGAAGCTGTTCCTTGGGCCTGAAGAGATCCTCAAACACAGTCCTCTCCGACCTCCCAAGCGGTGTACAGCTTGCTGTTCTCCAGCAAAGGAGCCTTCTCTCCTGCTCCTTATCCAGCCTCAGGTCAGCAGAACACCCACTTACTTATGCCTGGAAGTAACCTGAGAGCCCTGCCCAGTTCTCACTGTGCTCAACTGTGTGTACAAGTTATCTTCCGCTTTCTGAAGCTTCACTTGCCTCTTGGTTTTTTACTAAAGCCATGTTACTACTTATACCTGTCTTCACTAACTAAAACAAATTCTAAGAGGATTTTCGTTATTACAAAAAAAGATGCAAAGCGAAACTAATGTTCAGCCTTTGTTTTACAGCAAGTCATTAAAGAGGCATCAGACACTCCAAAGGGAGAGTGCTATCACCAGCTCCTTCCTGGGAACTACCCTCAGCATATCTGCATTAAGCCGCCGTAGCTTTGAACTGTCTGTGAACATTATTTGTTAGTGTTCATTTAGGGTAGATGTGTTGTTTGGCATGATTTGGTAGGTTATTTTTTGGGAATGCTCAAAATATTGTTACCATACAAATTAATGGCATTTGCTTCTCTTTACACCATTTCAGCCTACAAAAGAGGAACCCTCTCTAGTATTGGAATATTGCCTGGTATGGTGTGCCCTTTATGACTTTGATTGCTGGCACCGTGGATTAAGCATTGGGATTATGCAAGGTAGGCTGTTCAAACCACTAGCCATTCTCCAGGAAAAAGAGGAGGCTGTCCGGTACTATAAAAATTTACAGTCTTGGAAATGCTATGGAGTACTTCCACACTGTCTAATGTTATTGTTATTAAGTGCTGTGGAGTCGGTTTCGATTCATAGCAACCTTGTATAGAATTTCCAAGGAGTAAGAGGTGAGCTAGCTTGAGCCGCCGACCTTGCCATTGAAACCGACAGTTTCAGTCCAGCACATTTCCTCACAGCATTGTACCAGGACACCATCCTGTAGGATTGCTATAGTCAGGAACAACTCTCAATAGCAGTGGTTGTGTGTATGCATATATGACTTTAATTGATCCTAAACTTAAAAAAATTATTATTGTAAATATATTTGTAACACAGTAATTGCCATTTCAACATTCTTCACATGTGCAGTTGGGTGGGTGCAATCCTAAAGTTCTTGAGGGTTAACTTTATTCTTCTCTGTACCCCAACTTTACCAACCCCAAGCTTAATCCTGGAAACATAGTAAATGCTCAATAAATGTTTGCTAAATTGAATTATTGAGTAATAGAAGTTTATTTAATATCAGTGAAATGAATAAAATAAGACCTGATAAATAGTTTTGAGAGATGCTAATCTTCTTTTTTGATATCCTTATAAACCATTAGCTCATTGCTTAGATGAGTGACCCTCTGGTTTAAACAGATGGGTACGGAGTGTATAACACTCCAACTGGGGCTGATTAAAAATTAAGGCCTATAGGTCCCAACTAGGTTTTCTCTTTTTTTGCTGAAGAGTCTAGGATGCTGTGCTTGGATTACATGGGAATTTTTCTTTTAACTCTTCATTTGTAAAAACTATAGGTTGTTAGTAGGGAGCACAGTGGCTCCATACAATAAGCACTGGACTGAAAACCACATGGTAATGTGCTTCAAGCCCACCAGCTGCTCTGCCGGAGAAAAGATGAGATTTTCTGCTCCTAGGAAGATTTAAAAGCCTTGGAAGTGGTATACAGGGTTGCTATGAGTTGGAACTGATTTGAATGCACTTAACAACAAAGTTGGTTGTCATTAGAATTCAGCTCCATCATTTCTGTGTTTTTGTTTTGTTTTCTTTCACAAACTCTTTTTCTATATTCTCTAGTGAAAAGAGGACAATTTTGAATATAAGATGGTATGGGGAAAAATAGGCTAAAACACCCCAATTCAACCTGCTTGGCTGCAAAAGATCTTTGTCATAAATCGGGTACTTCAGCATTACCAACACCAGGGAGTGGTAGCTAGTGGGGTGTGTGTGTGTGTGTGTGTGTGTGTGTGTTTGAGTTTAGCAGCAGAAACACCTTCCTAGCATGTCCAGACATGTAAATGGAGTGACAAGAAGGAAAAGTGAGGGCTGACAACTGACGTATGAACAGTGATAACATCAGGCTTTTGTTCCTAACGTCTCCTGATGCCTGAGCCAAAATGAACCCCAGATAGTACAGAAGAAGGCACTATTTGTGATTCTAAAATCTTTCTTTTATATGGGTTCTCATTAAATATCCTATTTAACCTTATTTCTAATTTTAAAAAAACCATTAGAAGTACTGATTTTGGAGAAACCAATTGGGTGGGTGGGTGGGGCACTGGGTATTGCCAGGAAGGACTATGTTGGTGACAGGGTGTGGAGGGTCATGAGTTCAGGAAAACAGACCAGAGGTAGTTTTCTGAGCCACAGAGTATGCAATATTCTTGGGATCCCTAAAACCAGAAAGATACTGGATGAACCAGGGTCAATGAAATCCTCTTGATGAAGAATTGTTGTTAAGTGCCGTCAAATTAGTTCTAATGCATAGCGACCCTGTATAGGGTTTCTGAGGAGAAATTGTGAGCTTGAACCATCAACCTTGTAGTTCAAACCGACATTGCAGTACAGTGCATTAACCTGCAGCACTACACTATTCATGCATAATTGGTGCTGCAGGATGATGTGTTGGACTGCAAGGTGAGTTTGAACCACAAGGTCAGAGGCTCAAACCCATTAGTCACTCCTTGGAAACCCTACACAGAATCACTATGGGTTGGAACTGACTTAATGGTACTTAACAACAATTCCTGAAGAGTTAGAAACATCTGGCCCCCACTCAAATTTCCCCTATTCCCACATGTGGTCTTCTTTCTATTGCTGTTCCAAACTCCAGCTCAGTGGTCATGCTATTCTGTGACCCATAAACATAGTGCTATTTCAAATTCTAAGTACAAATGCAGCACTGAATAGATACTTGATTGACTGATGTTTCTACTACCTAATTGTGACTTGCCTACAATGTGGATGGGACAATGCTCAAAGTTCCAAATCTCCCCTAATTCTCAGACTGTGACTGAGAATCCTACAGCGTTCTCAGATCATCTTGATTTGGTGTCTGTATCCTTAGAAGGGCACACGTCTAAACAATATAAACAGGAAGCTTTGAATTATAGACAGAAGGGAAGGGATGTTTGGTTTTAAACAACAGCAACAAACAAACTCTGAAAGCAGAATTTTTTTTTGAAAAAGAAAGAAACCAATGGCATGTTGTGTTATGTTGGTGTCTCCCTTCTCTGTTCTTCCCTGTTTCCATAGAAGGCTAATGCTTTTTATCTGATCACCATCCCTACTCCAGAGTCCTGGTGTGGCAGACACTGTAGGATAATGCACAAGATCACAAGGTTGACTTGAACTGCAAGGTTCGTGGTTCAAACCCACCAGCTACTCTTTGGAGAGAACCCTATACAGTCACTATGAGTCGGAACATGAACCCTACTTTAAAAAATAAATTTGACATTGTGTGATTAAATGGAAAGATTGGTTTAAGAAGTCATTGCCTGAGGAAATAACACAGCACAGATGAATTTTGGGTTACTTTCCAAATCCCCAAGGTCTCCCACTTTACCCTGTCATGTGCATACTTCTAGAAATTAAATGAATAGGGTTTAAGCACATTGATCAGCTATTTGGGGCCCTAACCTAAAGCATGGCCAAATGGCTACCATCGCTGAAAAAATGCTCAAGTACTATTGGACCAATTTTCATTTTATTTTTTAGCCCACTAACTCTCCAAAATCAATGGAATGCAATAATGGATGGTAGAAAAAGAAGTAGACTTAGTATCATCCACAGCTGAAGGCTAATGTCTGCCATTTGCTATAGGTTGCCAATTCAGGCTACATCTAGTTACTAAATAAATTACTTCTTTAACGCTCTAGTGAACTATTCTTTCCCCAGGAACATAACCAGCTGGCCAGGGGTTCAGAATGAACCCAGCTCTGGGGTCTCCATACATTCCTATATTTTAAAATGGAAATGTCTTCTTCTGAGTGAGAGGCCCTATGTTGCCAATTTCTGTATAAATGATTTTCCTAGGCTGGTTCAAATCTAATGGCACCATCAGCAGTCAAGAGATGAGACTTTTAGGGGTTTTCAAATTCCAGCTTGGACATGAGAATAACTGGGGGGAACTCTTACAAAAAGCAGACACCTGGACTTCTAACTGAATGGCTCTGATGAATGTATGGGCATCTTTTTATTTAGAAAGCTCTGTATCTGGTGTTGAGAGACTATCGGTTAGGATAGAGTGGTAGAGGCAAAGAGGAGCAATGTCAAAGTAGGAGTAAAGAAGAGGGAGGCATGAAGGAAGAAATGACCACAGAAAGGTCAAAGCAATTAGAGACATTTTCTGAGAGCAGGAGCATTGGGCTGGGAAGTGCCGCCATCATGAATAGCTAAGTTGGAGGCTCTGTTTCAATTCTAAGTATGTGTGCATATATGTATGTATTTTAAAAAGGTGCTGGGAAAATCAGAGAGGCTTGTCCCATGCGCCTGAGATTGTTCTTTCACCTCTGACACTTTCCCCATTCCCAGCCAGAGCTCTATCACACACACCCCAGGGGAGAAAGCACAACACAGCTGCTGAAAATTGGTAGTTGTAGTGTTTCTCATTCCCCACTCAGGCTGTCATCCTGACAGTATTTCTGTGGGTAACATCTGGCTGGGGGGGGGGGGGTAGCAACCATTTGTAGTGGGGCAGAGGGAGGGAATGATGAAGAAAGATCACAAAAATACATCAAGGTCATCAGCAAAGTAAATTATACCTATTCGCCCCCACCCCACACCCACCAACCCACTGCCACCCTGCCCTCAATTTGAAACCATGGAAGGCATTTCCATAGCAACTTACGGCATGAGTTTGAAGCTCATGGGATTGGGTTCCAAAACAAAGTCCCACATGTTCTATGACCCTTGGCAGAAACCTTCCTATTTGCAGAAGGTAGTTTCTGTAAGTACTCACCCAAGGTAGAAGGACCCGTTAGGGCCACTTGGGGAATTTGCCCTGCTTTGCTAAGTGTAATTAATTCAACTCCCTGTCCCTGTCTGACAAAGTATTCAAAACAAAGTTTTCTTCAAACAGTCTGAGAAGTGTTTTATCTGTGCTTCATTTTAGTTCTCAACAGGGGTGATCTGACCTTTGTCTTCTTTTGAATGTTATCACAACGTAGCAACTTTACCATGGCGTGGACTCTAGTTTTACCACCAGTATTCAGTGTGGAATTTAGTCTGTTTCTCTAGACTGAACCTGTCAGTCTGAACTGAATCTTATTCATGTGTGAATCCTGTATGTAGGACCCCACATGGCATGCAAGAAATACTTAATAAATGCTAGCTGGACACACAAGTTACTCAGGCAAGTTTTAAGTAGCCATTTTCCAGAAAGATACACATTTTATAGTAACACTGGGTTTGAGCATGTCAACTATAATATACACATCGAGAACAGAGGGTTTGAATCAATAGGATATGGTGCTTATACATATATAAAATGATGGTACCATATCCCATTCCACATCTCTGTACTGTTACAAAACTCTTCCTTCTGATTCTGAAAGAAGCCGTGTGTAACACCTCTCTTGGCATTGGCTTATCCTATCTGGCAGCTCTGCTCGTTAGGAAGGCATTCACTTCTCTCTCACTCTTCTCTGCTTTAGTTTGTAAACACAGCTTCCTAAGCGGGCTCTTATATTGTTTTCATGATGGCCAAATAAATTTGACTATTTGCAAAACTCTTGGAGAGATGGCATTTTCAAGACTGGCAATAAGCATTATTTGCCCAAATGCTGGAGAACAAAACTGGATTTTGGCAAGTCATTTCTCATGCTGACGCAGGAAATGCTACAAAAAAACACTATATTTTTCTGGCGGTTTTTACAAATAACAGACTTGACTCTGTCAGGATGGGAAAAGCTCACATATGATGTGTGTCTCTGCCTAGGGGACAAGACATAGAATTCTAGTGTTCCTCTCCAGTGGGACCTTCCAATGCTAGAAGATCAGCATTGGCTGATCAGTGTTGGCTACTGATCGCAAAAGTGCATCTTTGAAGTAAAGGAAGAATTACTGCTTGACCCTCAAGAAGGTGTATTCCTCAATTTGCATCACATAACCAGTAGAATGTTTTGTTAGCAGCAAACATGATGACACGGTATTTGGCTGATACATTATTCTAGTATGTTAAGACAAATAAATATGAGAAAGAATAATAACAAGCCACAATGCTTTAAAATTCTATAGAAATTGTTTCTTTATAGAGTTTCTTTTTAGAAGACCAAGTCAGGGTTTCCTAATAAGTCCTAAGAGTGAATAATTGTGAGTACAGAATTTGCCATCTAACTCTCATTGAGGAAAGAGCAAGTAAAGTAGAATTAGAACTCTATAGTAGGATGAGTTGAATGAAATCTTTGTTCTGGGTTTAGCCAACAGATTCACAAAGCATTGATTGCATACCAGTGTTTTTCACTATTGTAGGACAAACAGAAAGGTGAGATATCTGTTGGGCTAGTAAACAGGGAGACAGGGCACATTAGGGTGAAAAGTTCATGCGTTGTTTCTTGGACAAGAACTGGGAGAAATCAAAGATCATTCCATCAGAATGTTATGTGACCATAGGGAGATGTCAAACAAAGGATCATACCTTTCTGGATTCCTTGTCTTTCAACTGCCCATCTTAAGCTACGTACCCAGTACAGCACATCTGTCCAGCCCTCCATGGTGATGCACTGGAACACCGTCAACATGGCGAAGGCAAAATTGTCAAAGTTGGTGATGCCGTGCTTGGGACCGTCCCACCCGGGCTTGCATACGGTGCCATTCTGACACTGACGCCCATGGCCCGTCTCCAGAGCACATGGGGAAGGATCATCCTCTGCTGGAACATCTCAGATGGCCAAGGAAAAACAAGAGAAAGGGGGTGGGCAGAGATCAGAGAAAGAAGGAGAGAGGAGTTAGAAAGTAAAGTGACAGGATAAGGTTGGTGGAACAGGCAAACCAACCAGGACAACAGATATGCTAAACATATCTCATTTATTTTCCACATATGAATTATGAAATACCATGAGGAATGAGGTATTCATTTTAGGCTTTCATCAATTTAGAAAGTACTTTCAACTACTTGCTATAAAAACTGTGTGTTAACCTGAGTATAACTGGTGTCAAAGACAACTGGGTTACCACCCATTCTGTGGGAACATGTTGGTGCCGGATTTAAACGACCAATCAAAAAATGATAATGATGCAACCACTCCTAGTGGAAAATGTCCTGCAAGATGATGGGAAGTGTGTGTTTTCTGAATGTGTGTGTATGTGTGTGTGAGAAGGCATCTAGAGAGATTTCCATTAGAACGTCAGTATTTAAAGTGATGGCTATAGTGATTAGAAGACTTCTTTACGAAATTAACCAATGGACCATATCCAACAATACCATCTGACGCTGTGTGGGTCCAAAAAAATGACATGATGCTTTATAGAAGAAGCATGATGTAGATGAAGGTTAAAAAATAAACTACAGGGGCAAAGTGTCAATTACAGCTGTCTTCATTATGGCCCCAGAGTACAGCAAGCACTACTGATGGTGTGTTTTGCATGTCCCATGGAACCTTCCAGCTTTGCAATTTGATCTTCAAAATTAATAACTTTCAAAAGGGAACAATCACTGTGACCTCTAATCAAGACTGAGTGACAGTGGGTGACAGGGAGAATACTCCTTAGGTACAGACAGGACTTTCTCGACAAATATTGTAACATATCTAATATGACTAAAGATAGTACTTGGATTGATTCCCTATGCTGGAAATAGCTATTAGCAAATTGAGGGATTAGGAAATGATTTATCTTTTTTGCAAGGAGGCCATTGGCTAACTTAAATAAGACTTGACTGATCTAAGAATTTCCATTATGAGAATACTTCAATACTGAGAAATCTTGGTCCTGGCTATGGGAGGTAACTGTATAAAAGTTATGAAATTTGTAAAATTAAGGACATTGTATCTTACTCATAGAAAGCCATGGTAGTAACCAAAGACTAGACAGACCTCAGTTCTAACAAAGAAATGGTTATTGCTAACAATAGTGAATGCCTACAGAAAGAATTTGCATGGAGTTCTTCATTTAGGGACAACACATCACCCAGAATCTTTTTTTTTTTTTTTGCTTCATATGTATCAAAACAATCATTAAGTGTCTATTACCTCTGCTCCCTCAGAGATTTAAAGCCTCAGAAACCCTATACAGGGTCGCTATGAGTTGGAACTGACTCAACTGACACTTAACAACAACAACCTCTGTACTGAAGACTTGGTTGGCTGGCTATTTCTCAGTTTGTATCTTCAAATTTGAAACTGTTTGTCCCCAAGGGGAAGGCAGGAAGAGGATTATTAATTCTTAACTAGAAGATAAATCTTAGGATAATAGAGTTGAATGTTATGGTTTAAAAGATAGCCAGACAGTGTTTTTCTGGCTTTATTCTTTTTGAAACAATGAAACTCCCTCAAATCCCAGCATTATTGAGATATCATTTAGATACCTTGTAATTCACCATTTGTAAGTATACCGTTCAATTTTTAAAAATGTATTTTTATATTCATCATGCACCCACCATTATAAACTGCTTTAAAACACATTGTTGTTGTTATTAAGTGCCATTGAGTCGAATCCGAATCATAGCGACCCTGTATAGGGTTTCTAAGGAGCAGCTGGTGAGCTTGAACCACCGACCTTGCAGTTCACATGATTTTGCAGTCAAACACATGAGATCACCCTAAACATTTCCTCACAGAAGTCCCGGTCAAACCCTGCTCCTGCCTCCAGCCCCAGCAAACAGTGATTTGATTTTAGTGTTGACAGTCTTGCCTTTTCTAGAAATTTTGTATTGATGATTTTTGTCCCCATCTTCTTTCAACTTTGAATAATGTTTTTGAGGTTCATCTGTGCTGTTTGTTGAATGTTGTATTTGTCAGTATAGTCTGTTCCTTTTCATTGCTGGGCAGCCTATTCCATTGGCTACTTACTCAAAGGTTGGTAGTTTGAATCTATCTAGAGGTACTTCAGAAGAAAGGCCTGGCAATCTACTTCTGAAAATCCTGCTGCTGAAAACTCTGAGGAGCACAGTTCTATTCTGACACAAATAGGGTTGCCACTGACTTGATGACAAATGTTGGCTTTCCCCACCTTTTTGTTAGTATATTCCACTATATGGATTTACCACATTTAGTTTATCTAGTCACAAGTTGATGAGCATTTGGATTACTTCCTGCTTCTTGGTTTATTTTGACCTGGTGCTTTGACCCAGAGACCACAGTGTAAAGGTCACTACACTGGTCTTTGAACTGTTGGAGACTGATAATGCCTGCACATGTCTGTATGCCAGGGTCTGGCTCCCAGGAGGTTCCTTTAATGTGGGTGAATTAAACTAACCTCTAGTCACCATTTCCTAACAGGCCTACTGATGATATCTTTAGAGATTTGGATGTGAGATTAAACACTAGCAGGCTATATAAAGGAGGGAGACAAAAAAGTAGACCCCAAACTTAAACAATCCATAAAAAAATAGATAACAATCATCTAATAAAAAAATGAAAGTTGACAAAGGGGAAAACGGAAACCAAATAGGCCATAAATCCTGTTAGTTTTTTACCCATTGTAGTGATGGCTTTGTAGGGGATATATTCAATCACTGTGATAAAAGGGCTAGAATGTTATGAGAGATAGACAAAAAGAGGAGGTGAGACTAGACAAAGGAAACTTGTATTTCTTTTGCTGATGGTTTACTTTTAAGGGGGAATGAAGTCACAATCTCAGGTAGAACCAGGGAAACAGTATAATCAGACATACCATACCACCAAGCTACAGAAAAGACCTAAAAAATTAAGGGACACAGATGCAGGTGACCATCCTGGAACCCTGAACATCAAAAAGAAGGATAAGGAATTTAGTCAAATACCAAATGAAGGAGAATTGAATGAATGCAGCAAACAAGTAGGAACATTGAGCAGAGGACCTCTGTCAGCTATCCTAGTTCAGTGAGGCCATCTTGAGACAAAGCTAGTAGCAACCAATCTCAGATGAGGAACACTGAGAGGCAACTTCACAGCACCCCCAACAACAAACAGAAACACTAAGATGACACAACAGGAGGGAAGCAGAACATGATATGGATCTAAGGAAAGGAAGGGTAGGAAGGAGGATGAGAGCTCCAGGGGTCCTAGCTAGGATTCAGAGACAGGCTTACTCCAGAGCAGTGGCCCCTGCCATTGAGGTGGGTGGTGTGCACAAAGCAATAGGTCCCCCACCTGACTGACTGTAGGCCATGCACCTCCCTTGTCACACCTACGTGGGGCCAGGTCCTGAATGCTGACTGCAGCCAATGGGAAGAGTCCAGACAATCTTGCCTGGTGACCAGAGGAACATTCTCCCTTATCTACCCCCGCCACACACTCCTAATGACCAGAGGCATAAACCCCTATTCCTGTAGCCCTGATGCTGGGGACTACAATTCAATGCCCCCTTTTCCCTTCCATCCTGTCCTGTCCAACATCGCCTCTGCCCTGGCCTACCTGCCCATGGTGGTGACTGCACTGGCCTCTCCTGGAGATCACCTCTCTGCCACAGGTCAATAATGTGAACAGTGATACCCAAGAGGAACATGCTCCTCAGAACAATCAACTATTGGAGACCAAAAGATCAGATTTGCCCCAAAACAAAGCTAAAAAGGCAGGAAAGGGCGGATAACAGGGAACCCAAGATGCAAGTGGGGATAAGGCTGACACATTGTGGGAACCACAACTAATGTCACAGAATATTCTGTGGGTAAATTGCTGAATGGGAAACTTTTTTTTTTTTTTTTTAAATTTGCAATCTACCCATCATAACTACCAATCTGACAGCTTCTTCAGTTTCTGGAATTCCTGAAACTAGCAGAATAATGAAAATATTTAGGTTGCCAAGGTGAGGTCTGAATGTCCTCAAGGAAGGGAAGCATATTTGGGAGTTTTACACCTATCTGATGAAAAGAAAATGCATCAAAGGGAAATGATCTCATTAATAAAAGAGAAAGGGAAGGGATTCAGAAAGATTATCTAAAGGCTTAAGTGCCACTCTGCTATTTTAAATCTGTCTTGAATGACAAAGAAAAAAGTGTTGAGAACAATTAAGAAGTAATGATGATCTGATAAAAATAGGCATCTATAAAAAGCCCTAAAGAGAACACAGAAAATATGTGAACACACATCAGCAGGTCCTAGCAACATGGACTCGCAGGTGAGGGAAAATGAGCTTAAAAGTGAAAATGTGTCGATTTTCTTTGCAGAATCATAAAGTCCTGGGGAAGAAAGTGGAAACCTTAAGGTAAAAGAAAGAGGCAAAACAATGTGGGCCCCACATTTTAAAACAGAAATGAAAAGAGGTGGAGCCATTCTGGAAAGTTCAAATGAAGTTTGCGATAAAATAGTGGAAGCAAAGATTAGAAGAGATTTTAGAAATGCAGTTAATACCAACAAGAACAAGAAATCCTGGGAGCATGCCTGTTAAGGGTTCCAAGCAGAAATCACCAAAGACAAAATCAATTACTTTTTTTGGAGGGGGACCCAACTTTGAAGAGTGAATAGAATGAAGGTCATTTCATTTCTAGGTTTTAGCCAACCAATTCCTTGCCAGTCTCAGGGGTAATTATTGTGCTTTGGAGAACTATTCAGCGTGACCTGGCTCACAGCACCATCAAACAGATGGGACACAGAGAAACAAAAGGTACCAGCATATGGCCATGGATCTGTTGAGGAATGAGGAAGGTACTTTGCAGGTGCCTCATGGATTGGGGAGAAATGGCCACTTCTGCTACCATGTCTACTGGGGCTGGAAGGACAGCACAGGGACAGAGCAACGCTCCACCTGGCCAGACCCAGTGCTTTTCTGTTTGGATTTTACAGTCAATATGACTCAAAATCCAATGTAGTGGAAAACCTAAACTGAGTATGCAAAATACACAGTCTGAGATATAATCTCAAAATGTGAAAAGGAGGATTTGAAGTAAATTCCTTTAAACTACAACAAAGGCTCACAGAGCACATTGTAGAATATAAATTTGCAGAAAATATGGCAAATTCCATCCAAAGCCTGAAGTTGAAAAAAAAACAAACCCACAAACAATTCACTCATTCTAAAGGTTATGCAAAACCTTCTGAATCACATAGGGAATGGTTTCAAAGATTGCAGTTTTGGGGGTGTTTACTATTTGGCTGCATTAAGGATGATAGATTCTGTGCATTTCCCCCTCTTCTCATCCATGTTAGTCACTGTGTGAGTGGAAGAGGCTTTGATGGTAACAGCATCCTGCTTCTGTGGAGGATTTGTATACTGGTTCCCTGGGTTGTCATCAGATGGCACGTTGTAGAATGAGGAAGCAGTGAGCTCCTGATTGCAAAGTGTTTGAGATGCTGCAGCAAAGCATTTTGGGTCCCCATTCCTAGCAGGGAGTCTGGCTCCACACAGAAGAGTGAGGTCACCTTCCTGGTGGAGCCTGGCATGGCTCCTCTCTTTGAAACATTTGTTCTCGTTGTACTCTAACACCTTGGCTCCATGGCTGTGCTCCTGATGGAAGCCAACTTCTCTTCAGAACTTATGGGGTGTAGACAAAGTCCACCACATACATCATCAAAGCGAGTCTCAAATCATCATGGTAGGAAGTAGGTGATGCCTCAAACTCTTCTTCTGTTTATCTGATCCTAAAATAGCCAATCTGAGGGCAAGGCTCTCACATAAGTGACTTCCAACCAACATTCAGGGCAGCTTGCTAGCGTAGCTTTGCTGCTTTCCCATTGGATTTTAGTTGCTATTGAGTTGGCTGTAACTCACAGTGACCTCACACATAACACATCAGAACATTGCCCAGTCTTACCCCATCTTCATGGTCATTGGTATATTTGAGTCCATTGATACAACTCTTACTGTCAAGCCATCTCATTGAGGGTTTCCTTGTTTTTTGCTGACCCTATACATAGTATCCTTTTCCAGCAATTAATCTTTCCCAGTGATGTGCTCAGAAGTCTCCTCATCAGGGTGATGGAATCAGCTGTATTTGGGGGACAGCTCTCTTTAGTTTGCTGGTGCACATATATTTGGTGGTGGGACAGGGTGCCCATCTTTGAGACTATACAGGCAGAGTTTCATCATTTCCATCTGCCCCATTTACTATGTTGATGGTCACAGCCACAGTTAACCACTTCTGAATTGATGGGGGAATCTTTGAGACTCAACATCTCTGTGGCTACCTAATGAGTCTGGGTCAAATGAATAACTTCAAACTAACTCCATACACTTTAGACATTCTACAGTTATTTCTTAAGCAGGTCTTGCAAGTAGCTTCGACATACCATACAACATAAATTTATTGGTTCAGGGATAGCTGTAAATCAAAATGGATAAAAGAAAGGATTTAAATTAAAAGGGAAATATTATTTATTGTATCATTTGATATTTCTTTATGCAAGACTGAAAATCTCATAATTTTGGCTAAAGGCAAGGCCTGAAAATTTAAAAGGAATCCTAATTTTTTTAACATGATAATTGATTTTATACAATTATGACCCAAGTAAGTCGGAGATCCTGGCTAGACTGGAGAAACAGATACCATCAAAAAAGTAAAACTAATTGAGTGATTTTGAGTCTATAGGATTTGTTTTTTAAAAAAGAATGTGGAGAGAACAAACAAGATGGTGGATCGGGTGCACGTGTACTAAAGAGCTCCGCCAACAACAACACAGAATACCCAACCAAGCAGGCTCAGGGGATGGTCCCAGAACTCTGAACCACATATAAAGGAATATTTAGCAGTTTGGAAAGCTTACAGCTGGGAGAATTTGTGGCAGAAGCAAGAAATCTATTGCTTTCTAGTCCGGGACGCTGAGCAGCTGCCATCTTGGGTGAGACCAAGCAGGAGAAGGATCGGAGCAGCCACAGATGCCTGGCAGAACCGCAGAGATAAAGGTGTGGACATTATTTTCTTTTGGTAGCTGTTCATTGGTCCCTTGCTGTCTGCACACCTCCATTCTGGTGACTATAGGGGTGCCTGAGCTAGTGGGCACCCCAGCCCCACCCT
>NW_006408568.1:10412220-10452136 GCF_000296735.1 Chrysochloris asiatica | reverse complement strand
AGAAATATTTAAGTACCCAGCCAGCTGATACAGTCCAAAAGATCACATAGACCAGGTAATCTCTTCGGGATTCTGAATATGAATAATCTGTTTCACTCCTTGTTGCATAGATGCTGTCTTAACTAACACTCTAAAGCAAGAGGAGTCAAATGAAATTTAATACCTGGGCTGAATGAGACTGAGCAGTGTTGAAAGGTACCCTGGAGTCAGTTCTGACTCATAGCAACCTCGTATAGGGTTGCCAAGGCTATAAATCTTTGTGGGAGCAGAAAGCCTCGTCTTTTCCCGGACAGAGAATGGCGGGCTTGAACCGCTGCTCTTGTGGTTCACAGTCCAGAGCTAATGGTATGGAGCCACTGTGCCTCCATAGATGGAGAGAAATGAGGTACCTTTCAATGCCCCTGACAAACACTTCCCCTCTCCATCAAGAGACCAAAAACTCAAATGCTATTTGAGAAAAATAAATCACATAAATTTGACGCTGTTAACCCCTTTGGGGGCTATTTTTTCAACAAGTTCTTCTTGTTAAACTACTTTATGGCTGTTTAAATGGCTTGTCAATTTCTGTTTAAATGTTCTTTTTTAAAGGTCAAGCTGAGAGTTTAGCAACTTAAGACAGCAGTTTGTAGCATATCCTACAAGCCAAAACTCAAGTGCATCTCAGGGAGGTGCTTAATGAGCCAGCATTGCTTATTAAGCCTATTGATTTATGGAAAGAACATGGAGAGAGAAGTTTCAAAAAGGAAAGGACTGAGCAGTCCTGCGGTAGAGGTTAATCTCCTTGAGGAAAAGACATTGCACTCCTGGCAAAGACATGATTCCATGCTGCCCCTTCCAACCCCCAGGGTTTCTGCCTATTGATGTTGTTAGCTGCTGCTGATGCCTGGTGATCCCATGAACAATGGAATGAGGGCTACCTGATCCTGCACCATGCCCATGATCGGCTGCAGAAAGGATGGCATGATCCATAGGTTTTCACTGGGTGACTTTTGGAAGTAGATCTCCAGGCCTTTCTTCCTAGTCTTCGTCTGAGAACTCTGATGAAACCTAATCAGCATCGTAGCAACACCCAAGCCTCCACTGGCAGATGGACACTGGTTGCACATTAGGTGCACTGGCTGGGAATCAAACCTGGGTTTTCTGCATGGAAGGTGAGGATTCTACTATTGAGCTATCACTGACTCCTCAGTCTCTAAAGTTAAGGCAGGCAGACCAGTGGAAACAGGTACTGAGCACCCACCCTTCCTCCCAGAGTACATATCTCATTTCAAGGACTGGGTCCACATTCCAGGAACTAAGCCACAGACCACCTCAGGCCCCACAAGATTATCACAGCTAAACTTCTCCTGGTACAGACTCATCTCCAAGAAGATAACAAAGCCCCCAATTAAAACTTACTTGCTTCTGCTTCTGTAAACTCCCTACATGCTTGCTTGCTGCTCCCTCCCCCCCCCCCCCATGAAGTACCAAATGCGAGCCTCACACACCTCCCTTTGCTCACTTTTGTAACCCCTCAAAGACCCAAACACTATATAAACAAGGGTCCTTCCTATAAATGGGGCTCTGTCTCTGGCTAAGGATCCGCTGAACCACATGCCTGTACAATAGAAGTCCTTCCTTTGTTACAACAGGCTAATTCCTTCAGAGCGTCTCCAGGAACAAAGGGAAAGAGCGGAGGAGACCTGGGGCAGGGACCTCTAATATGGTTGAGGGTAAGGCCTGCAAGAACTTTTCATGGCAAACCAGCAGTCCCAACGTAGCAGAGATATCTACGTACAGGTGCCAGTTTCGTTCTGATTCTTCAGTTAAAATATTCAGGCTTGGCTTGAAAAGTGACAGATTGACAAAAGACAGATGCTTACTTCTTTAAATGATATTCAAATTGCACAGCTCTTTTAAGCAGTTTTTAGTAATGCTGGACAAAGTCTGTCTTTTGTTGTTTCAATAGAGATCATTTTAGTGGAAAAAAAATTAGAGAGGAGAAAAAAAATAAGAATATCAGTCTCCGCTTCTCACTTAGCCACAGGTGCTGGAAACATGGATGTGTGGCTGAAGGGGACTTTGCTGGCACCACTGACCGCCCAGCCACAAGACAAGCCGCTGTGAGGAGATTAACTTCCTGGTGAGTGTGTGCCCCAGAACCCTCGCCTTACCTGCTATGCCCTCCTGGTTGTAGCACGTCTTATGCATCTTCCCCATGAAGAGTTCCAGGCCGATGATGGCGTAGATGATGATGACAAACAGCACTAGCAGAGCAATATGCAGCAGGGGGACCATGGCCTTGATAATGGAATTCAAAACCACCTGGAGACCTGTGTTGAGAAAAGAGACACAGTGGTAACAACAGTGATGGCATTCAGGGAGGTGCTTAATGAGCCAGCATTGCTTGTTAAGTATATTGATTTGTAGAAGGAGCGTGGAGAAAAACACCTAAAAATGGAATTGATGGGCATTTCTCTCCTAATGAACCAGTGCTATTTAGGAAACTACTTCCACAATCTCATGTAGTTTTCTCAACAACTCTACAAGTGAGGTAACGCATGCCTGACTTTTCAGATGGGGACACTGAGGCTTGTCGTACTCATGCAATCCAGTGAGTGACAGAATAGGGCTCTACATCTAGGTTGGCCTGATACCAGATCTTTCTTGGAGGCACATCCAAATAAAAAGACTAGCAGATGATGTGCTTCCAAGGGAAAGAACAAGTTATTTTTACCCAGAACACTCTAATTTTCTAATAGCCCATCTTAGAGACAACACAGCATCCTTTACTGCTAGGGTAGCCTCTCAGTACAGCGAGAATGCATCTGGACCAGCGACAGCCATGCAACGGCTTGCTTATCTCTCAAGCTTTTCCTCATAGTTGGATTCCTGGAGCTCTGTGGCTCACCCATCTGCCCTAAAATATCGATCAGCCTCATAGTTAGTCATCCAAGAAGGCAGGACTTCCAATGCGGAAGGAGACCCTTACCACCCAGACCTCCATGAGTGGACTGAGGAAATGGCTCTTAAAGCACCTTCTCTGGATCCTGTGAGTGCGAATCTCTCCCCTATAGATCTCTCACCAGGTCACTCTGCTGCGGAGGTTGACTCTGGAGAACATCACTGCCTTCCATGAGAACCCCTCAGGAAGCACACAGGTCTTATTAATATACCCCAAAGGAGCTCTGGTAGTATAGTGGTTATGAATCAGGCTGTGAACCTTAAGGTCAGCAGTTCAAAACTACTAGCTGTTCTGCAGGAGAAAGATGAGGCTTTCTGCTCCCATAAAGATTTACAGCCTTGGAAACCCTGTACAGGGTCGCTATGAGCCGGAACAGATGCCACAGCACATAACCACCACCATCAAAAGTCTATGGACTCGCACTGGTGTCCAACTGGGTGAAGGATCCACTTACTTATAAACCCAACTACACCATAAATAGTACACTAATTATTTAAAGGGGATGTTGCAAATCTTGATTTTCAAATGGTACAGAGGTGGTTGTCACTCCCCAAATTACTGCTTATCCCCAAGAAAGTCACTTGTAAACTCTCAATAGTACATGTGCCAAGTCTTCACACTCGAGGAGAGAAGGGGCAGGTTCTCTTTCCTTTCATCTATATTGGTTGTGCTGAAAACCATCCTGTGGGCCACCTTTGACACATATGCAACAGAATACCCATTTTGGCATCACACTCAACGTGGGTCATGTTTTGTGCCTTTATCTGACTCAACTGTCTCTCCAATAGTCTCTCTTTCCAGACACCAAGCTTTCCACTTCTCTGTGTGTATTAGTGTGTTTCCCCTTTGTATTTACTACCTTAGCCCTTGTGCTGGGTAAACAAAAGCTGGGTCACCCTCTCACCAGAGCCTGAGGCAGTTACTGGTGGTCTGTGCTACTGGGGGAGTGGTTTGCACAAGGCTAATAAGAAGAATCCTCCCCAACTATTACGGTAAGCTAGGGTGAGAAAAAAAAAAATAGAAGAAGAGAAAAAGCTGGATTAATTTTACCTGTGAATTAATGAGAGTGCTTTGCAGCCTCCCATTAGAACAAGATGTTTTCAGATCCAAATGATTCCATTAATTAGTAAGTTGTACACACATTAGTGTTAAAGTATGCAAAGCCACGGAGAAAGTTGGAAACTGTGAACTGCAGATCAACTTCCAGAGGTGTCTGCTTGTGGGAGAGAGTTCTAAGTGCTACTCACAGAAAGGGGGAGGGAACTGTCTGAGCAGCTTCAGGGCTACAGCCTCAGATGGCAAGAAAACCATGGGTTGGGTACACAAAGTCCACAGCCCTCTGGTGAAAAAGGCCTGCTTAAACTTTTAATTGCCTCCCCTGCTTTTAGGAGAGGACTCCTGGTGTGTCACTGTAGCATCAACACTGGACTGCGAAGGCTGGCAGTTCAAACCCACCAGCTGTTCCTTGGAAAACCTACATACGGTTGTTATCCGTTGGAACCAACTCAACGGCACTGAACAGCAACAGCAACAACAGCTTTTCGGAAGGTGTCCCGGGCTACTGCAGCAGTTACCATGTTGAGTTGCTAATGATTAATTGCTGCCATTATGTTTGTTTTTTTGTGGTGTTGCTGCTTTCTTTGTTCTGTGTATCTTCCTTTGTTGAGTTCATGCTTTTGTGTTCTTTCTTGTGAGTTTCCTCATAGTTTTAATATTTCCATGTTCTCCTTGGATTTCCATTCTCTTGTTATGTTGTGAAGTGTTAATTTTCTTTGAGGTTGCCTTATAGTCCATTAACTTTTCTCTCCATTTAGTGCAGTCTATTCCATCTGGATCTCTGTTCCTATGTGTTTACCTTCTTTTACATTGTACTTCTTTTGATCATAGGTTGACCTCCCAGATTCTCTGAGTTTGTTCTTATAGTTTTGTTCTGTTCTCAACTCTTTCTTCTTTTGACTTAATTCTGGGAGGTTCTGCCATGTATGTCAATCTCTGGCTGTTGTCTGTTCTTTTTGGTTCTCAGTCCACAGAACTCCGTCTAGGGTGTTTTGTAGTGCAGGGTTGGCTTTGGCAAAGAACCCTTAGCTTCTGTTTATACTGGAATGTTTTGATTACACCTTCATATTTGATTGATAGCTTTGCTGGATAAAGGATCCTTGGTTGGCAATTTTGTTTTCAGGGTTTTATATATATATGTCTCCCCATTGCCTTCTTGCTTGCATGGTTTCTGCTGAGAGATCTGAACTTAATCTGACTTGCTTACCTTTGTATGTGACACTTCTGTTTTCCCTGGCTGCTTTCAGAAGTGTCTCCTTATCTTTGATTTTGGAGAGCTTGATTATGATATGTCTTGGTGATTTTCTTTTGGGGTCTATTCTTCCTGGGGTTTGTTGAGCTTCTTGAATGTTTATCTTTTCACTTTTCAGGATGTTAGAGAAATTTTCTTCCAGCAGTTCTTCAACTATTTCCTCTGTGGACTTGTGTGATTCTTCTTGTTCTGGAATGCTGATAATTCTTAAGTTATTCCTCTTCATATTGTCCAACATGAATCTTAGACCTTCTTCAGATATTTTAATCCTTTTTTTGTGTTTGTTCTATCTTAGTGGTACTGAGAGATTTGTCTTCCAGTTCACTGGTTCTGCCTTCCATCTCATCTATTCTACTCCTTTGCCTTTCAGAGTATTGTCTATTTCTGATATTCTGTTATTGATCATTTGGACCTCTTTCTGTAGGTTTTGAATAGTTTCAAATGCTGTATCTATCTTATTTGATTGTTCCTGTAGCACTTTCCTGACTTCTTCCTTATTTTTCTCAACTCCATTGTAAAGTGTTTTGAAACATTTTATAATAATTTTTCTGAATTCCTTCTCAGGCATTTCCAAGGCCTGCCTTCCTTCCAGAATGGAATCCAGGTCTACCTCTAGGTTGTTTGTCTCAGACATTTTATCTTGATTCTGGACCTGTGCTGATATGGTCATCTGCTTTTGCTTCTTGGACATGTTTAGTGTTTATCTGTGGCCTTAATAGAGTATGTGTTTTGGTATTTTTCATGCTTTCTGACTGCTTCCAGGAAAATGTGATCAGGATGTGGGCTTCCCTTTTCACTCTTCTTATTGTTTAACACAGAGTAACTTTCACAGGTGTTGTCTGTTTCCCTGTATATGGTAGTTGGTATTGGTTATTGCCTGGGGTTTGGTGTTTTATAGAGTGTGATTGTAGCTTGGCTATATGGCAGCAGTTGCTGACTCTTCTTGTGTAATATATGGAGACAAAGTGTCCTCCAAAGGTAGAAAGGGGAGCATATAACAGCAAAACAGCACCAGCGGGAAAAATAAAACAAGAGAAAAAACAAACAAAAAACAGCAACAACAAAAACTAGACTGAATACTGCAGTCTATAATCATAGAAAAGAGAGAGGAGGGAGAGAAGAAAAAAACAAATCTGTAGCCTAATATGAGTATGACTTTAACGTCCTCTCTTCAGCTTCTTGCTTTCAAAGCTCCCTGAGAGATTTCAAGATGCCAGTGTTGGTTGTTATGCTATACCTCAGGCTTTAATTTACTTTTCAGCCTGTTTTGTTTTTAAACTCTCTTTCCCTCGCTACAGCCCTGTCTGGTACTTTCCCCTATTAAAAAACAAAACAAAAGACACACAAACAAACAAAAAAAAGTTCAGGGCCTGTTCTTGGCCGAGTATCTGTGCGCATGTGTGGCAGAAAAACCCACCAGTGATGAGTGTGGGGGGGTGTTCACTCGCTCAGGCTCCCCATCCAGTCACCAGAATGGAGGTGGGCAAGCAGTGGGCATGCCAATGACCAGATAAAAAAAAAAAAAAAAAAAGAAAATCAGAACAAAGCAAAACTGACAAAGTATATTGTCCACCTTTGCTCCAAGGTTCCTGCGGTGTTTTTCCATGTTGTTTCTGCTCCCCTGCTTGGTCTTGCCATTTGGTCTCGCCCAAGATGTCGGCTCCAGGCCTCTGAGCCCAGACCAGCAGATTCAAAAGTACACGATTTTTCACTTCAGTTTCAAGTTCCACAATCTATAAGCCTTCAAATCTTCAAAATGTTCCTATCTCTGTGGTTCCGAGTTTTGGAGCTCTGTCCTGGATCTGCTTTGCCTGGTATTCTGTGTTATTGCCGACGGCGAATTCACTGCACCTCCACCCTAGCCGCCATCAAGCCCTGCCTCCCTGAGCTACTAATGAAAGTTTGGAGGTACAAGTCCACTCAGATGTACCTCAGAAGAAAGGCCTGGTGATGTACTTCTGAAAAACCAGTCAGTGAAACTCCTATGGAGCACAATTCTACTCTGACACACAAGGGGTGGCCATGAGTTAGAATCGACTTGATGGCAACTGGATTTTGGCTTTTATGATAAAGACCAGAATTCTTCACGTCCCACAAGGTCCTGCAGGCTGCCTACCAATTCACTGAAGCCCACCCCTCAATCTCCCCTCTTCCCCTACTCCATCTAAACAGCCCTTAATTTAGACACTTAAATAAGTCATACTTCTTACCACCACAGGCCTGACACACATGGTGTTTGCTCGTCAGACTAGAACACTTTCCCCCTAATTCTTTCAGCTCAATTACCCAAGGCTCCTTCTTCATCCAAGCCCCAAATCAAAGAAGGTTCCTTTATTTTCTGCCAACTTAGAACTAGCTCCCCCCGCCTCCCCACTTTCCTTTGGCTTAAGCTCAGTTGGAAGTTATATACTCAGCCAGGTGATTTCAAAAAGCCCTAGTGGGCCATGTGAGTAAAGTTTTACTAAAGGTAATACAGAAACGGCTACAATCATACATTGATAGAGAACTTCCAGAGGTTCAAGCCAGATTCAGAAGAGGCCATGGAATGAGGGATATCACTGCTGATGTCCAATGGATCTTGGCTGAAAGCAGAGAATACCAGAAAGATGTTTACCTGTGCTTTATTGACTATGCCAAAGCTTTCGATTGTGTGGATCATGACAAGCTATGGACAACATTGCGAAGTATGAATATTCCGGAATACTTAATTGTGCTCATGAGGAATCTGTACCTGGACCAAGAGGCAGTTGTTCCAACAGAACATGGGAACGCTGAATGGTTTAAAATTAAGAAAGGTGTGCGACAAGGCTGTATTCTTTTACCATACTTATTCAATCTGTATGCTGAGCAAATAATCCGAGAAACTGGGTTATATGAAGAAAAACGTGGCATCAGGATTGGAGGAAGACTCATTAATAACCTGTGATATGCAGATGAGACAACCTTGATCGCTGAAAGTGAAGAGGACTTGAAACATTTACTTATGAAGATCAAAGAGCACAGCCTTCAGTATGGATTACATCTCAATGTAAAGAAAACAAATATCCTCACCACTGGATCAATAAACAACATTCTTATCAACAGAGAAAAGATTGAAGTTGTCAAGGACTTCATTCTTCTTGGATCAACTATCAACTCTCACAGAAGCAGCAGTCAAGAAATCAAATGACATATTGCATTAGGCAAATCTACTGCACAAAACCTTTTTAAAGTGTTGAAGAGCAAAGATCTCAGCTTGAGGACTAAAGGTGTGCCTGAACCAAGCCATGGTATTTTCAATAACCTCATATGCATGCAAAAGCTGGACAGTGAATAAGGAAGATCACAGAGGAATTGATGCTTTTGAGTTAATGGTGTTGGAGGAGAATATTGAAAGTGCCATGGGCTGTCAAAAAAACCAATTCATCTGTTTTGGAAGAAGTGTAGCCAGAGTGCTTCTTGGAGGCCAGGATGGCCAAATTTCATCTCTCATACTTCGGACATATTATCAGGAGGGACGAGTCGCTGGAGAAGGATATCATGTTTGGTAAAGTGGAGGGTCAGAGAAAAAGAGGAAGACCCCCAAGGAGATGGACTGGCCAAATGGCAGGGTCGATGGACTTAAGCATGGCAACAGTAGTGAGGTTGGCCCAGGATTGGGCTGTGTTTTGTTCTGCTGTACATAAGGTTGTTATGAGTCGGTTCCAACTCGATGGCACCTAACAACAACAACAATGTTGGCACCATAAGATAAGCACTGGACTACTAACAACAAGGTCAGCAGTTCAGACCCACCAACTGCTCTGTGGGAGACAGATGAGGCTTTCTGCTCCCATAAAGATTGCAGCCTTATGGAAATCCTGTTCAGGGTCACTATGAGTGGTCACTGACTCAATGGCAGTGGGGCAAGGTGATTAAAAAAAACAAATGATACCCATTTCTCACATTAAACTGAATTTTGTGAAGGTGGATGCTGTGTCTGTTTTACTCACTGTTTTATGTCTAAGCCTACCTTGGTGCTAATTCCATGGCAGACATTCAGTAAATATTTATCAAAGGAATGACAACATTTACAACTTTAAATCAATGCTATTGCTATCACAGTTTTAACAGACTTTGCTGAAGTGGAATCTACTTGGCAGATAGGAATAGAATGGACAGGTGAGTTTCTGAGACTTGCAGAATTAGGTCGCTGTGTGGGTTATAAAGAGGGCAAACAGAGGCCAAAGGAGCCTATGGGGTTCATTTCAGCTGTTTGTGATACCATCAGGACTCCTAAATAATGCTTTGTCCCTCATGTCCCTATCTTGATTGATGGCCAGGCCACCTACTTGAGCACCTATGACTAAGAACTGATTTCCCAGACTCCTCCCTCATGGAGTTGCCAAGTTACAAGTTACCCAGTCCTGCTACTTGGATTTTCAAGTACAGTTGACCCTTGATCAATACATTTGAACTGCACAGGCCTCCTTATATGTGATTTTTTTCCCCCCCTTTACTGCTATTACAGCAAGCTCAAGTGTTGTGAGTAGCCGATTAAAACACCGAGCGGTCCTCATCATCTCTGTGTGAGCAGCTTGTCTCCCCAGTAACTGGAGACAAGAAACATGACACGTATTTTAAGTGGAGACTCTCAACACTCCTCTCTCAGTTTGTCATACTACGAGGCTTGTGTGTTGCTGTGATGCTGGAATTTATATCACCGGTATTTTAAAATACCAGCACAGTCACCCATGGTAGGCAGGTTTCCACAGAGTTCTGGACTAAGACAGACTAGGAAGAAGGAGAGGCCAACTACCTCTGAATGTTTACCCACTGAAAATCTTGTGAATGGCAGCAAAACAGATATAGTATCAGAAGATGAGCCCCTCAGGTTGGAAAGCACTCAAAATATGACTGGGGAAGAGCAGCCTCCTCAAAAGAGAGCTGACCTCAGTGATGTGGATGGAGCAAAACTTTTAGTCCCTCATTTACTGAAGAAAAATTCAAGCCTCAACTTGAAACACTGAAGGACTCTATGGGGAAAACTGTGATTGCAGGAAGCACCCAAAGAAGATGATCCTCCACTTTACTAATAAACAAGATATCCTTCTCCAGGGACTGGTCCTTCTTGTTAATATGTCTGAAGTATGAGAGACAAAGTCTGGCCATCATGGCTTCCAAGGAGCATTCTGGCTTCACTTCTTCCAACACATGACAAAATACAGGTCCTCAAGGGCACAATTAAGTGCTCCGGAATACTCAATCTACGCAATGCTGTCCATACAATCGAAAATGCTTTGTGTAGCCAATAAAGCACAGGTAAACATCTTTCTGGCATTTTCTGCTTTCAGCCAAGATCCATCTGATGTTAGCAATGATATCCCTCATTCTATGTCCTCTTTTGAGTCCAGCTTGAACCTCTGGCAGTTCTTTGTCAATGTATGCTTGCAGCCATTTTGTATGGTCTTTAGCAAAATTTTACTTGCATGCGATGATAATAATGATATTGCCCTATGATTTCCACATCCCGTTGGGTCACCTCTCTTTGGAATAGGCACTCATATGGATTTCTTCCAATCAGTTGGACAGGTAATTGTCTTCCAAATTTTTTGGCATAGATGAGTGAGCTCCTCCAGTGCTGCATCAGTCTGTTGAAAGATTTCAATGTGTATTTCATGAATTCCTGGTATCGTGCACTATGCCATTCTTCTTCAATTTCCCTTCAATGCACCATGGACTTCTTCCTTCAGTGTCATTGGCTCTTGATCACATGCTACCTCTGAAATGACTGAACATGGACTATTTCATTTTGGTACAGTGACTGCATATTGCTTCCCTCTCCTTTTGATACTTTCTGCATCATTCAATATTTTACCCATGGTTGTTTTTGCTAAGTGCCGTCAAGTCAGTTCTGACCCATAGCGACCCTCTATAGGGTTTCTGAGGAGCAGCTTGTGAGCTTGAACTGCTCACCTTGTGGTTCAAACCAACTTTGCAGTCCAGTGCATTAACCTGCAGCGCCACAGCACGGCTCACAGAATCCTTCACTATTACAAGTAGAGGCTTGAATTTTTCATTCAGTTCCCTTAGTTAGATAAATGCTGAGCATGTTCTTCCCTTTGGTTTTCTAACTCCAGGTCTTTGCACATTTCGTTATCATACTTGACTTTGTCTTCTCAAGCTGCCCTTTGAAATTTTCTGTTCAGCTCATTTACCTCCTCACTTCTTACATTTGCTTTAGTGTCTCTTCACTGGAGAGAAAGGTTCAGAGCCTCCTGACACGCATTTTGGTCTTTTCCTACTTTTTTGTCTTCTTAATGACCTTTTACTTTCTTGTATGATGTCCTTGATGTCATCCTATAACTCTCTGGTCTTCAGTTTTTACTGTTTAATGCATCAAAGCTGCTCTTCAGATGATCTCTAAATTCAGGTAGGATATGTTCAAGGTCATACGTTGGCTCTTGTGGACTTGTTTTAATTTTTTTCAGCTTCAGCTTGAACTTGTATATGAGAAATTGATGGTCTGTTCCACAGTCTGCCCCTGGCCTTGTTTTGGCTGATGTTATGGAGTTTTTCCACTACTCTTTTGACAGATGTAGTTAATTTGATTTCTGTGTATTCCATCTGGCTAGGTTCATGTGCATAGTTGACTTTTATGTTATTTTAAAAAGGCATTTACAGTGAAGAAAGTCATTGATCTTTCAAAATTCTATCTCTAGCATAGTTTCTATCACAAAGGCCATATTTTCCAACTATTGATCCTTCCTCTTTGTTTCTATCCTTTACATTATAATTGCCAGTAATTATCAATTCATCTTGATCGCATGTTTCATCAATTTCAGACTGAAGAAGTTGGTAGAATGCTTCAATTTCATCATCACTGACTGTAGTAGTTAGTGTGTAAATATGAATAATCGTGATATTAGCTGGTCTTCCATGTATGCGTATGACTATTGTCCTATCACAGACAGTGTTGTACTTCAAGCCAGATTTTGATATGTTCTTTTTGATGATAAATGCAATGTCATTCCTCTTTAATTTGTCATTCCTTACAGTAAAACAATGTCAGATTCAAAATGGCCAATACCATACCATATCATAATGTCATTATTGTTAAGTGCCATCGAATTGGTACCAACTCATAGTGACCCTATGCAAAACAAAACAAAGCACTGCCCGGTCCTGGGCCAACATCACAATTGTTGCTATGCCTGAGCCCATCGCTACTGCCACTGTGTCAATCCATCTTGTTGGGGGTCTTGCTCTTTTTCTCTTACCTGCCAATTTACCAAATATGATATCCTTCTCCAATGACTGGTCCCTCCTGATAATATGTTCAAGGTCTGAGAGGCAAAGTTTGGCCATTCTGGATTCCAAGGAGCACTCTGGCTGTACTTCTTCCAACACAGATTGGTTTGTTTTTTATTTTGGCAGTCCATGATACTTTTAATATTCTCCAACAACATAACTCAAATTCATCAATTCTTCTATGGTCTTCCCTTTTTACTGTCCAGCTTTTGCATGCATATGAGGTTATTGAAAATACCAAGGCTTTGGTCAGGCATACCTTAGTCTTCAAACTGACAGCTTTGCTCTTCAACACTTTAAAAAGGTCTTGTGCAGCAGATTTGCCTAACGCAATATGCTGTGTGGTTTCTTGACTGCTGCTTCTGTGAGAGTTGATAGTTGATCCAAGAAGAATGAAGTCCTTGACAGCTTTTCTCCGTTGATAAGAATGTTGTTTATTGGTCCAGTGGTGAGGATATTTGTTTTCTTTACATTGAGATGTAATCCATACCAAAGGCTGTGCTCTTTGATCTTCATAAGTAAAGGTTTTAAGTCCTCTTCACTTTCAGCAAGCAAGGTTGTATTATCTGCATATCGCGGGTTGTTAATGAGTCTTCCTCCAATCCTGATGCCAAGTTTTTCTTCATAGAACCCAGCTTCTCGGATTATTTGCTCAGCATACAGATTGAATAAGTATGGTAAAAGAATACAACCCTGGTGCACACCTTTCCTAATTTTAAACCATTCGGTATTCCCTTGTTCTGTCCGAACAACTGCCTCTTGGTCTATGTACAGGTTCCTCATGAGTACAATTAAGTGTTCCACAATACTTATACTCTATAATGTTGTCCATAGCTTGTCATGATCCACACAATTGAAAGCCTTTGCCTAGGATATCGATATTTAAATATTCCATTTCATTTTTGATAATTTCCATTTTTCCTTTGTATATTCCATGTTCCAATTATTAATGGATGTTTATAGCTGTTTTTCTTCATTTTGAGATGTGCCCAACCAGTACGTGAAGGTCCCAAAAACTTTACTCCAGTCTCGTCATCACAGTCACCTCTACTTTGAGGAGGCAGCTCTTCCCCATTCGTATTTTGAGTGCCTTCCAATCTGAGGGGCTCATCTTCTGGCACAGTATCTGACAATATCCTGATGCTCTTCATCATGTTTCAGTAGTCAGTATTCTGTTGCTGACAGTGTTCCACTGCTATCATAAAGTTTTCAGTTACTAAATATTTGAAAGCAGTCAGTCTCTCCTTCTTCCTACTCTGTCTTCATCTGGAAACTCAGCTGAGATCTGTCCACTGTGGGTGATCCTACTGGTATTTATAATACCCTTGGCATAGTTTCTAGAATCACAGCAACATACAAGCCACCACAGTACAACAAACTGACAGATGACTGTTGGATTTTTGCTATATAATTAATACAAAACATGTAGAAATTATTACAGAAAATTTGGAAATGCTTGTTACAGAGAAATGAGAAAACACAGGGCAACAAAATAAAAAACAAAACAGAAACCAAACTTCATCACACTACTATTATCATTTTGGTATGTTTTGTGGACATTTTGGTCCATAATTTATTTTCCTACTCTTTATTCCATGGTATTCATCATTCTGTTAACTGGTCTCACTACTTTTTAAAATTTGCCACTCTAAAAGTTATGGAATTACTGTGGTGGCTATACAGGATAAGCACCAAACTGTTAATCACAAGATTGGCAGTTCAAACCCATCAGCTGCTCCTCAGAAACACTTAATAGGATTGCTATGAGTTGGTCTCGATAACACTTAACAACAACAACATGTTTCAGTAAGAGTGATTTTATTGCAACCTGCCACTTTCATGTTGAAAATCCTCCCTGTCACTTACAGGTAAAACTCACCTGTCTCCTTCTCCAGTTTGTCTCATATGGTTCCCAGTCTATATCTTTGTTAGCTGTCACCAAATTGGTGCTGACTCATAGTGAGAACCTTATGGACAACAGAACAAAACACTGACCAGTCCTTCAAAAACTTCACAATTGTTGTTACATTTGAGCTGGCACTTTGTCAATTCATCTCTTTGGGGGTCTTCCTCTTTCACGCTGACTCTTGACTTTATCAAACATGATACCCTTCTACAGGGACTAGTCCCTCCTGATAACAAGTGAAAAATATGAGAGACAAAGTCTTGCCATTTGGGTTTCTAAGGATCATTCTGGCTGTACTTCTTCTAACATGATTTGCTTGTCCTTCTGGTAGGCAGTCTATGGTACTTTCAGTATGCTTCTATAGTGGTCTTCCTTATTCATTATCCAACTTTCACATGCATATGAAGCTACTGGGTCAGGAGCACCTCAGTTCTCAAACTGCCAGCTTTGCTCTTTAACACTTTAAAGAGGTCTTATACAGCAGATTTGCCTACTGCAATCCATTGTTCCCCTTGCCTAGAATGGTATTCCCTGCTTCACTGAGAGTTCCCTAACTTACCATGTATCTCAGGCACATACCATGAACTCAGTGAACACCAGCTAAAATACATTTGTAAATACACAGGGTACCTTCCAAAGACAGAAACCGACATAGAAGGGAATGGAGACCACCTCATTCAACTGTCATTAGAAGAAACTGTAGGTATTTTGGAGTCCTGGTGTGGCGCTGAGGGTTAATGCGCTGGACTGTAAAGTCTGGTTGAACCACAATGTCTCCTGCATGGAAACCCTATGCAGGGTCTTTATGGGTCAGAACTGACTCGACAGCACTTAACAACAACAATAGGTATTTTGTCAGGAAAAGACAAGACTCACAGATTGGGGAAAAACCACAGATAGGGAGGGCAATGTCAACGCTTTTCACGTTTTCAGAAAGAGGGGTTAGACGAAATCTGTATGACACAATGGATGAAACTAGGACCAACCAAGAAGTATCTGGGAAAGATTTAGATTCACTGCAAATAAAAACTGTCCATGGAACAGACCTATCTGAAGATGAAGTGGGGTGATATAAGAGGTAGTGGGTTCTCTACCCTTACAGGTATTCAAGTATTGCCTGAGTACGCTCCTTGAAGAGATTCCTTGGTGGAAGTTTGGATATCTGACCAAACATTTAGATATCTGACCAAGCATTTCTCTGTGCAACCAAAGCCACGTACAAGCCCTTTAATATCTTCTAAAGAATTGTCATGGATGGGTGCAGATCTAAACAGGCTACTTAAACGATTTCATTTCCTCCTGGTAACGACCTCATGAAGTAGGTACTGTTATTAACCATATTTTGAAGATGAGAAAAGTGAGCCCCTGAAAATGAACTTACCTGCCCATTTACATCACTAGTAAGTAGTGGTGTGAGTTTCAGCACTGGGTGGTCTGGCCCTGAGCCACTGTGCTTTGATACTGTGCTAAATGCTTCCCTGTGGCCCTGAGAGGGTGTCTGCCAACTTCCAACATCAGAGTCGGTAAAGCAGGAATAAATGCCTACCACATTTGCTGAGAAGGAGGGAGAGCCTCGTCCCTGCTTCCCAGAGAATCCAGATGTTTCCATGGCCAGACTTGGAGGAAGAACTTCCAGGTTCTGTCTCCTTTCATCATGGCCACCTGGGAGGGCAGATTCCAGGCCAGGTAGCAAAGGCACAGGGCCAGAATCCTTCTCTCCAGGAGTCCTGGTGTGGTGCTGTAGAATAAACACTGAATTTCTAACCATGAGGTCAGTGGTTCAAACCCACCAGCCACTCCTTGGAAAACCCTATACAGGGTTGCTCTAAGTCCGAACCGACTTGATGGCACTTCAACAACAAGAACAGCCCATTAGCTAGAATTTGACTCTCCACGTTGGGATGTTTAATAGTTTCTTCTTGAGACTAGCTTAGAGTTGTCCCAGAAACAGTTCAAGTTCTGATTTGGAAAACACATACATACATTATAAACCCCACACTATAGTGTTATGATTTTTTTTTTTTGTTATTGTATATGCTGTCTTCTGATGGACCATGCTTACGGTTCATAAGCAACTGCTGGGCTCCTTTTCAGGGCTGGCTGCTCATGTGACTAGAGGTAAAGTGCACCTGCTAGAGCTACTGGGCCTATGGACACAGATTGTTATCAACTTACACCAATGATGAGTCTATTTTCCTAGCCTTAATAAAAGGAGCTCTGGTAACGCAGTGGTTAAGAATTCGGCTGCTAATCTCATGGTCAGTAGTTCGAAACTACCAGCTGTTCTGTGGGAGTAAGATGAGGCTTTCTGCTCCTGTAAAGATTTACAGCCTCGGAAACCCTGTACAGGGTCGCTATGAGTCGGAACCGAGTCCATGGCACATGACAACAACAACAACAAATCAGGATATGGAGTCCTGGTGGCACGAAGGTTAGGTGCTCAGTTGCTAAGTAAAATACAGGTGATTCAGACTCACTCAGCCGCTTCATGGGACAGAAAGCCTCCAATTAGATTATCTGATTTGAGCACTATATTGGAAAAATTGGAACATAGGGTTCCACACAGGTAATGAAGCAACATATAAGCTAGAAATCAAGTCTCTCCTAATTTATAGTCCATGCCAGGTGACCTCTTCATGGTGAAACGAAACATCCCAAGATGCCCGACTGTCAATAAGACCTTCTATGGAGATGGTGTAAGAGGCCTGTCTTCCTTCTGAGATGCAACTTGAAAATTTCAAATTCAGAAAGGCTTTAGAAGATTGGCATATATAAATGATCCTGAGGTTATTTAAAAAAAAAAATCAAGAGAAATCATTGGCTATAGAAAGCAAAATGGAGCATCTTTCTTAAAGGAAGTGTTGAGATTAGCCTGTAAATGGCCATGCTGGCTGAAGTTGTTACTTCCATAGCCTGATACAGTCAACCATGCTGGATGTTAGCCTGAGGATAGATCACACACTCTTCTGGTTTATAAAAGAGGGTCTCACCAAGCCCTGTTTCAGTGATGAATACTTCATCACTTCAGAGCCCCAGGGGTAATGACAGGAGGGAGCTTGAAATTGACTTTTTGAGCACGATTCTGAGAAGATAAAACAAGGAAAACTGAGTGGGATTGAAAGGTAATGTACAGAGGTGCTGTCTGATCCAGCAGTGTACTTAAGGGCTCTGTTCTTTTTATATAAATGCTATCCAAATAGTCCCTCTTCTTCATTCCAACTTTTAAGTCATCTGGGGTAAAATGAGGGGATGGAGGAAGGGAGAAGTAATCCAAGATTCAAAAATTGGAGACTTTTGCTAATGTTAGTTTAATTTCATTGTTCAGTTTCCACGTTGACTCATAGCTTTTTTTTGTTGATACTTAGGAATGTGCATTTCCTGTTCCTAACAACTCAGACTCCATGGTTTCAGCCAGGCGTTAGGAAAGCAATAAAAGCAATCAAGAAAACTTGATAATGAATCTATAAGGGCAAAAAATGCTGAGAATCACTGAGCCAGAAAAAGAAAAGTTTGGAGCCAGCTGAGGGTTTTTGAGGCACAAGTTTTTAAATAGATGCATCCAAAGTTTGTCAGCACAGGAAGAACACTTTGAAATCACCTAACAACTCAAGGCCTTAACTTATACTAATTCAAAGATATTTATTGAGCTGTTCTGATACAGTAGTAAATAAGAAGTCCATAGTCCTTGCCTTCACAGAATTTGTAGTAAAAGCAAAACATTAATCAAACAACCACACAAGCAATATACAAGTATAATTACAAACTCTGTTAAAAGACTAGAACTAGGTATCATCAGAGCTCTTCTTTAGTATACAGAGTGGAGAAAGTCATCCTCAAGAAGTAACATATGACCTTCAGACTGAATGTTAAAGCAGATCCAGAAGGTGACTGGGCAGATGGATGGGTCCAGGCAAATTCCACATAATGAGAGTTGCCTAGACAGTGGGGAGAGAGCCATGGCTCTGTCTGACTGCCTTATACTTTTTCCTCAGCTTTGTTCTGCCTCTTAAAAGGAATTACTGGGCAGAAAAGGTATTTGACAAAATTCAACATCTTATGCTGAAAACAATCCATTAGCTAAGGATAGTATAATTCATCAATCTGATAAAAGACATTTCTAAAACAGATAGCATAATACCCAATGGGGAAAGACTGGGAGCTTTCCCTCAAAATAAGCAGCAAGACAAGGATGCCCGCTGCTCTCACTATTGTTATTCTAATATTGTTTTAGAAGTCCAGACCAGAGCAACTAGGCAGGAAAAAGAAACACAAGACATCCAAACGTGAAATTATCCCTTTTTGCAGATGAGATGATTCTATATGTAAAAACTCCCAAGAACTTGTAAGAAACTACAGCCAATAAACAAATTCAGCAAAGCAATAGAATACATGGTCAACACGAAAGCACACACCAGCAATGAGAAACCTGAAGAGGAAATTAAGAAAACAATGCCATTAATAATAGCATCTACAAGTACAAAATAACTAGGAGTAGATTTAAGCAGGAAGATGAAACACTGAAAACTATAAGACATTACTGAACAAAATTAAAGAAGACTTAAATAAATGAAAGGACACTACATGTGTCACTGTTATTGTTAAGTGCCATTGAGTTGGTTCCGACCCATAGCAACCCTGTATAGGGTTTCCGAGGAGCAGCTGGTGAGCTTGAACCACCGACCTTGCAGTTCAAATGGCTTTGCAGCCTGGAGCCTTAGCCCACAGTGCTAGACTAGGAGTCCAAGAGTCCATTAGTAAGATGCAAATCCAAACCACATGGGTTATAATGGATGAGAAATACAGCACAAAGCTCAAATTCTTAAAAAAAACAAAAACAAAAAAATAACCAAACCAAACTAACTGGACTAGCTGAGACCAGAGGACTCTTGACATTATTGCCCTGAGATATACTCTAAACCCTGAAACAAAACTACCCCCTGCGATCACCTTTAGCAAAAAAGCACAGTGAAACACAAAATGGTGCTCATCTGAAAAACTATCTGATGAGTACAAAAGGTTCCTATTTATTCTATAACAATGATGAGATGGTAAGAAGTTAGGGAAACTAGAGTTCTGGGAGTGGAACAACTAGATACAATGAAAGAGAATGGTGACACAGAGCAAAAAATGTAATGTGTAGAAAATGTCAAACCAAACTTTCTGTGTAAGCTTTCACTAAAAACACAATAAAAATTTTATTTAAAATCAATCAATAACATAAAAACTAAGTGGCTATGAGTCAGACTGTTAACCTCAAGGTCAGCAGTTCGAAACTACTAGTTGTTCTGCAGGAGAAAGATGAGGCTTTCTGCTCCCATAAAGATCTGTAGCCTTGGAAACCCTATACAGGGTCGCTATGAGTCGGAAATGACTCCATGGCATACCACCAGCACCATAATATACAATGAAACCTGTGAAAGCTGGAACCTGTATGAGGCAGAAACTGTCAGAGAAGGAAAATGAAAATATTTCCCATGAAAACAAGGGATAGAAAGTGGTAAAACTGCACTCTGTCAAAGATAGAAAACTTGCAAGACCTGGAAAAACAAACAAGGCATTCCTGTCAAGTTCCGGTTCTCACACGTTCCACTACTGTTCCACTTCACAGCCACTAGGATGGTTATGATCAAAGGAAATGAAAAGCAAGTGCTGGCTATGATGCTGTGGGGAAATCAGTGGATCCTCCAATGATGGTGGGACTGAAAAATTGTGGAGCCACTATACAAAGCAGTCTAGAGATTCCTTTAAAAGTTATACCATATGAGAGAGTTACCACATGACCCTGCAATTCCACTCCTAGGTATATACCCCAAAGACTTGCAAGCAGGGACTCAGATACACCCAAGTTCACCGAAGCATGATTCACAATAGCCAAAAGGTTGTTGTTGGTAGGCTGTGGAGTTGACTCCTATTCTTAAAGACCCTGAATAGAGTTTCCGAGGATGAAAATCTTTATGGGAGCAGAACGCCTGATCTTTCTCCCACAGAAAAGCTGGTAGTTTCAAACTGCTGACGTTAAATTTAGTATCCCAACTCGTAATCACTATGCTATCAGAGACCCTTAGGCAAAATGTTAAAACAATCTAAATGCCCAATGAATAAGCAAAATGTGGTATACATGAGGGGACTTCAGAAGTCTGTGGGACAATTCCATTTCCCCACAAACTTTTTGAAGCCACCTCATGCACATAAGGAATATTACTTGGCCACAGAGAGAAATACAGTCCTGATACATGCTACCACATGAATAAACCATTAAACCATCACACTAACACTAAAGGACAAATATCATGCGATCCTCTTGTATGATGTATCTAGAATAGGCAAATATATAAAGACCAAAGTTGATGAGTGGTTACTGGGGGCGGGAGGGAGAAAGGAATGGGAAAGTTGCTTTAAGGAGTACTGAGTTTCCGTTGTTGTTGTTAAGTACCTTTGCGTCAGTCCGACTCATAACCACCTGTATAGTGTTTCCAAGGAGAAGCTGGTGAGTTTGAACTGCTGTCCTTGCATTTAGCAGTGCAGTGCCCATCCTACAGTGCCACATTAGGTCTCCTGAGTTTCTGTTCTCGTTAAGTGTTGTCGAGTAGGTTCTGACTCATAGCAACCCTGTATAGGGTTTCCACCAAGAAGTGGCTGATGAGCTTGAACTGCTGACCTTGTGGTTCAAACCGACCTTGCAGTCCAGCACATTAACCTGCAACACCACACCAGGGGGAGATAAAAACACTGGAAACAGATACTGGTGATGGTTGTACAACAAAGCTAGCATAATTAGAGTCAATGACTTATATACACAAAAAATGTTGAAGTGGCAAATGCTTTCTTAAATATAAATTTACTATAGTTATTAAAAAGAGGAAGGAAATTTGAGGACCAATTCTTTCCTTCTGTTAGAAGTGAGAAGGAGCAGTAATCACTTTTACTTTCAGGGAAAACAATTCAGGAAGCACATAAGAAAGGCTCTCCTGACAACTTCCTCATTTGTAAAACGGAAGAAATCATCCCCATTTTAAGAGTGAACACACAAAGGAAAAGAATGAGACCACAAATCCTTTACTTTTCTGGTGGTAGTTGGAAAAAGATGAAGCTGTCTGCTCCTGTAAAGATTTACAGTCTCAGAAACCCTACAGGGTTGCTATGAGTCTGAAAAACTCATCTCTGATGGGCTCAATCCAACAGAATACAACAGTTGTGGCGTCACATAAAATGCAGCCATTACAGAAAGCTTTAATGAAAATAAATGTTAACCTCAAGCCCTAAAAAAATTATTTGAAAACGTGATGGGCTCCACTCCTGACACAGTCAGTATGTTCCACAGTGAAGTTACTGTAGGTTTCTCTGCTGACTCAGGACCCTGCAATGTCTCAGGGTGATCAATAAGAAGACATATTCCTATATCTAGGATTAGGGTAGGAGTCAGGGCAAGGCCAACCTCTATGGTCCCCTTCAGTGATTTTAGAAAACCACACCAGGATTGAAGCTTGTTGTCCTCTTCCCCTAAGAAGGTGGGAGAAAAAACAAACTGAATACTTATTAGTTGAATGATGACTGAGAGGTTGGCCCAACCTGAGTGAGTTATACCATGTGTATTTTCCAACAAACTTGTAACCAAATTCAAACAATATCAGAGAGGCAAATGGTGAGCAAATATTGAGTTTCATCACCTCAGAAATGGATGCCACCTGAAAGGAATACATTTCCATCAAACTAGGGGCTCAAGTGAACTGTCCTTCCTCGGTCCACAGGCCTCACTCACCTCGGACTTGGACATTGCTTTGAGAACTGTAGATAAAGCGCATGCTCTTTGAAGGGGGTAGGGGGTTCAAGAATGAGGCTTTCCTTCTTTAGTTACTTCTTCTCTCTAAATTCACCCTGGGCAGCAGACTATCAGAGGGGATTCTGGTGTGGCACTGGACCACAAGGTCTGTTTGAACCACAAGGTCGGCAGTTCAAACTTATCCGCTGATCCTCAGAAACCCAATAGGGCCGCTTTGAGTCAAAACCAACTCGACGGAACTTAACAACAATGGCGAGAAGTCGATACACACAGACTACAGAAAGCTCTTTCTCTTGAGGGCTTTTATGAGTGGTCTTTCTGCAGGCCACCACACACAGCTGTTCCAATTCTTTTTGTGAACCTGCTGAGCTGTAGGAGGATGGAGAGGCAGAGCAGTGTAGTGGCTAAAGAACATGGATTCCTGAATCCATATGACCTCTTGAATCTGGCTCCACCATTTTCCTACCATGTGATCTTGGACCTTGAAGTGGGCATGAGAATGAGACCTAGCTCATAAAACTTTTGTGAAGATTAAAAAAAGTTGGGAGAATTGAAAGAACTTTGAACAATGTCTAAGCCACAGTAAATGTGAAGTTCAAACTCACCAGCCACTCCTTGGAAACCCTATACAGGGTCTCTCTGGGTTGGAACCTACTCGATGGCACTTAACAACAACAACATTGTATTACTGGACTCCTGGTGAGATGCTGTAGGATCAGCAATGGACTGCAAACCACAAGGTCAGCAGTTTAAACCCACCAGCTACTCTTCAGAAACACTATACAGGGTCACTATGAGTAGGAACCAACTCAACAGTACTTAACAACAGTTGTTGTTGTTGTTAAGTGCCGTCGAGTCGGTTCCGACCCATAGCGACCCTGTACAAGGTTTCCAAGGGTGTAAATCTTTACGGGAATAGAACAGTAGCATTGAATTATTACTGGCCAGGATGTCAGTGGAACCTTGGAGCTGTGAATAAACACATGAGACACCTGGGGATTCTGTACAAATACAGATTATAAGACAGTACAGCTGAAGTAAGGCCTGAGTTATGCATTTCTAATAAGCTCCCCAGTGCTAGTCCTCAGAGCATGCACACTGGTCACTGAGGCTGCCAAAGGGTTGGAGATGTTCTTAAGAAGTGTTACAGATTGAATTATATCTCCATCTTCCTAGTATATGTATTACGGAAGAAGTAACTACAGGTTGGCAGTTCAAACTCACCAGATGCTCCTCGGAAACCCTATACAGGGTTGCTATGGGTCAGAACCGACTTCACAACACTTAATAACAACATAATACAATATATGTATTGGGATCCTGACTCCTACAACAAATAAAGAAGACGGAAGAACTGGCGAGGAATATTAAAGATAATCATGCACTGCCAGAAGAACGAACAAATCTCTTTTCCAAGAAGTACAGTCAGAACGCTCCTTAGAAGTGAGGCTGCTGAGACTTTGTCTCCTGTACTTTAGGCATGTTATCAGGAGAGAACAGTTCCTAAAGAAAGACATCATGCTTGGTAAGTTAAAGGGTCAGTGAAAACAAGGAAGACCCTCAATGAGCTGTACAATGGGTTCAAACACAGGGATGACTGATGTGAGAATGGTACAGGACCGGGCAGTGTTTCATTCTGTTGTACATTGGATTGCTATGGGTTGCACCTAACAGCAATAACAAACTTGTGGATGTAATACGATTTGGAAATAGGGCTTTCTCTGTGATACTAATGAACAGCAGTATTACTATAGGGTATGCCCTAAACCTAATCATGTGTGAGTTATAAAAAGGGCAGAATAGAGCCAGAGGCACAGGCAGATGTCACGTGAAGATCCTGGTATGGACGTTTACCCTACAGAACTGTGAGAAAGTAAATGTTTGCTGTTTGCATTGTGGTACTGCTGTTGAGTCATCTCTGACTCATAGCGACCCTGCATAGGGTTTCCAAGAAGAGACTGGTGGGTTGGAACCATCAGTCTTGTGGTTAGCAGTGCAGTGCTTATCCTACAGCACCACACAGAGGGTCGTTCGACAGTACTTAACAACAGCAATACCACCCAGTGGATGAATTTAAAGAACATTTACTTTCTCACAGTTCTGTAATAACAATGACAAACGTGTGGCATTTCTGTTACAGCACAAGCAGTTGCTGGATTCTCTCTGTAAGGGTTGATTCTGGCCCATCACTCTTGTCAGGTAATTTGTATAATCGGTAATGTATATGATCTAAATGGTGGATGCAGAAAATGTCACACGCTAGTAAGGTCACCATTAGTTGGAGCCGACTTAACGGTTACAACAACTACTGGTGTGAGGGTACTACAGAGTTATTTATGAAGATCACTACAGAGGCCCAGACAGAGACATATATTTACGCTGAACGACCGGGGAGCCTTTGTGATACATGCCAGGGTATCTCCTTCCAGCAGCAATAAAAGCTATGCACTAGAGTTATGGAAGGGGCTCTGGTGACTGCAGTCCAATGCTGCAACTTCATAGGTATGAACCGCTCTACATTCATTCTCCCTCGTGACAGTGGGGCCTTTATCATGACTACTCTTACCAGGCTTGTATCCTCAAAGTGACTTATGACCTTTGACTGGCCAATCCAGTGCCTTTGCCTTGCTCATCCTTTTCTTTGATCTATTTGACACTATTGATTATTCTCTTGTCTTTGAAACTCTCGTCTTCTATCCCCGTTAGTTCTCCTACAACTCCATAATGCCTTCTTCTCCCCTGCTGCTCACCTTCCTGCCTTATGAATTCCTTTTATGTCGGGCTGATAACCACAAGGTTCGTAGTTCAAACCCACCAGCTGCTGCTCCCTGGAAATCCTATACAGGGTTGCTATGAATCAGAACTGACTTGACAGTACTTAACAACAACATTTCTACACATTTATCAATGAAAAAGATAAAGTCCCCAGCCCTGAGGAGCTTTCAGCTAGAGGGAGAGAGAGAAAACAGTTAATTGCCAAATTCCTCAGGATTATGTCCATAGAACTATGGAAGAATAAAGGAGAGAGGCTAACTTAACCTGGTAGAATCAGAAAACGGCTTCCAGAAAAATGAACATGGGAACTGATCACTGGGTGAAATTTCTTCCTGTCTTTTCATTCAGTTAGTCTTCTTCCCTTTGGTGGCTCTCTGTAAGCTCTCTTTCTGTCTTTAAATTCTCTCTCTCCAGAAGTCCTTTCACTTCACTGTTCCTAGAGGTTCAGTGGTCACCATTACATAGATGAGTCCAATAAATTCTTCTGCCCTCTACCTTGAGTTCAAGTCATGTTTCTCCATAAGCTTACTAGATATTTCTACTAGGTTGTTCTTCCACCTCCTTATGGTCAGGAAATCAAAACTTAAAACCAGTTCCCACAAAGCTCAAAAGCTGGCCGTCAGTCTTGCTTACTTCTTCACCAAGTGCAGATAATTCTTCCTTCTCAGCATCTCTCATCATTGTTCTTCCCACTACAACCACTGGTACCTTTATAGTCTCCTGCCTGGATTGCTACACTGGGTTTCCTGTTCTATCCGCTCCATCCCAAACCTACTCTGCATATCAGTCCTTCATTCCTCATCCAAAAATGCTGCCTCCATCTCGCAGCACTGCCCTGACCAGAAACCTGCAGTGTTCCTCCATCATACAGAAGAGTCTAAATCCTCATCTATATTATCTGTATACAGTGTTGTTGTTGCTAAGTGCTGCCGAGTCTGTTCCAACTCACAGCAACTCTGCATAGGGTTTCCAAGGAGCAGCTGGTGAGTTTGAACTGTCAACCTTGTGGTTAGCAGTTCAGTGCTTATCCTGCAGTGCCACACCAGGACTCCATCTGGATGTAGTAGGTATTAAAAATTATTTGCAGGAAAAATCAGGTTGCAAATATCAGAATAGTAGGTTCCAAAAAGAAACAGGTGGTATACTTCAATTAAGATATATCAAAGTACTGGAGCTTTTTACAAAGGAGGGTGCAGAGTCCTGGAGATGGTAAAAACAACAATCTATTATGAAGAAGTGAATGCAGGGAGTGGTTATGGGAAGTGAGAAGAAGAGAATTATGTGGAGACAGTTATCTTGAGAGAAGCTGTGATGAGGTGAGCTCAGGATGACCATGAGGGGAAGATCTGATCTACTCTCCAGCTTCTTGTTACAGCTCTAGCTAGGGTCCCCATTGATGGGAACTAGCTGAAAGCTAGAGGGCAAGAGAGGTTCTTGATGGACTCCATATACTTGTGGTCAGTACCCAGGGCTGGAATGTAGAGCAGAGAAGGGTGGAGAGTTGATGAGGTATAGCAAACGGAAGACATTTGGCAGACAGAATAATGAGCTAGAGTAGGTGACAAAGTATCTTTGGCTTTCTATGTGCCACCACCACCATTCCATTCAATCAGGAGTACTTACCCAGAAGGCCTCTAACAGGGAGGGTAAGACACTCGTTCAGTAACCAACTCTGAGCCCTCATCTTCCAATGTCATACCTGAATGGACTCTAGAAATGGATGCACTATGGATCCGGTTACGACTACTGGCTTATTTCTGATCTATACGAACCAGTTTGAATTGCCTAGAACATGGCATTATGTATCTCACAGACCATGTTCTGTCCCTTCATTTGGTTAATGAAGCTACAGGCACTTTGGCGCTGTGGGTTAAGTGCTGGACTGCAAAGTTAGTTTGATCTGCAAGGTTGGTGGTTCAAACTCAGCAGTCGCTCCTTGGAAACCCTATACAGGGTCGCTACAGGTTGGAACTGACTTGACGGCACTTAACAACAACAATTTGTTTGCTTTCAAAATAAAATAGCTCTAAACAGTTCACCCAGGGGTTAAGAGGAAGAATGCTACATTGAGGTTCAGGGGTGCTTGAAGCATTTGCTTACTGGAAACTTATTAAGAAGGGAAGAACTCTTGCCTGGATAGTTGTCTTATAGTCTTAAGTTTTATGATTTTTGCATGTTCTTATTAGAATGTCCTTATTCATTAGAGGTTTTCATTTAACCTTTCTACATTAATAAATTTCTGCATCTCACAAGTGATTTGATGAACACTATGCGTGGGGTTGGTGTCCTAGGAGAGGGATGATGAACACTCTCTTGCCTAATAAATGAAAAACTTTAAGGGTAATTAGAATATCAACCTTCATGCTGAAATGCCTTTTTTTTTGCATTAGCAATACGGGTTAGAAGAGAAGCTCAGAGACAAATAGAGAAGACATTCTCATATTAGAAGAACCTTAAATATGGTAGAATGATAACAAATGGTTTAAAGCACACAGCAATGATTATAACAACTCACATTTTTTGAGCACTCAGCATACAATGGGCACTGTGCTGTGTTCTATATCTATCATTTCATTTAATAACTGCAAATATCTTGCTATGTTGGTAAAAGTAAACTGAGCCTTAGATGAGACAGATAACTTGCCCAAGGTTACTGCAATTAGGGGAGCTAGAGTTAAAAACCAAGCTAACTTTACCCTAAAACCTCCAATCTTAGCCACTGTGCAGACAAACATGGCAGACATGCTACAAATATGCCACTACTTCCTGTCCCTGAGCCATGGCAGATCCTGGTCTCTTTCCCTCTGATCCCTGAAGGGGCCTCAGAATCCTTCTCAACTGTACATCTATCTCTCATAACAACGCCAATCCACTGGAAATGTTTAGATCATGATTTGCTATCCCTGTATGCCGTGGCTCTATTAGTGATGTCTGTTAGTGAACAAATATGTATCATTCTGTTATTGGCAGGATAGGGAGCAGATCTCTTTTAGCACCTGCCAAAAATGGCTGGGCATGTACTTGTTCTTCCTTTTTTTTTTTTTAACCATTCTGAAAAAAAAAAAAAGTAAAATATAACATACATACAGAAAAGTTGTTTTATCACAAAACAACCATGTAATTACTGTTGTTGTTAAATGCTGTCGAGTCATTCCAACTCATAGGGACCCTGTATGGGATTTCAGAGGAGCGGCTAGTGAATCTGAACCACCGACCTCGTAGTTCAAACTGACCTTATGATCCAGTGCTTTATCCTACAGTGCCACACCAGGACTCCATGTAACTACTGTTGTTGTTGTTGTTATTAAGTGCCGTCGAGTCGGTTCCGACCCATAGCGACCTTGTACAGGGTTTCTGAGGCTATAAATCATGATGGGAGCAGAAAGCCTCATCTTTCTCCTGCAGAGCAGCTGGTAGTTTCGAACTGCTGACCTTGCGGTTCACAGCCCGATTCGTAACCACTATGCTACCAGAGCTCCTGCATGTAACTAATACTCAGGATAAAAAACAATGAACATCACTGGCTTCATAGAAGCCCATTTACAACCCTTCACAGACATGCCCCCTCTTACACAAAGATAGCTACTATATTATATGAAGGGGCTTCGAAAAGTTCATGGAAAAATTCCATTCTCTCTTCATTCCAGTTTTTTGAAGCACCCTTGTATTGTCATAACAACTTAAAGAATGTAACTCACCACATTAATAAGATAGAGAAGTATAAATCTATCAATAGATATAGAAACATTTGAAAAATTTAGCCTCCACTCCACACTCTTTTACATTCCTTTCTGTATCTTCTATTTGTGTGATTCTCTGTGCTTGATTCTCAATATTTTCCCTGGACCACTCTAAAGTTCCATAATTCTGCTTCCAGCTATGCTACTTTTCTTTTAAATCCATTCATTGTATACCTTTTTTATTTAATGTGTTCTCCATTTAAATATTTTACATTTGGTCCTTTTTCATAATTTCTGGTTGCATGGAAAATTGTGAAGCTCAGCTTTTACCTCTTTGAAAGCAGTAAATACTGTTATTTTTAAGTCTCTAACTGATCATTTCAATGTCTGCATACTTTGTGGGTCCCTTTCTAGTGTCTATTATTTCTGCTCCTTTTCATTCATGTTATCTTGTTTTCTTGTATGCCTACTTATTTTGCATGGTGGCTTAAACTTTATTTTCACAAAATTGCCTTTTAAAATAATCTGAGAACTTTGACGATGCTTATCTTCCTCCAGAGAGGATTTATACTTGTTTCTGTTGGGCATCTTGCTCATATGTTGGAAAAGACATTTGAATGGTCCTTAGAAGAGAAGTTGATAAAAATGACCTCATCTATTATTTCTGAAAGCAGAAGAAGCCTAAGCGTCTTAGAGGAGAAATTATCTAGGGAACTTTCATTACAAATTTTCCTACCATCTTGCAAGCCCAGAGTCAGGGAACTGGACCTTTGGGTGCATCAATATTATTCTGAAGGGTTGGAAAATCTCTGCAAGTCAAAATCTCTGCTAGTGCCAGACCTTGGACAGAACTTTCTGGAGTGGAGTTTCTAGAACCTGGTTGTACACATAGTGACAAGATCAAGAGGTGGTTTAACAGTACCTACCATAGCGTCTCACTCCTTCCTTCATATAGCTATCAAAGGTCCAGCTTCTTGGCCAATTGCATAATGTTTTCATGATTTGGGTAGCAAATGAGATCTATTTTATTTATCTGGTTTGATGAGTTACTACCAGAGTTATCTGGTTGGATAAAGTACCTGGTTAGATGACTTACAGAGATATCTCTGATTATATCTACCTACAGGCAAATCTGCTGCACAAGACCTTTTAAAAGTGTTGAAGAGCAAAGATGTCAGCTTGAGGACTAAGGTGCACCTGACCCAAGCCATGATATTTTCAATAACCTCATATGCATGTGAAAGCTGGACAGTGAATAAGGAAGACCATAGAAGAATTGATGCTTTTGAGTTATGGTGCTGGAGAAGAATATTTAAAGTGCCATGGATGGGCTTCCAAAAGTACCAATAGATCCATTTTGGAAGAAGTGCAGCCAGATTGCTCCTTGGAGGCCAAGATGGCCAAACTTTGTCTCTCATACTTCAGACATATTGTCAGAAGGGACGAGTCGCTGGAGAAGGATATCATGTTTGGTAAGGTGGAAGGTCAGAGAAAAAGAGGAAGACCCCCAGCGAGATGGATTGGCCAGGTGGCAGCATCGATGGACTCAAGTATGGCAACAGTAGTGAGGTTGGCCCAGGATTGGGCAGTGTTTCATTCTGATGTGCATAAGGTCGCTATCAGTTGGCACCAACTCGATGGCACCTAACAACAACAACTGGTTTCCCCATAATTGTTATTATATCCTGGCAATTCATAGCTTTATCTTCCCTAACAGTTTTTGAGGCCAAATTTAACAACAACAACAACAAAAAACCCAGTTGTTCACTGCTGCTAATAAGGGAGACTCTGTACAATGTTTCTATGAGACTTAACCAAAATGTTCTTAGGATCCAAGACTTACATACTCATTCTGACTCAAATCACTAATGTACCAACAGGAACATTGGCACTAACTGAACTTGTGTGGAAGGAAAAAAAATTCTAAAATTATATGTATTTTTTACATGGTTTTGGATTTATTAGAAAAAAAATATATCAGATTCTTCTGTCACTACATAGTTGTATAACCTTGGCAAGTCATGCTACCTTTTTGGATCGAGGTTTCAACAACTTTAAAATGAAGACACTTTAGGAAAAATTAACTAGGTTTTTATTTTAAATATCTTAATAAAGAGTCCTCAATCAAGAATCTAGATCTTTTCCTTACTCAGCTATTACTGTGACTTATACAAAATTAAGTCCTCAGTAAATAAGCGATGAATGATCTAACAAAAAGTTTTATGATATTTAGAAAATAGCCCAGTTCATAATCCACTATGCTCCAGGGCTTGTTATTGAGTATAATGTTGTTGTTGTTAATGTGCTATTGAGTTGGTACTGACTCACAGTGACCCTATGCGCAACAGAATGAAACATTGCCCAGTAAGGAACAAATCTGTTTTGAAAAAAGCACAGCTTGAGTGCTTGTGGAAGCGAGGATGGTGAGCCTTCCTTTCTCATCCTTCAGACATGTTATCTACCAGGAGGGACCAGCCCTAGAGAAGGCCATCATGCTTGGTAAAATTGAGGATCAGCAAAAAAGAGGACAACCCTCAATGAAATGAATTGGCACAGTGGCTGCAACAATGGGCTCAAACAGAAATAATTGTAAGGATAGCATTTTGTTCTGTTGCACATAGGGGTAATATGAGTCAGAATCAACTCAATGATTAGAATACGCACATATTCTTAGCAACACAAACAAAATAAATTTAAAAAATTAAATTAAGTATATTTCCATTTCAGCTATTTTGGTTGGAGTAACTGTTAGCAGACTGGTTCTTACACGGAAAACATCCAAAACCAAAAAAAAAAGAGTTTTCAATTGCCTCATATGCATGTGAAAGCTGGACAATCACGAATGGACTGTAAATCTTGGGAGAATTGAAACTCATGGTTGGACACCCTAATAACCCTTCTTCTATGACTGGGAATAATTTCCTGACATCAGCACAAAGCTATCTACAGACCATTGTAGACCCACCTCGCTGAGAAGGCAGAGATCAGAGCAGAATTCCAGAAATTGAAGTGACGGGTGGAACAAGAGAGAGGTGGCAGGTGAATCCATAGGGGTCTCAGAAATTTGTGTAGGGTTTCCCCTGTGAGTCTGTGGTTTAGGGCTGGGTTGTACATGTTCAGAGTAAAACCACTGAGGTTTATCAAGTTGCTATGAGGCTGAAAGTAGTAGAAAGATACTATAGGTCAAACTGTGTCAGGATTCTCAGCTTCCAGGATTGCCATAGAATCCAATTAACATCTCACTGACACACTGAGCAACAATCTGAAACACAAGGAAGGCCACACCTTAGCAATAAGACCTACTTTAAACTCATCTGACAAAGCCAGAAACCAAGCTCTGATAAGGTCTGAAGGAGAGATGGAGGTTCAGGGATATGGATTTACACTAGATTTTCAACAAGAGGTAAATGCCATTTGACCTAACTTTGATGGCTTGATGATCAGAACTCAACTAAAGGAAGATATAAAAAAAAAAAAAAAAAATTGATAAAGGAAACAAGTGTAAATTGCTACAATTTGATGAACTTGACCTATACTTATGGATGTAGTAGCTCAAAATACCAACTGAGAGGGAAGGAGTCTTCACATCAAGGAACAATTTTATCCCCTCTGTTCAGAGGGTTGATAGGGATAGGCAACTTAGACATTGGCTACCTAAAATTGGGAGGTGGGGGGGAATGGCTATAAAGGCACAAAGTGACTGGCTTACAAGTTTTCAAGAGGGAGTTTAGTTTCAGAGTGTGCAGGGGAAGGCAGAGTCTCCACTGAATAGTTTTCATCTAGTCTATACAGGTCTGGTGAAAGGAGATGGAGATAAGATTTTTATGATTCAACAGTGAGTAATTGTTATCTTGATGAATTGTGATTGTCACAATTGTAAAGGTAGAAGGTCTGTAACATAAAGGGGGGAGTAGTTAATCTTACATTCCATGAACAGAGGACCCTAGGGCCATCAAGGAAAAAGAACATGAGAGGAATGTGGGACCCTATCCAGAGAAGCAGTGATACCAGAAATGGAGCCAGAGATGATGACATGGAGAGATACAGTACCTGAGTAGATAAGCAGTCCAATGCTTATCCTATAGTACCACACCAGGACTCCAATGACACTGCAGCTGAGGACTCTAGACTCATGGAAAGAGAAAGGCTGTGTGCTGGCAGGCAGCTAGGAGACAGGCTTGCAGAATGTGCCCTTTGGTTGTTTAAATAATTATATATTCCTGAGCGTTTTTGTGTACATCAACAACAACAACAACAACAAAAACCAGAGGAACTAGAAGCAAATACTGTTGAATGATGATGCAAGGAGGGGATTATAGTCATTGCAATGAAACTAAAAACCATAGGATAAGTGTAAAATCGATGTTCTCCCATGTAAACTATCACTCGATTCACAATAAAAACTTCAAAAAAAAAGAAGAAGAAATGTAGCCTACACAAGTTCAAGATGCTCATCTAGTAATGAAACTGCCTACTAAAGTATAACTCTGAGGAAGATGACAGATTTCAAAGTTTCTCTATTATCTATGATTCCAGTACTTAGCATTTGGCTACTAACCAAAAGGTTGTCAGTTTGCACCCACCAGTCACTTTGTGGGAGAAGATGTGGCATAGAGATTACAGCTGTGGAAACCCTCTGGGGCAGTTCTACTCTGTCCTATAGGGTAGCTATTAGTTGGAGTTGACTTGATGGTAATGTGGTTTTTTCCCCATTCCTTTGGCATATAAGCAAATGCAAAAGTATGACCATAGTCAAGGAGAAGGTCATTAGAAACATTATGAAATTGTTCAAATATTGGATTTATCAGAAAAGGATTTAAAAATAGCTGTTATATATAAACATATATGTTGTCGTTGTTGTTAAGTGCTGTTGAGTCAGTTCCAATTAATAGAGACCCTGTATAGGATTTCCGAGGCTGTAACTCTTTTGTGGGAGCAGAAAGCCTCATTTTTCTCCCATGGAGTAGTTGGTGGGCATGAACTGCTGACCTTATAGTTCAAAGTCTAGAGCTTATCTTCTAAAGCCACTGAGCTTCTAAATATATATGTTGTTGTTAAGTGCCACCAAGTAAGTTCCAACTCATAGTGACCCTGTATAGGGGTTTCTGAGAAGTGGTTGGTGAATCTGAAGCATCAACCTTTCAGTTCAAACTGACCTTTTGGTCTAGTGCATTATCCCACAATGCCATACCAGGATGCCTAAACATATATGTTGTTGTTGTTAAATGCTGTCGAGTCTGTTCCGACTCATAGGGATCCTATATAGGGTTTCCAAGGAGCAGCTGATGAGGTTGAACTGCCGACCTTGCTGCTCAAACCAACCTTGGGGTCCAGTGTTTTATTCCACAGAGCCACATAGGAACATAAAAAATTGTGTGGGAAAATCTCATTATCTTTTAATTCCTTATCCCAACAAATTTTTGAAGCACCTGTAAAACATACATATACAAATATGTGGAGTCCTGGTGTGGCGAAGGATCAGCACTGGACTGCTAATCACAAGGTCGGTGGTTCAAACCCACCAGTCACTCCTTGGAAACCCTATATAGAGTTGCTATGAGTCTGAATCGACTCAATGACACTTGACAACAACACCTATTATTTATAAGCATAAATAACCATATATTTAAAAATTAAAAAGATATAACAACATTCATAACAACAAATGGTCTTACAGGAGTCTCTTTGTGGTATACATGGTTAAGCACTTAACTAATAAGTCAGTTTGAACTGCAAGCTCAGTGGTTTAAGCTCACCAGTGTCTAATGCATCAAATCTGTTCTTCAGATAATTTCTAAATTGACGTTGGATATGTTCAGGGTCATATTTTGACTCTTATAGATTTGTTTTGATTATTTGAAGAAATAATGGTCCCAGACATCCAAATTTGGAAAAAAAAAACTAATTTATGAATAGATCTGAGAAGCTTAGCAAACTCCAAGAAGGAAATAATCGTAACAAAACAACAACAACAAAAAGACAATAAGGTACATTACAGCCAAATTGCTAAAAACAAAGAGAGAAATGCTTGAAAGTCGGCAGGGGAAAAAGAAACTTATGTACAGGGAACCATGGTAAGAACATCAATGACTTTCCATGGTCTCATCAGGGCCAAAGGTGGCCAGGAGAAAATCAAACAACACCATTAATGTTCTGAAAGTAAAACAAACAAAAACGTCTGCCAACCCATCATAGAAAATAAGCTTCAAAAAAGAGAATGAGATGGAGAGATTTTAAACAAATGAGAGTTGAGAACAGTCATCATCACTGACCTGCATTATAGATAATTCTAGGAGCTGTTCTTCTGAGTAGGGGAAATGACACTAAAGGATACTTGGGTCTATTAGAAGGCATGGAGGGCACCTAAATGATAAATAAGTGGTGGCACAGAAAAGACTACGTTTTCTTTTTTATCAAAATTCATGTAAAAAATAACTGACTGTTGAAAGCAAAAATAATAGCAATAATAATATTGTTGTTGTTGTTAAGTGCCATCGAGTCGATTCTGACTCACAGCAACCCTGAATAAGATTTCCAAGGAGCGGCTGGTGGGTTTGAACTGCCAGCCTTGGGGTTAGCAGTCCAATTCTTATCCTACAGTGCCACACCAGGACTCCAATGACACTGCAGTGTGGGATTTGGTGTGGCGCTGTGGGTTAATGCACCAGACTGCAAAGCTGTTTGAACTGCAAGGTCAGCAGTTCAAGCTCACCAGCTGCTCCTTGGAAACCCTATACAGACAGAGTTGTTAAGGGTCAGAACCAACTCAATGGCACTTAACAACAACAGCATAAGTAAAAGATCACACAGGACAGAGTAAATACAGTTATTAAATTTATGACTGTACACTTAAAATGTGTGAATTTTATCAAACATAAATTATACTTCTATCAAGTGGATTCTTTTGAAAAATCAAGTAGTGAAGAAGACTCCTTTCTCTCATCAGTTCAGTTTGGAGCCTGAGGGAATTACATAGAGTATTGGACCTGTTGTTGCTGTTCAATGCTGTGGAGTTGATTCCAATGCCTAGTGACCCTGTATAGGATTCCTGAGGAGCGGATGATGGGTCTGAACCTCAACCTTGTGGTTAGCAGTCCAGTGCTGATTCTACAGTGCTACACCAGGAGACCACTGGACCTAAGAAATACTCATCACTAACAGTTGCTGCCTGTTTGCTGCGTACTGGGAACAATTCTAAATCCTTTACATGCATTTACTCAAATAATTCTCACAGCAATTCCACAAGGTAGGTGCAATTTCAATCCCCCCCATTTTGTGGCTCAGGAGACTGAGGTACAGGGTGGTTAAATGACTATCTAAAGTCCCACTGGTGGTTCCGGGAATTTGAACCTAGGGAGTGGGACTCTTATTGTCACTAGCTGTCATGAAGTAGCATGAGGGACTGAACCAAGGATAACAGGGACAAGGGACTCACATTCTGCATATTGATCACTTCATGGGACATTGACCTCAACTGTATCTTCATTTTATTCTCCCTTCACTTTTCTTTCCAGCATTTATAAAGCACGGGTCACTTGGAGGCCTAAGTGGCCTTTATTATTGCCATTATTTTAAATTAGGTTCCAGTCACTTTGCTGTTGGCTGTTATTACTTCATGCTTGGGGGTCTCCAGCAAAGGGGCAGGCACACAAGAGAATGAGTCATGGAGCCCCCTGAGTTTAAGAGGCCCACCCTTTGGTGGTGGCTGTTCTACCTGCCACAGTGCTGGGCACAGGGTCTTACTTAACAACCATCCATTCATTCATTATATGACATGTTCACCTGGCTCCACTCTGCCTGATTGCCACCGCACTGAAGACCAGAGAGAAGAGAAGGCATTCACACCCCACCAGGGACAACCCCAGATAGAATTGGAGATTAGAAACTGCCTCAGTCTTGAAAGTACAACACGATCCCTGTGAGGGAAAGCCATGATCTCTTCCAAACAACAGAAACCGAGTCCTGGAGGCAGCCATTCTCGGCCTGGAAAGTCGTCTGAGCCTGCCTCCCTTCATTACTTTGGGAGAAGCACTTCGGGCTGTATTTGCCTATCTATAAATTAAGGATAATGTCCCTGCCTTCTTGGACCACTGGGCCGATTAATCAGCCAATAAAGCTCTTTGAGTCTGAAAGCCTCGTATTGATGCCTCGTATTGCTTTTAGTTGGTGGTAAACCTAACGTTTATCACCGCCTACATTTTGTTCTCACATCAAAGGGGAGCATTTTCATCACTGGGGAATGTCTGTGCACTTTAGTAAATAAGAGAAGTTACTGTGTGATTAGACACATTCTTTGTCATTATTATTTTTTAGTAGTCCTGGTGTGGTGCTGTGGGTTAATGTGCCAGACTGCAAAGCCATTTGAACTGCAAGGCCGGCAGTTCAAGCTCACCAGTTGCTCCTCGGAAATCCTATATAGGGTCACTATGGGTCGGAACCGACTTGATGGCACTTAACAACAACAACAACATGTCTTGAACACCAAATAATAGAGGCTTTCCTAGTTTAATCACACACTGTTATTGATATTCAATAACCTTTCAGTAAAACTCCGTGACAGCGAAGAACAAACAAGATGGCGGATCGGGTGGTAGTGCAGTAAGGAGCTTCGTCAGCAACAACACAGAATACAAGACCAAGTAGGTTCAGGGGATAGTCCCAGAACTCTGAACCACATATAAAGGAATATTTAGAAGGTTGGAAGGATTACAGCTAGGGGAATTTGTAGCAGAAGCAAGAAATCCATTGCTTTCTAATTCAAGATGCTCAGCTGCTCCAGGAGCCACCATTTTAGGTGAGACCAAGCAGGGGAAGGGTCAGAAGGGCCACAGATGCCTGACAGAACTGCAAAGAGAAAGTGGTGGACATTCTTTTCTTTTGGTATCTGTTCATTGGTCCCATGCTGTCTGTGCACCTCCAGTATGGTGACTACAAGGGTGCCTGAGCTAGTGGGCACCCCAGCCCCACCCTCGGAGGGATCTACTACGCATGCACACAGATCTCCTCGAAATTTAAAGAGACAGTTTCCAATTAAAATCAAACAGCCACAGCCGGCCCTGAACGGTTTACAACTAGAAAAAAGGCCTAATCGGGGATTGTGGAGCAGGACAAGCAGACAAAAAAGGAAACAGGCCAAAAATTAAATCCTAAGTTATGTCACATGATCAACAGTGGCATCTTGAAATTTCTCAAGAAGAAGAGTGAAAGGGAAGCACATTTCTTGATCACATCTACCTGGAGGCATTCAGAAAGCATAAAAAATACCAAAATACATACCTATCTAAGTATTAAGGCCACAGATAACCCCTGAATATGCCCCCCAAACAGAATCAGACAACCATATCTACATATGTCCAGAAACGAGGTAAAGTGACTGAGGCAAATGAGCTGGAAGTAGACTTACACTCCATACTGGAAGACGGGCAGGCTTTGGAAATGCCTGAGAAGGAATTCAGAAAAATGAATAAAAAATGTATCAAAACACTATACAATAGAGTTGAGAAAAATAAGGAAGAAGTCAGGAAAGCGCTACAGGAACAATCAAATAAGATAAATACAGCATTGGAAACAATTAAAAACCTATAGAAAGAGGTCCAAATTATTCATAATAGAGTATCAGGAATGGATAATACACTGAAAGGGCAAAGGAGTAGAATTGAAGAGATAGAAGCCAGAACTAGTGAGCTAGAATATCAATCTCTCAACACTGCTAAGATAGAAGAGCAAATACAAAAAAGGATAAAAAAATCTGAAGAAGGCCTAAGATTCATGTTGGATAACATGAAGAGGAATAACTAAAGAATTATTGGCATTCCAGAACAGGAACAATCACAAAAGTCCACAGAGGAGATAGTTGAAGAGCTTCTGGAAGAAAATTTTCTTAACATCCTGAAAAGTGAAAAGATAAGCATTCAAGAAGCTCAACGAACCCCAGGATGGATAGACCCTAAAAGGCATTCACCAAGACATATAATAAGCTCTCCAAAATCAAAGATAAGGACAGGATCTTGAAAGCAGCTAGGGAAAAGAGAAATATAAGACAAATAAATCAGAGAGGAGGACTTCCAGCACTTCCCGGACCAGGCAGCTCAGGTAGGGCAGGTTCCGGGGAAAAGGGGTGGAATCGCACATAGGAAACCTCTGTCTAGCACAGACAGCCTTTGAGCAAACATAAGATCTTATATTTCAACATTCTGAACTTGTTTTTTTAAAAGATCAAATTGCTGAGGAATTACAGACATTTTGAGCTTTTGCCTACCTGCACGTGGCTCCTGCTCCCTGCGCCCACTCTGGCGAGTGCCTCTGCCCCCTGAAGACCTTGGAGTGCAGGGCTAGAGCAACCCCATTTAGAAGGCTGCATTTCCAGAGAAAAGGAAGCATAAACTAACAAAGCCAAACAAATAGAGAGGGATATCGGTGCGGATATCAGGAAATTCGGGGTACCCACGGTACAGACAAACTGAGAGAGGCATTTTTTACGTCATCAGATACAGACACCACCTCCCTGCAGCCACCACCCCCCGCCCTCTACTGCCGAGGCTTAGACAAGCCCTCTGCCAAGCAGCCAAGGCTCAGGAACACCCAAGGCACAGGCCCGCCCACTGAGGCCAAGGCCTGCCCCGAGGCCCAACCCGCCCACAGGCTGGTCACAAAAGCCCAGGCCCAACCAAGGCCCAAATCGCCTACCCGCCGCGTGGCCCAGGCGGCTCACATTCCGATCGCCGCTGAGGTCCAGGGCCCCCAAAGCCCAACCCGCCACGTAGCCCAGTCGCGGAGGCCCAGTGCCCCTGAGACCCAAACCGCCCTCAGCCTAGTCCCCAAGGCACAGGCCCCCTGAGGCCCAATCTACCCAACCCGCCCACCGAGGCCCAAACCACCCACCCGAGGACCAACCCTCCGGGAGCCTGGTCGCAGACACCCAGGCCCTAGAGGCCCAAACCATCTGCCCGAGGCTCAACCCACCTGCCCGAGGCACAAACGGCCCGCTGCTGAGCCCCAGGGCCAAATGAGGCCCAAAAAAGTTACTTTGAGTTAAGCAATAAGACGAGGGAAACAGGAAGACCACACCCTGATCACATCTTCCTGGAGGTAATCAGAAAACATAAAAAATTACCAAAACACATACTTAATTAATTATTAGGGCCACAGATAAACATTAAACATGTCCAAGAAGCAAAAGGAGATGACTATATCAGCACATGTCCAGAAAAAAGATAAAATATCTGAGACAAATGAACCAGAAGTAGACCTTCTC
>NW_006408568.1:10385750-10404700 GCF_000296735.1 Chrysochloris asiatica | reverse complement strand
CATCTTCATGATGAACCTGACCTATACTCAGAGTGGTAGTTACTCTAAATATCAACAGAGAGGGAAAGAGTCTTCAAATCAAGTATCAATGCTAGTCACTCTGTACACAGTGTAGATAAGGACGGGCAACTTAGACATTGGCTACCTAAAATAAGGGGGCAATAAAGGCACGAAGTGACTGGCTTACAAGGTTTCAAGAGGGAGTTTAGTTTAAGAGTATTGGGGGGGTGGGAAAGAAAGAGTCCCCACTGAATAGCTGTCATCTTATCTAGATGGGTCTGGTGAAAAGAGATGGGGATAAGATCGTAAGATTCAATAGTGAATAATTATTATCATGACTAATCGCAACTGTCACAATTATAAAGGTAAAAGTTTTGTAAAAAAAGGGGAGTGGTGAATCTTACAGTCCAGAAACAGAGGACCCTAGTACCATCAAGAGAGGAACGCACAAATAGAATGCGGGACCTTATCCAGAGAAGCAGCAGTGCCAGAGATGGGGGCAGAGATGGGGGCATGGAGACGGGGAGCGGCTGAGGACTCTAGATTCATCAACTAAGAAGAGAAGGACTGGTGGCCAGGAGCAGACTTGCAGAATGTGCCCTTTGGAAATGTAAATTATTACATATGCCTGAGTGGTGTGTTTTTTTTTATAAAGCTAAAGTGGATAGAGAGAAATACTTTTAACTGATGGTACATGGAGGGAATTATAATCATTGTAATGAAACAAGTTATATGATTTGTTGAATGTAAAACTGATGATATGCTCTGTAAACTTTCACCCAATCCATAATAAAAACCTTAAACAAACAAACAAACAGAAAACCCTCCATGACAGCAGACACTGAAACTTTTGAAATATCCTCAGGGTTTAAATTAACTCACTTGGCTACAGGGTCACTATCAGTCGGAACTGACTCTATAGCACTTACAACAAACAGCAACATTCGTGGCATACATCACTTTATCAATGGAGAAACTGAGGCAAATTTCAAAGTGGGAAAACAGTAATGTGGGTGACAGAAGTGGGACTGTAATCAGAGCCCTCCCTGTCTTCTAGTCTAGGGGTTCCTTCAGAGGGACTTGGTGGGAAGGCAAGGGACAGCGCTGCATAACTGGAGGAGGAAAGGGATGGACGGAAACGCTGGGACCCTCAGCCCTGTGGTAGAGAAGAGCAGGAGTTACCCTGGACATTGTGGTAAAGTGAGGCTCAATTCCTAGCTGTCATAAACATGAAAGGTGCTGGGCAGGGGTGTGGACTTCTCTATTCTAAATTCTGCTCCATTTCTGACAGTGTAGGCACACCAACATCAGGAAGTGACTTCAGACTCCTCAGAGCAGAGCAGGTCAGCTGAGACTCATGGATGGGCTTTCCTTGGAGAAGTGTTAAGAGGTCATGGAGCTCATAGTTGTCCTCCAGAAGGCTCTGCTCCACCTCAGAGAACACACATTCACCAGCCTCCTCAGGAGGCAGAGTGGGAAGGAAGCTGAACTTCTTATGCTTGCTTCCCTCATGGGGCCCCTGAGGGGGTGGGGATGGGGGTATCCAGAGAACAAATGTGTGGGAGGGAGCTCTGTAAACGCAAGATTGCTACCAGCACCGTCCATTTGGAAGTGGCACGAACCAAAAATGCTGTCTGGCTGCCACCAGTTTGACCTTGAAAAGTCATTAAACTTGTCTGGCTACAGTGTTCCTACCTGTAGAATGAGAAATCTGATTCTACAAGATATCTAAGTTCCTTCCCACTCAGGCATTCTGATTCAGGGAGAGTGCAGTAAGAAGAATTTGCGGTACAATGGCTTTATTACTTCCAGTGTCAGTGAAGGAGTCTCCAGTCTGTAAGTGGATTATGTGCTCAGGTGCTAACTGAAGGTTAGAGTCCACCAGATAAAGACATCATGTTAAATGAAGAAAAGACTGAAGTTGTCAAAGACTTCATTTTGCTCATATCCACCATTATGGAAGCAGCAGCCAAGAAATCAGAAGACTTATTGCATTAGGTAAATCTACTGCACAAGATCTCTTTAAAGTGTTTAAGAGCAAAGATGTCATTTTTTGAGGACTAAGGTGTACCAGACCCAAGCCATAGTATTTTTAATAGCCTCAGATGTATTTGAGTTATGGTGTTGACAAAGAATATTAAAAATACCATGGACTTCTGGAAGAACAAACAAATCTGTAGTGAAAAAGTACAGCCAGAATGCTCCCTAGAAGTCAGGATGATGAACTTTGGACATGTTATCAGGAAGGAACAGTCCCTGGAGAAGGACATCCTGCTTGGTAAAGTGGAGGGTCAGTGAGAAAGAGGAAGACGCCCAACAAGATAGACTGGTACAGTGGCAGCAGCAGTGGGCTCAACCTTAACAATTAAGAGGATAGCACAGGACCAAGCAGTTCACAGGGTCACTATGAGTCAGAACCAACTCAATAGCAGCTAACAACAACAGAAGCTCCTCCAAAGAAAGCTGGTCTACTTCTGGAAAACCAGCCATTGAGAAGCCTGTGGAGCACTATTCTCTGACGCACATGAGGCCATGAGTGGGAGTTGACTCAATGGCAACTGTTTTGGTTTCAGTGAAAGAAGCTGCGGAGCAGGGGGCCTAGAAGATGTTGCAGAAAGGACTTCTGAATGGGGTGGGAGTGGGACCAGGAGGCCTGTGGCCCTATGGGGAAAGTGAAGGATAGACTTATGGGTAGCCCTCTACATGTGTCCCTGTCCTTTTAAGTAGCCTTATTAGTAGTTTCTTCATGCTGTTCCAAGGCCCTAGGCCTTGTATATCCTTTGAGTACAAAAGGGAAGAAAAGGCAAGCAGAAGCAAAATAGAAAGTGAGGAAGAAGGCAGTCCAGTCCAGTGAAATAAAAGGGGAGAGAAAGCAGAGCGGAGAGGCATGAAGGACTGCAAAAGGCAAAGGGCAAAGAGAATGGTAAAGAGATTGAGTACATAAGGGGAGGAAGGAGAGGCAGAGACCATTTAGTCCAGGCCTTTCATGCTGCAGATATCAAACAAAGGCCCAAGTTTAGCAAGCAAGTAAGGGGTAGAATCTTGTCTTCTGACCACTCTAGGCTTGCGCTTCATTCACTGTAGTTTAATCACATTAACCAGAATTAGAGTGATGTTCTGGAAGAAAAAGCCAGACGTTAGTAGTGAAGCAATGTGGGTTGAGCCTCTGACCTGGCCTAGAGATGCTCTTTGGGATTCAGTTTCCAAAATATGTTAATGTCATGGGTTGAGGTATATGATGTCCAAGTAGCATCAAATCTGGAGTGAAGAAATGTCCTTAAATACAAGTGAAGGCAGTGAGATGTTTGCAGGGACCATCTCTGGTACTGAGTCCTCCTGTAAATCTTTATGGGAGTAGTTCGGAACTACCAGCGGTGCCACAGGGGCAAGATGAGGCGTTCTGCTCCCATAATGATTTACAGCCTTGGAAACGCTGTGCAGGGTCATTATGAGTTGGAGCCGACTCCACAGTACTTAACAACAACAACAATCCTATGAGGGAGTCCTGGTGTGGCGCTGTGGGCTAATATATCAGACTGCAAAGTGGTTTGAACTGTAAGGTCGGTGGTTCAAGCTAACCAGCTGCTCCTTGGAAATCCTATCCAGGGTATGGTATGTCGGAATAGACTCTGTGGACACTCAGACAAGTTTTTAATATTTGCAGCAAGAAGTTTAAAGTTGAGGACCTATTCTATCAACAACAACAACAAAGGAGTGCTTTATATCCTCTCATGTAAGATCATTTGGCGGTGTGCTCAGGGTGGTGTGTTCAGGATGCCCCAGACCTCCAGACCCCGCCTCCAGAATGAAGGTTGTGTAGGGTAGGAGAGAGCAGTGGCTTGCTTTGGTCTGCTTCTGATCTCACTTTGCAACCAGCTAGCTGTGTGTGCAGGGTGACTTAATGAACGTCTTTTGGCACTCCTCAGCAGATTTCCAAGACATGTAGCTGTCTCTCTGCAGTGCAATATTCTGAATGTTCCTAATGGAGAGGCAACAGCAGTCCTGGCTGCCTGTTTGTGTGGAACTAGGGACCTATCACAGTCTGTCTGCCTGTTGACTTTTCTCACTTGGCTCCCACTATATTGTCTTCTTGTAGTCCAACGAGCCCACTCATTGCTTATGCCCTGGCCTGGTTGGTGACACCAACAAATGGCATTTTTCCATCCCAGCTGTCCTTTTATCTCCACCTATGCTTTTCCATAAACCTCTAGGATCATCTCCAATTCTTTCTCCTTCATAAAACTTTTCCAGATGGCCAGAATCCCCCTGGTGCACTTGTCTCCTTGAATCCAAATTATACATCACTCATACCTCTGGTAGTTTTGGCTATTTAATTCTTAAATATTCTTTCAAAGTATATCTCTTTTGTTTTGATAGTGGTCTTATCATGTATTTTTATTATACATGCCTAATCACGTGATCCAGAATTCTCCTTAGAAGGTAGTATGGAAAGACTTTGTCTCTCATACTTCGGACATGTTATCACAACAGACCATTCCCTGGAGAAGGACATCATACTTGGTAAACTGGAGGGTCGCAGAAAAAGAGGAAGACCCCCAATGAGATGGACTGGCACAGTGGCAGCAGCAATGGACTCACGTGTAATAACAATGATTGTGACATTGGTGTGGGACCAGGCAGTGTTTTGTTCTGTTGTGCATAGGGTGGCTATGAGTCCGAGTCAACAACAACAACAACAATCACATGATGTGATGTGATGAAGCTCAATGTAACATAACATCTAACACTAAGCAGGTACTTATAAACAAGGCACAGTTTAAATGCTTTGTGTGGATAAACTCATTTAGTTTTTTTCAGCAATATATGAAATAGAGTCTATCATTAGTCCCATTTTACAGAGGAGAAAACTAAGGCACAGAGGGACTTGGTAACTTCCCCAAAGTTACAGAATCAATGGCAGAAGCCAGGAAGTCTGATTCAAGAACTCATTCTCAAAACCACCATGTTGGACGTCTCTCCTAGGATCTTCAATATGGAATCCACTCAACAGATATTTGTTGAATGAATAGTGCTGAGGTGTTTTCAGAAACACATTCTCAATTGAGCAAGGAAAAAGAGGAAGAAAACGTTTGACCGCTTTCCACACATGGTCTTCACTGCTCCGTTTTACCTCTCAATTAGGAAGCAAACTCGCATGTGAATGACATGCTGTTTTCTATTCCATGTTCTCACAGAAATAACACTTTTAACTGAAGAAGGGCTGTCCTGAAACAGCAAATTTTATAAAAATTCACATAAGAAAAATAATGCCCTACCAAAAAGCCTTAAAGCACTCGAGTCATTTGACAATCAAGGAGAGTCTCCTGTTTATCTCTGTGTCCCCAGTGCCTGGCTCACAGAATGTGCTCCATACATGCTCATCATAAGCAGATGGTGTTCTATGTGGCTGCTGCTAGTCTGGCAAGCAGGTGACTATGCCAGCTCCATCATGACCAGATCAAGCCTGGGCTGCTCTGAGCTTTTGTTAAAAACGACCCCATGTGTCTACATGGCATGTCCTCACTTCCCCCTGTCTGCCCCTTCATTCATTCTACTAGAAAAGTTTTCTCTAGGAGGGCACATGGGATTACACTGTTGTTATCGTTAAGTGCCAAGTCAGTTCTGACCCACAGCGACCCTGTATAGGGTTTCCAAGGAGTAGTTGGTGACCTTGAACCACCAGCCTTGCAGTTCACACTGACTTTGCAGTTTAGCGCATTAACCTGCAGCGCCACAGGACATCTTTTATATAGAAAAGAGGAAATGACCCCTTGGCAACTGGTCCACAACTGCCCATTGTCTTTTTATATGCTTGTAAACATTTAATCACAACTTTCCATATTTATTATTCACATGTATAATGTTGATTGTTCCATATGGCTTATCCTTTGGAACAATATGCAAGTTTCACAGCACTTCTGTTGTGAGAGGAGATGCTTCACAAGCAGTGGAAACTGATCTCCTGTATTGTAGAAGAGTCTCTATGAAACAAAATGACCAAATATTTCAATTAGACAGAATTTCATAGAAAGAGTCAATATGATTTTTATATCCATAGTATTGTTGTTGTCAAGTGCTGTCGAGTCAGTTCCTACTCATAGTGATCCTCTACAGAGTTTCCAAGGAGAAGCTGGTAGGTTTGAACTGCTAACCTTGAGGTTCAAACAGACCTCTGATCCAGTACTCATTCTATAGTGCCATGCCTGAACTCCCATAGTGTTATCAACACCTAGCTCTTGTGACCTTTCTTTGAACATCTCCAAGGGTATGGTCATTCTCTTTCCTTTTTCATTATTCCCCGGAAAGGCCTCTTTGTTCATCCTTCAAGATCCATTCCAAAAGGCTATCTCCACCAAGATGGCATTTCTGATTATCTAGCTTCAATCCCCAAAGTATGAAGTCTCCAAAGCATATTTGCCATGGAACTCATTACATTTGATCTAAGCTTCTTGTTTGGCTCTCCAATTTTTATTTGGTGCTATTGCTTTTATGAACATTTTTTCCCCTTCTACTATACTTCAAGCTCTTAACTGCATAACTTAAAAACACACTTAGCTTCTGACTCATCTCTGTATCTGCTACAGTGGCTAGCAAAAGCACTCAGTACATTTTGTTGAACAAATTAATCAATGACTCATGGATTTGTACTCTCACAATCATTTCTCTCCCTCCATAATATGTGAATATAAGACCCAATGGCATTTAATAAACATATGGGCATTTAAAAAATTACAGCAACTTCTTGGGCCTCTAACACTTATGGTTTGCAGTTTAAGATCTCACAAACCACCAGTTAATTTATTTGTTATAAGACATACCACCCTACATACAAATCACAGAACAGTCATGAAAATCAAATCATAGAAGTGAAAACACTTTGGGAACACTAAAGAAGGCACATGCAGACGGAAGGTATTCTGGTATTCAACATCACTCTGGTGAGCTGGTTAGTTCTTCGGAACTGCAAGGAAAAGCATTGTCACTCAGCCATGAAGGGACAGATCTATGCAATGACATGTACTCCTTCTAGAAGTATTTATTGGGCATTGCTGTAGGTGCTGAGGATATATACAGCAGTGAATAAACAAGTAAAACTTGTTGCCCTCGGGGGCTCCGTTCTAGTGAGGTGAGGTGTAATGAGCAAAGGGACAAGTAATGTATAGTAGGGCAGATGGGGAAAAGCAGTATGAGGAAATGAAGGTGGCAAGGGGCTAAAGAGCATGAGGATGGCTGAAATAGTATGCTGAGAGAAGGTCTCTCTAATAAGATGATATTTCAGCAGACTGAAGGTGAGTAGGAAAGCCATGCAGATGAGGAGCATCCCAGATGGGAATAGTGAGTGGGAAGACCCTGTAGTGAAAGTGAGCTTGGGATACAGGAAACTATCAGGGGAGGGAGAAAAGGAAGGGAAGAAGGAGATGAGGTCAGAACTGAGAAGGTAGGATCATGACAGCATTGAAGACTTTGGTTTTCACTCTGAGTGATTTGGGACACCCTTGGAGGGTTCTAAGCAAGGCAATGACAGGATCGCACTTAAATTTTCAGAGTCTTTAGGCTGCTGTGTTAGGCACATGGAATAAGGGTGGAAGCAGAGACCCCTACTAGGAGGCCATTGCAAGAGCCCAGGTGCAGGTGAGGGATGATGGTGGCAGTATCTCAGTGAATGTGCAGGTGGTAAGAAGCTGGCAGACTCTGGATATATTTGGAAGGTATAGCTAATGAAGTTTCTGATAGATTAGATGCAAAGGGTGTGAGAAAGAAACTAATCAAAGACTTTGGACTTGGGCAACTGGAAGTATGAAATTAACATTGACTAGGATCAGAGAGACTTTGTGAAGATTGGGTGTTCTGTTATGGATGTGGTAAGGTTGTTGTTGTTAAGTGCCATCAAGTCACTTCCGACTCATAGAGACCCTGTATAGGGTTTCCATGACACTCATTCTTTGTGGGAGCAGAAAGCCTCATCTTTCTCCTGCTGAGTGGCTGGTAGGCTGGAAACACCGACTTGGTGGTTTGCAGTCCAGTGTTTATCCTACAGAGCCTACTAGATCTATGATTAAATGGAGTAGGCAGTAGGTATTCAAATCTGGAGTTTAGGAGAGAGGCCCAGGCATCTGATATACAGTTTTTAATTAACACATGAGCTATAGATGCCATCAAACACCATAATGTTAGACATGATAACTAAGGCGTGAGTGCAGATAAGAAAAAGGTCCAAGGACTGAGCCCTTGAGGTCTCCTCCATGAGGATAAGAAGATAAGGGGGAATCCATTAAGGATACTGCGAAGGAAAAGCAAGTGAAGGAAGAAAGAACAATGTCCCAGAAGTCAAGTGACAATAGAGGCTCAAAGACAAGGGATGTTCAGCTCTACAAAGCTGCACATTGTAAAATAGGTAGATTCTGAAAACCACCATTGGATTTGGTAACAGAAATTACTGGTGACCTTGAAAAGAGAGGTTTTGCTGCAGTAATGGGAAGGGAAGTCTGGTTGCAGTGGGTCCATGAGAGAATGGGAGTACAAGAATTAGAAACCATATGCAGAAGCAACTCTGAAATACAAAAGGAGACAACGTAAGTCCTCAAGAAATGGAAGAAGGAGGAATTGTCAAGATTTGCAATCATAAGAAATATTGCCTACATCTTCCTAGACCATATTAACCAACTTAGTACAGTGCATTTATTCATTTTACTCTGCATACTTCTCTACTTCAAAGGCTACGTGGACACTATTCCAGTAAGAAAGGGTGAAGGACTAAACAAGATAGAGTGTGAATACTATGCACAGACAGACATAGAACATAGAACTGTAAAGCTACCCACAAACGCACAACCATCTAGTGCTATAATCTTGCATGACAGTTCAGGAAGGTTTTTTTGTCATTAAAGATTATAGCACTAGGTGGTTGTGTATTTGTGTCCTCAACTCTATCTTGTTTTCTGATGGCTCTTCTTGAAGCCTAAAGAAAGGGCTTCCCTGTAGATACAGGATACTTCTACGACTTATCATCTATGAGTTTAGCCATGTGACCTGCTTTTGCCAATGGAATACGAGCAGATGTGAGATGAACCACATTTAAGCATGAGCTTTACCCTCTGCTATAGAATAACATGGCCCACATGGTGGCTGCTCCTTCCAGCTGGATTCTGGAGTGAGATGGAAACCAGATTTAGTCAAGTCCAGAGCTCAGCTGAACTCCGCAGAGCTGCAGCTGACATGCCGTCCTTATGTAACCTAAGTCCGGTATAAATGTTTGTGGCTGTAAGTCATTGAGAATTTGGGATTGTTTGTTCCTGCAACAAAAGCCAAGACTTTTATTAGAGTTTTAAATTCCTCAAGTGAAAGGGTTATGTTTATTCTTTATGATATGCCCTGATACTCAGGCACCATGCTGCGAAAACTGGGCAACAATTCATTCTGTGATACCTAGGCCACCACGAGTCGAAGTCAACTTGGCAGAAACAAACAACAAACAATAAAAAGTACAAACACAGGGTTGGGTAGGTAAGATTTATTATGTCTATTGTAACTTTGCTGGCTAAAGTTTTAATTCATAGTTCCTATTGCTGACACATTGGCTGTACCTTCAGAACCTCCTTAAAGTCATGTTATAAGTACATTTTACCCTCCTTTCCAACTGTCTGCTGTTAGTCTTTTGAATTATGGCTAATTGGTAAAGAAAACCCAGGCAATTTATCCTTCACAGGAGGAGAATTGGGTCTTTGGCCATCATAGATACTTGTCCGGTTTCTAGCCCTGTGTGCCATTAAACCGATTTTGACACACAGCAATCCTATATGGCAGAGTAGAACTTCGCCATCCAAAAAAAAAAATCCCCCCCAAAATTCATTGCCTTTGAGTATGACTTATACCTGCGTTGGTGGTGTTGGTGATGTGCCATGGATTCGGTTCCAACTCATGGCGACCTCACATCTGAGGCTGTAAATCTTTATGGGAGCAGAAAGCTTCATCTGTCTCCTACGGAACAGCTGGTAATTTTGAACTGCTGACCTTGAGGTTTGCAGCTCGACTCGTAACCATTATGCTACCAGAGCTCCTTTATAAATGCCTTAGAATAGTCCTATAGGATATGGTAAGGAACTCTGGTGCACAGTGGGTTAAGCGCTGGGCTACAACCAAAAGGCTGACAGTTTGAATCCACTCAGCAGGAGAAAGCTGAGACTTTCTTATAAAGACTTACAGGCTCAGTACCCCTACAGAGTAGTTGTACTCTGTCCTAGAGGACCACTCTATATCAGCCTCATCTCAACAGTAATGGGGAGAGAACTGTCCCATATGGATTTCAAAGCTCTAATCATTATGGAAGCAGACAGCCACATCTTGTTCCCATAGAGCGGGAGATGGGTTTGAATCATCAACCTATTGGTTAGCAGCTAAGCACCTAACTACTGAACCACCAGGCTTCCTTTAGAACCCCATTTGTTGTTGTGAAGTGTCATCTAGTCTGTTTAACTCATAGTTATCCCATGTAGGGTTTCTGAGGTACCCCCAAATAGTTAAGGCCAAGTACGATATACTGCCGAGGTTTAGTTCTATAACCCCCTTTCAAGCTTAAGAGAAGCCATAAGCTTTGCAGAGGGGTCCTTACTGCAAAGAAAACCAACTTCTGCCAACATTTATTCAGTAAACCCACCTAACATTTGCAGAGACAGTTCAAGACATTGTGAAGGGATCAGAGACAGTATAAGCCATAATTTTTCCCTTCAAGGGGCTTGTCATGGAACTGAAACAATCAGGAGTTATATAACCATTTAATTCTTCAAGAGAAGGAATGTGGTATGGTAGGAAAAGAGTTGCTTCAAAGTCAGGAGACCTGATTCTAATTCTGGCTGTAGCGCTTAACTAAGTTAAGTTATTTTGAGAAGGCCTTTTCACTATGCTGTGTCTAGATTTCCATATGCAAAAAGGAGTTACTGGTTAGTGAAAAGCCCTTACACTTCTAAGGTTTCCTGACTCTAAGTGGTATATCTAAGCAGCAGAGATGTAACCTGAAGACCCAGTGTGGGGTACAGGCAGAGAGGCTTGTGCCTTCTGAGGACCTCTTTCTTTCTTATGGCTTGCCCCATCTCCAAGCTAGTCTGGTTCCAACCTAGTCATGGACCATCCTAGAGAGCCAATGGAGCTAGACTAAGAAAATCCAGAATTATTCTCAAACACCACAAATTGAACAAGGAGCTGTTCTCCAAATGCTGACGGAGCCCCCAGGAGCTCCATAGGCTGGGGTCTACTTGGACCTAGAGCAACTGTGTTCATTCTTAATGCGGCAAACTTCTGGAGAAGTGATGAAGGGGAGATGACTATGTAAACCAATCCCCTCACAGATGGTACCTTTCCAAGGAAGCCTATCTGCTTGATTTAGACAGCTAAACACCCTCCACTTTTGGGGCAATAGCTGGTGTGTCCAGAAACAGGTTTCTGAGACCTGGGATATCCACATGACATGAAAGAAAGCGATGGCTCAGAGGACCAGCAAAACAGAACTTTTAGAACCTCCACTGGTGCTTTTCTGATTATATTTTGGAAAAATACAGACGGTAGAGATGATCCTATTGGCTAAAATACTCTGCTGACCTCAGAGCTTAGCCCACTCTGCTCCCTTGCTTCTCTGATGAAGACAGACATAAACTGCAGGCTCAGAGCCTGGTGGGGATTGCTCAGATGACCGATGAATTGCTTTCTCTATGTAGGCTGCTTTCATCTGGCTGTGTGACTGTTGAGAATTGTTTCCAGAGGTTGACAAAAGCCGGGACCAGTGTATTTTAATATTGTGGAATATCTTGAGGTTGAAAGAACCCACATCAGAGTTGGATTCTTTTAAGCAAAGGAACTCATTTGAAAATCTCCATTTGTATGAAATCAGGCTCCTCTGCAGTGTGCTCTTGGCAATTCAGTGAAGGAAAGCAGAGGTGGTGACAAGGTAACATTTTAAACAAGAATAATGACTTTACTTACTCGGGACTCCAGATACCAGCCGCAAGGGGCGCAGCACTCGGAAAGCCCTCAATGCCTTCACGTCAAATCCAGCCCCTTTTCCTCCCAGGACATTTGGCCCATCTGCTTTGGTTGCTTGTTCTAAAATTGCACTAAAAAGCCTAGAAGGAAGGAATGAAAGAAGGAGTGGTCAGCAGGATGGTTCACTACTCAGTTGGGTTTGGAATTCTCTGAGGGAAAGCTGGGATGCCAGGGATCCCAGGGCTCTCCAGCCAGGGGGCAGTGCCCAGGTGGGTGTGAGGAAGGCTCCTCAGGTGACTGTAAGTGTGTTGTTCCTTAGTATGGGTATCATCCACACCAAGAGTGGAAACACATGATGCATAGCTAGAAGCAAGGCAAGGAAAGAGCCTGGACAAAATCATAAAACAGATCAGGTTTGCCACTGGGCCACCAGACTGTCTGTGGTGTCCTTACACCCTCCATGGTATCCTAGTCCCTCCTCCTTGTAGAAGCCACAGCCCACACTGTCTCCCCACCAATTACTGCTTGCCTCTGACCAGCCTCCTCGCTTTGATTGAACTTGGCACAAATAAATGATACCACAGAAATCTAATCTGTGCCTCACATATACCAGCTGTTCAAGAGATAGATGCTGAAGTAGTGAATGAATGAACTGTCTGTATGAAGACATTTCAATAGCGATTAAAACCATGTATCAAGGCATGTATCTGAGACATGGTGATTGCAGCTGCTGCTTTATGTCTGTGCTTGTATATTCATGCCTTCAGCATACATGAAAACCTGCTCTGTGCCAGGCATTATCCTAGACACTGAGGCTCAACAGTGAACAAAATGTACCAAGTCTTTACTTGGGGAGTTTATCTTCAGATGGAGGAGAGACAGATAATAAACCAAGTGATCAATAAATACATATACATACATTTTTGTATTTAAAACTAAATGAAATAAAATTTGAAATGTGTTTAGATATAAGCAAGAAATAAAAACAAGCCAGTCTCATCTAGTTGTGCCTGACTTATGAAAACTCCATGTGCAGAATTGGGCTCCATAGGGTTCTCAATGGATGTAACCCTAAGGAAGTAGAGTGGCAAACCTTTCTTTGAGTGCACTCAAACCACCAACGTTTTGGTTAAGTAGACAAGCACTTAGTCATTTGGGCCACCTAGGGACTCCACATTTATATAATCAACAAACACCCCCAAACCAACCGCACTGCTATTGAGGTGCTGTCCCTATATAGGATACAGTACAACTACTTTGCAGGGTTTCTGAGGCTGTAAATCTTTACAGGAGCAGATTTTCTGTCCAACAGCAATATTATTTATATTATAAATATGTAATTTCTACAGCTGTAAATGTATACATATTGCATGTTAAGAGTGGTAGGTGCTAAGGAGAAAAATGAAGAGGGAAGGGACTCTGGAGCGACAAGAATGAGAGGCTGAGAAAGGAAGTTTTTTCTTAGGGTCATTTGAGCAGAGACCTACAGAATGTGAAGGAGCAAGTTAAGTATCAAAGACCCAAGGAAGTGGCACAATTAGTGTGTTAGAGGGACAAGGAGGGCAGTGTGGCTGAAGGAGAGCAGGCATGTTGTGTTTGTTGTGATTAAATACCTCTGAGTCAATTCTGACTCATAGAGACCCTGTCTGTATAAGGTTTCTGAGGAGAGAGCACTGGTGGGTTTGAGACACCAACCTTGTGTTTCCCAGTCCAGTGCTTATGGAAGTAGAGGATCCTACTGGGCATGATCTGAAATGAAATCTATAGAGAATGATATGATTTGACTAAAGTTTTCAAAGAAATCACACTGGCTATTGTGAGGAGAACAGACTATACTGGGACAAGACCAGAAGTGGGCTGCTGCAGTAACCCAGTGGGAGAAACTGGAGCTTTAGATCAGGGAGGTAGTGTTGGAGGTGGTGAGAAAGAATCAGATTCTAGGTTTAAGGATAGAGCTGATGGGATTTGCTAATGGACTGGATGTGAGGTGTGAGAAAGAGAAATCAAAGTGGATTCTAGTAGTTTTGGTCTGAGCAACTGGAAGAATGAGGTAGGTTGGAGTGTATAGCTATCAAGGACCCTGTGTTCAAGTTTGCAGGGATGACCAGGCATCGGAGTGGGTATAGTGGACTAGTTATATTTAGTTTGGAGTTCAAGTGGGAGGTCCAGGATGGTGACAAACCTCTGGTGGATGGATTGCTGTTGTTTTCAAGTTCTGTTAAGTTGGTTCCAACCCATAGTGACCCTGTATAAGGTTTCCAAGGAGTGGCTGGTGAGTTTGAACCACCAACCATTCGGTTCAAACCGACTTCGTGAATGAGTGCTTATCTTACATGGATACATTGTATTTACAGCAAATCATGTGAGGTCACAGGAGGCTGGTATAGAAGGTAAAGATGTGAAAGGACTGAGCCCGGGACCCTCCGACATTTAGGAGTTACGAAGAGGAAGTACCAATAAAAGAGACTGATTTGTAATGGCAAGTGAGGCAAGAGAAGAAGTAGAAAGAATAGAGTCTAGTGAAGACAGTGGTCAACAATAAGGCAATGTGCAAATGCTGAAGACACAGCCCTGGTAACTAACCACTGGATCTAGTGATGCAAAGGCATGAGGCCTTGACACGTGTAGTTTGGTGGGGTGCTGGGAACAAAAACCTAATAGATGGGGTTCAAGACACAATAGGAGGAGAAGTTACAGACAGTGAGAACAGACAGCCCTGTTCACAAATGTGAACCAGTCTTAGGGGCTTCAAAAGGTTCATGGGAAAATTCATTCTCTTTCAGCCATTTTCCCAGGGACTTTTGAAGCTCCCCTCATATGTAATTTAAATTGTCTACTAGTCACATTAAAAAGGTAAAAAGAACCAGGTGAAATTATTTGTAACAATATATCTCATTTGTTGTTGTTGTTGTTGTTACGTGCCGTAGAGTCGGTTCCGACTCATAGCGACCCTGCACAGGGTTTCCGAGGCTGTAAATCTTTACGGGAGCAGAACGCCTCATCTTTCTCCCGCGGAACCGCTGGTAGTTTCGAACTGCTGACCTTGCGGTTCACAGCCCGATTCGTAACCACTACGCTACCAGAGCTCCTTATTTAGTCTAGTATAACCAAAATATTATCATTTTAACATACAATCAGTATAGAAGATATTAATGAGCTATTTGTCATTCTTTGTCTTGAACCAAACTGGTGAAAATCTGCCTTATATTTTACATTTACAGAGCATCTCAGTTTGGATTAGCCACATTTCAACTGTTTAATGGCCATGGTTACTGGCTAGTGGCTACTATGCAGAAAACTCTTTGAGGACTTTTGCTGTAAAGAGAAGTAGATGGCGGGAAAAGGTGATTATCAGAATGGAGCTTAGGGTTAAGATCAGTTTTTAAATAGGAGACATTTAACTGGGAGATAGTTTTAAATACACCATTTTTGTATGTGTGGGAATCATTAGAGACAGAAGATTGATGTGGAATTAAGAAGGAACAATATCTACAGAAGGAGGAACGTCCTTCATTAGGCAAGACTGGGATCTAGTGCACTTGGAGGGGTATTGGCCTTAAGGTAGGAGGAGGGAGAGTCTACTTACCCTGGTTTAAGTAGGAAGGCATATTAAAGGGTTACAGATGTGATTGTGGGAATGTGTAAGAATTCTCCTCTGATTCAACATATTTTCTATTGAAATAGGCAGCAAGGTCATTGGGTGAAAGTGTGACCAAGTATGTGTGAGTGTTAGAAGTTTGAAGAGTGAGAATAAGGTGTCAAATCACCACCTAGGAAAGAGTGGATGGACTAAGGAGCCACACTAAGATAGCCTGGGATCACCTAGGGCCTACTGAAGTTGGTGGTCAAGAGTGTAAAGTGAGACCAGTCAGCTTAGTTTTGTGTATTTTTCTTCCCCCTCTACTGGCACAGCTTCAAGCACCACACAAATGGAGATTTGCATCTGACTAGGGTTGGTGTTTTAGGAGGTGAACCAGAGAAATAAACAGAGATTGAGTGTCAGTTGTTATAATGATGGAACATGGCACCTAAAATGATTGTACATAGTGGGCGGAGGAAGAGAGAAAACGTAGAAGGGTGAATGATTGTTGGAAGTAGAAGAGGTGAGCTAAAGAAACAGGCAGTGTTGATTAGAGAGTAGGATGTCTGATTTGAGATTATAGGGGAAGATGTAATTATTGCTTATGACAGGGTCTAGGATGTGACCGTAAGAGTGGGTAGCTGAGAAAGGATCCCTGGAGAAGAAGATATCAAGGAACTGAGATGCTATTAGAAGATGTTGGCAGAAGTTGTGAGTGTTGGAGTGAGCCCAGAGCTGATGTCTTCAAAGACCTGTTGTTATTGTTGTTAGGTGCTATTGAGTTGATGTGACAGAGTAAACTTCCCCGTAAGGTTGTGTCCTTTATGGGAACAGATTGCCAGATCTACAAAAGACTGTGATAAAAGGAGGAGGAATTAAAGAAAGGTCTGATGGCACAAGCATCAATGCTTGGGGCTTTCAGGAAGGAGAGACGGCAATAGTGTCTGAAAGCAAACATAAAGAAAAGCAAGACCTCTGACCCAAGCTCCAGGCTCAGTCAGTGGAAGGAGGCATGCAGGAAAGATGTGATCATATCTTGAGAAGCTGCATGAAAAGCAGAGTCCCCAAGGGAGAGTCAGAGAGTGAAAGGGATGACCAGAAAGGAAGTTGACGATTTAGGGCAGGAGTTGGAAAACAACAGCCTATGGACTGCCTGCTTGTATAAAGTTGTATTGGAATATAGCAACACTCATTCCCTTAAATATTGTCACGAAAGCCTATTTCAATGTACCCTGGCAGAGTTGAGTAGCTGTGTCAGAGACCTCACAACACCCTTTATAAAAGATGTTTACTGATCCTTGAATAAGAATGGACTGCGGAGAATAGAGTAGGGTGGGAGGGAGAAGGAGCTTCAGGATTCAGAGCTATCTGGGAAAGACAATCTGAGTGTTGGGAGATGACCAAGGGATCCTGGGCTTTTTTTGTGGTAACCAAGGAAGAAGACGGGGGAAGGACACATAGGGACAATTTCTTTCTTTCTTACCAAGAAATGACACTACTAGCTTACTGTCAATAGAGTTTGTGCTGGGTAATATTTCTACATTAATGGGGGCTAGGATCAAGGAGAAAGCCCAGGTATCAGAATTAGGTTCCCAGATTAGACCTGAACAGATTAGACCTGGGCAGCTATGGTCCTTGAAGAATACACTTGAACTCCTCAAATGACTCATAGTGCCAGAGAACTATCTAGTAACAAAGGTAAATGGAGGGTGCAATTGAGGGCTTAGTTTTACAGATCAGAGCTAGGAAAGGCTTGACAATAAAAGTTGGTTTTCTGTTGTTGTTAGGTGCTGCTTAGTCTCTTCCAACTCTGAGCGACCCTATGCATAACAGAACACAACACTGCCCAGTTGTGCGTTAGCCTCTTAATTGTTGTTATTTTTTAAATCCTTGTTCTTTCCACTATGCCAATCCATCTTGTTGGGGGTCTTCTTCTTTTTAATTTACCCTCCACTTTACCAAACATGATGTATTGCTGCATGGACTGATTATTCCTGACAACATGTCCAAAGAACAAGAGATGAAGTCTTGCCATATTGCTTCAAAAGAGCATTCTGCTGCACTTTTTACAACACAGATTTGTTTGTTCTTCTGGTCGTCTATGGTATTTTTAACATTGTTCTCCAACATCATAATTCAAGTGTAGTGAGTCTTCTCTGGTGTTCCTTGTTCACTGTCCAACTTACACATGCATATGAGGCAATAGAAAATACCATAGTTTGAGTCAGGGGAACCTTACTCTTCAAACTGACATCTTTGCTCTTTAATATGTTAAACCAGTCTTTTTTTTTTTTTTTTTTTTTTTAGTGTTTTATTGTGAATAATGTGATAGTTTACATGGGAGAACATTAGATTTACATTTTTTTTTTTTTGTCTCGTCTTTTTAATGACCTTTTGCTTTTTCATGTATGTTCTTCTGGTCTTGGGTCATTAGTATTTAATGCCTCAAATGTGTTCTTGAATTGGTCTCTAAATTCAGATCATTAAGTTGTATTTTGGCTCTTGTAGACTTGTTTTCATTTTCTTTATCTTCAGCCTGAATTTTCATATGTTCCACTGTCTGCCCCTGGCCTTGTTTTGGTTGACAATATTAAGCTTTTTCACCATCTCTTCCTATGGTTGTTGCTGTCAAATAATGTCATGTTGGCTCCAACTCATATGGGGTTTCTGAGGAGCAGCTGGTGGGTTTGAACTGTTGAACTTGTTGTTCAAAATGACCTTGTGGCCCAGTGCATTACCCTGAACTACCACAGCAGGACTCCTCTCACACTATGATGTTTTAAGTGCTGTGGAGTCGGTTCCAATTCATAGTGACCCTGTATAGGGTTTCCTAGGAGGGGCTGGTAGGCTTGAACTGCAGACCTTGTAGATCAAACTGGCTTTGCAATCCAGCACATTAACCCGCAGCTTAGTATTCCATCTAGTTAGGTCAATGTGTATAATCACCATTCAATTTGTTTAAAAAGGGTATTTGCAATGAATAAGTCATTGGTCTGAGAAATCTTTATAATTTGATCTCCAGTATCATTTCTATCACCATGGCTATATTTTCCAACTACTGATTCTTCTTCTTTGTTTCCAAATTTTGCATTACAATGACCAGTATACTACAACTGCATGTTTAATCAATTTCAAATTGAAGAAGTTGATAGAATTCTTCAGTTTCATTTTCACTGACTTTAGTGGTAGGTGCATAAATTTGAATAATAGTGGTCTTCCTTGTAGGCATATGGATATTATCTAATCACAGACAGCATTGTATTTTAATATAGATGTTGAAATACTCTTTTTCATGAAAATATTCTTTTTCATGAAAAATGCGATGCTATTCCTCTGAATTTGTTATTCCGGTGTAATAAACCAAATAATTGCCAGATTCAGAATGGCCAATACTAGT
>NW_006408568.1:10384141-10385650 GCF_000296735.1 Chrysochloris asiatica | reverse complement strand
TGTTTTATTGTGAATAATGTGATAGTTTACATGGGAGAACATTAGATTTACATTCATCCTATTGTATATCGTTTCATTGCCATCGTTACAATCCACTCTATGCATCATCAACCAACCAAAGGGTATAACCTGCAGGCCTGCCCCCTGGTCATCAGCACATAGCCCCTCTCCCTCTTTGGGTATAGAGTCCCCAGTTACTCCATCTCTCCACATCATCATCTCTGCCTCCATCTCTGGTGTCACTGTTTCTCTGGGTAGGGTCCCCGCACTCCATTCTTCTCCCTTGATGGTCCCAGGGACCTCTGCTCCTGGACTGCAAGGTCAACCAGTCCCCTCCTTTTGCTAAAAAACATCTACCTTTACATTTCCAACCCTCACAGTAAGTCCTGATAACAATTATTCACTATTGTACCACAAGAGACCTATCCGCATCTCCTTTCATCAGCCCCACCCAGGCAGATTGGAGACTCAGTGGACAGTCTACCTTCCTCCATGCCCTCTGGATGTAGGTTCACTCTTGAAACCTTGGAAGCCAGTCACTTCTTGCCATTGTATCCCCCCATTTTGGGTAGCCAATGTCCAAGTTGCCCATCCCTGTCTACTCTGTGTATGGAGGGGGTGGGAATGATCCTTGCTGTAAGGATTTATTCCCTCTTTTGAGCTACTGCATCCATAGGTATAGGTCAAGTTCATCAAATTATATCAGATTACTCTTTTTTTCCTCTTCTTCTTCTAGTTCAGCTCTGATCATCCAGTCATTGAAGCCAGGTTAAGTGGATATTATCTGCAAGTGTGGGTGTTCTTGTGCATATGCCCTCTCTTTTTATCAGCTGGACGCTTCATTCTCCACTCTATTCCTCTGTGGCTATGTCACTGACTCTGGGCCCAAAAGTCCCCAGATCTTGCCACACTGCTGGCTAACCAGGTCTCCACCCGGGTTCATAGCAGTCTATTGAACATTATAGGGGCTTAGCTTGCAGTTTCATGGCTGTTTTCCCCTCACTTTCCCTTATTGGTGATGAATGTGGTCACCAATAAGAGCACATGTCTGCTTGTGTATTCCCATTGAGTCTTAGTATTGGAAGTAGGTTTGCCCTTAGGGGACCCAACCACTTGCCTTAATGTCTCCTGGGTGAGCAACTTGCTTGTTCTTGTAGTAATCAGTCAGACTACTATTATTATTTTATATTTTTCCTGTTGGTCTTTCTTTCAAGAGTTATCTCTGTTCTTCTAGCTGCTCCAGGCTGGTCTGCTTGTCCTTTCCAGTGGACATTCCCCAGAAGATTCTGTATGGGGTTCAGGATTCCACCTATGGTCTTATGTAATGCAGAGGCTCCACAGGAAGCTTCCTTCACTGAGCATGTTGTAGCCTCATTTTAAGTATTCCAATCAGTTATAGGCAGAAGACAGACTTACAAGCTTTCTATGGTGATATTTCTGGCTATTCCTTTCTCTCCCCCTCAAGTGTCTGTTTTATAATGGTATGTAAGGGAAACCAAGATTCAAAAG
>NW_006408568.1:10325198-10360701 GCF_000296735.1 Chrysochloris asiatica | reverse complement strand
CACACACACACACAGGACAAGAACTGGCCTGTTCAACTGTTCTATTTGGTGTCCAGTATAAAGGAAACTTTCCTAGAGGTGGAAGGAAGCCACCTCCTGTCCAAAGCAGGAGCTACCTCTGCACCTGGCCTCCTTCAGCCCAGGGCTAGCATTCCATGGAAGGCCGCCTGTCCTATCACTGGACAGCTCTGGCTGTCAGATATGATCACGGCCTACTCCTCTCCAAGGAGCTCGGTGTGTCTTGTGGACATCACCTTTTCCCCTTGGGGTAATGGAGTGGAGATGATGACAGATATTACCAATCAGGGGTGAATGACTCCTTGGGCTAACGGGGCATTTGCTTAGTGACCTGTGGGCTAGTATAGCATTTCCCAAATGGATAGAAGGTTAGTGATGGCCTCAACATTCTCTTTACTTGAACACCTTCACTTCAGGTGTTCAAGCAACACCTGGCCCAGGGAAAGAGAAAACATTTTGTGCCTCATCTGTTTTAAGGAGACTCTCTTATGTGTTGAACTCTTCTGGCAACTACCTTGAGATGCTGAAGGTTACTAGTTGGAACCATGAGGGTGAGAGCAACATGCTGAGGGTGGTGGCAGAGAGAAAAGACAGAAAGAAATGGGATCCTAGATAAAGTTGTTGAACTTTATAGCAACAAGTTTGGAGCCACCCTAATTTTGGGCTTCTTTCATATTCTTATTGTTGAGATTGTGTGGAGTTGAGTTTTCTTATACTTGCATCTGAAAGCTTCCTTTATTGATAGACTCTATTCACTACCTCGACATGCCACTCCTCGTTTCGCCTCTTTATCCCCTTTGCTTAGTGTTTCCACCCCTTATCAGCCATTTGGGCACATTAAAACTAAGCTTGTCTCAACCCCGTTGGAGAAGGCAGGCGCTTGTAAACACTAAGACAAATGCTTCTCTTTCTCCCTGTTAACTCTCAGCCTGCGTGTAAGATGCTTATTTCAGATTATAGTCTCAGACTAGATCTAGAGAGATCAGCCTAAATCCCCATCAGAGGGTAGCCCATGTAATTCTGTGCTTAGCCTCTTGTTACAGCAGGCAGGATAGTGAGCCAAAGGACTCAACACTGCATGAGGCAGTCACATTCTAGTCCCTAAAGAGACCGGGTGGGGAGGCAGGGGAGGAGCCCCTTTAATATGCCAGTATTAGAACCCTGAAGGTAGAGAATGCAGGCATGCACAGCTAGTGTTTGCGTCTCAACTGTGGGTTGGTTTCTCCTCCTCAAAGGATGATGGACTTTCTGAGTGCAGAGTGGGAACACAACTTTCCAGAATCTCACTTTAACCTTGCTGCTTGCCTCCATAAGAACTTAAACCAGTTACTGTTGAGTCGATTCCAACTCATGACGACCCCATGTGTGTCAAAATAGAATTTCCCTCCATCAGGTTTCTTTCAATGGCTGATTTTTCAGAAGTAGGTCAACCAGATCTTTCTTCAGAGGCAACTTAGGGTGAGTTTGAACCTCCAATCTTCCAGCTACCAGCTGAGCATATTAATAGTATGCACCATCCAGGGATGCTAAAGAACGTCTAAGGATTCCTAGTCCAAAGCCCTAGATCAGATCATCTAAAGGATAGAGTCTTCTCCTCCCACTATGCACTTGTCTGCTTCCAGAACCCACTAACTCCCTGGCTACCGATTTTCATTCTGGTTTCTGGATTCCTTTCTTTGCCTGGAAGGTTCTTATTTCCTCCAAGGCCAGTTGTACTCCCTCTCTCCACGACGTATGGAGATCTCTAAGGAATAGTGGGCCTACAGATGCTGAAAACAGACAAGGACCTTTCCCCAGAGTAGACAAAGAGAAAGCTTTCCTCAAGAGCCAACACTCTGGATTTGGACTTCTAGCTTCCAAAACTGTGAAAGAATAAATTTCTGGTTGTTAAAGCCATCCTCTTGCGGTATTTCTGTTACAGCAGCATCAGATAAGTAAAACAGGGTTGAAGGGTAGACAGATCTGCTTGGAGGGCCTTAGTGAGGTGAGATCATTTCTACATGGAAACAGCAAGCTCCCTAAGAGAAACAAGGAGCTGACTATTTTTGCTAGAGTTTGTGCTGTAGGAAATAAAGCTGGATAGACAAGTCAGGTAAGGCTTAAATTAAAGTGAGTCTTGAGTGACAGAATAGAGTTTGACCTCTTCATCCTGAGGATGGTATACTTGGGAGTTAAGGCCTCTGGTGACTTAGACTGATGGCAAGTTTTGATCAAGAAGTGATATGTGTTAACCTATGCTTCAGGAAGATAAATACAGAATGCAGTCTTCAAAGGACTGAGACTGAAATGGGGAGATCACTGAGGAGATGACTGTTGTAGTCCTGAAGTATTCCAGAGAGAGACTAGAGAAAAGGCACTGACAGATTCAGAAAATGTTATGACTGGAGGTGGTCTGAGAGGGAACTACCCAGCAAAGTCCTCAGAAGACCACAACATGGATGAGGTTTGACAACATTAGCTGAGTGAAATGAATCACACTCAACAGAACAAATATTGTATGATCCCACTGCTATGAAAGATCTAGAAGAAGCAAAAGCATAGCAACCAAACTTTATTAGTGGTTACCAGGAGCTCTGGTAGCGTAGTGGTTACGAATCGGGCTGCGAACCATAAGGTCAGCGGTTCGAAACTACCAGCCGCTCCGCGGGAGAAAGATAAGGCTTTCTACTCCCGTAAAGATTTACACCCTTGGAAACCCTGTTACAGGGTCGCTATGGGTCGGAACCGACTCGATGGCACTTAACAACAACAACAACCAGGAGTGGGTAGGAGGGAGAAACAGGGAGTCACTGCTAAGGGGCACTTAACTTCTCGTGGTGGTGGTGGTTTTGTGCCGCTGAGTCAGTACCTACTCAGAGTGACCCTGTATAGGGTTTTGAGGAGCAGCTGGTAGTTTGAACTACCAAACTTGAAGTTCATAGTCCAGTGCTTATCTTACAGAGCTACACCAGGCCTCAGATGTACCTTTGCTGCTGCTGTAGCTATGTGCTGTCAAGTCATTTCTGACTCACAGTGACGCTGTATAGGGTTTCCGAGGTTGTAAAATCTTTACGGGAGCAGAAAGCCTCATCTTTCTCCTACACAGTGGTTGACTGTGTGGTTAGCAGCCCAACAATAACCCACTATGCCATTAGGCCTCCTTGAGCTTCTGGTAAGAGAAAAGAGAAAACATTTGGAAATTGAGTTTACAGTATGGCAAGTGTAATTATAATGTCACAGACTGCACGCGTGAAGGTGGTTGAAATGACAAAGCAAATGTTTTGGTATGCATGTTGTCATAGAGTCAATTTCTAGTCACAGTGACCCCATGTGACAGAGTGGACAGCCCCATAGGTGACGTGAGCTAATCTTGAAGGAAGCGAAACGCCTGGTCTTTCTCCCAAGGAGCTGCTGAGTGGGTTTGAACTACCAATCTTTGGATTAGCAGTCAAATGTTTAGCTGTTTGTACCACCAGGGCACCTTATGAATAGCTAATCACACACACACACACACACACACACACACACACACACACACACACACAAGACTCCACTCAGAATGACTATAAGACTGAAAGTACCATAGAGCCCAAAGTGAGCACTGGCAGTGGCCAGCAGAGTGACCTGGGCATGTCCCACAAGCTCACTAGACTACGTTTTTTTAATCCACCAAATGTGGAAGTTGTCTAGGACAAGCTCCACTTCCTGTCCTGCATCCATCTACAAAGTGACCCAGTATAGTGGAAATTCCATGGCTTCAGAAGGACATAAATCAGGATTTATAATTTAGTTCTTCCACAACTATTGTACATTTCCCACATTATTTAAACTTTCTATGACTCCACTGGAGTTCTGGTGTGGCGCTGTGGGTTAATGCGCTGGACTGCAAAGTCGCTTTGAACCACAAAGCCGGTGGTTCAGGCTCACCAGGCGGTCCTTGGAAACCCTATACAGGGTCAGAACCGATTTGACAGGCACTTAAGTTAACAAATGACTCCATTACTTCAGCTAAAGAATGGAGATAATATCTACCTGTAGAGACTCTTCAAGTGCTAAGAGGAAAATGTATGCTAGCAAAGTAAACAGAAAATATTTAAGAAACGTTCCTTCCCTAAATCTGAAATAGTTCTAGGATTTTGCAGTATCTGAGATGTTCACTCCAGACATGATAAGAAGTAACAGTATCCAAGGAGAAATGAATACAAATTATTAGAGATGGTGGACAGGGCATATGTGGGTTGGATAACCACTCTGTATAGTTGGAAGTGTGTGGATTATATAAAAGTTATGACCAAAGAACAGTGTGAAGTGTTAGGAACAGATTTATGGACTCAGGGAGGGCAGGTTGGTGAGGGAGTGGCCCGATGCAGCTTAAAGGCCATCATTTGTCCATGTTCATATATGTGTAGTATTTTACTTAAAACTTTTTCTTTCAATAACTTGCTTCTCTTATATAAACATTTAGAAAGGAAACTTTCCCTTTATCATGGGTACCGTTAACAGTAAAAAATAAATATTAAGAATGTTTGTCCTTGTTCTACCTAAAATCATCTTATATGCATCCTGTGGTACACAGTTCTTACTTGGGGACACACTGGGCTCAAGGGCTATCCCATGGAAGCATCAGACTTAATCTATGTGGCTCTAGAAGGTAGGAAGAACTAGCCAGGATCCATCAGTGTCAATTAGAGGAAGCGGGCTTTGTCTCCAAGGAAGAACTCTCTGGAGTTCCAGCTCTCAGACAATGGGAAGGGCTGGTGTACGAGGCTGTGTGCCCCAGGTACATAGTGGGCAGGGAGGGGCTAGTGACCCCTGTGGGGATGGACTCAGGGAATGAAGCTTCAGATAGAGTTAGACCACACCTCCTTCCAGGTGCCTTGAACAACTACTAGTCTGCAATGTCATGAAGGCATCCTCAGTTAATGAGTCAGATGGGAAGGGACGGGAGTGAGGTGAAGACCTGAATGAATGAAGCAATGAACAAGGGACAGAGGGAGTGCATGTCTGAATGGAAGGAGAGCAGGACTTTTGTCAAGGTAGGCATGAATCTAAGCCAGGCTAATGCAGCGCTCTGCTGTTTCAATCAACCGCATCTCCTCCTCCATCCATCTGGTCTCAGAGGCTGCTCCAGGTTTTGTGGCTCTCCCAGAGCATTTGCCTCCAGCTCTGTGTATACTGGATACATTGGGCTCACTGTTTCTTCACCTCTGTATGATCTTCCCCCAGCTCCTCAGCCTTGACTCCTGTGCTGAGACTCACAATGGCTCCATCCATCCAGGCTCCTTAAAAGCCGACAGGCAAGGAAATGAAATGCCCCAAATCGGCAGTGTGGACACACTTCCCATATGGTACAGAGACATCAGTGTGCACATCAACTCAAGTGAAACAAGAGCCTTGCTCAGGCAGCTGTACTCCCCTGACATTGGTTGCTGAGAGATGTGGACTCTCCCCGACTAAGTGGCACCAGGCTACTTATTGCCTCTATAAGAACACTTCCCTCACCCAGCTACTGACTGTGTTTTGTTTGCACTCATGTTGCTCCAGATTCTTCTATGTGATTTACCCAGAGGCTGCAGAAGACCAACAGGCTTGGCGGTGTCCAGAAAACATGTAGGGCACCAAGTGTCAGAGCTGGAAGGAGCCCAGTGCCTGGGCTGTCCAGTTAGGAAAAGTAAGGCATAAAGAAGGCAAAGGACCTGCTCAAAGCCTCACAGTATATAGATAAAAGACTCAGAAATAACTCTTACTTCCACACTCTGTTTTTTTTTAAAGAAAAGAATGTTGAATCCACATTTATCTGATTCAAAGCATATAACTGTCCCCTTATCTGAGAATTTCTAACATCTCTTTTCTTTCTGGGACCAGTATCGGGAGGACCCTGTTTGGGGGCAATATCATGTTTTGTGTTGTTGGAGTTCATTGTGAGTATATCTTCTTTCTATCAGATTATAGTTTTCTAGAAGTCAGGCCTGGGTTTTACTGAAGCATCAGCACATCCAAAACAATGACAAAACTATTGGACATGGAATCAGAAAATCATCTGCTGTTTGTTACTATGGTTGTTGGCACATCAGTTGACATTTCTGAGCCTCAGTTTCCCCATCTGGAAGATGGGGATGGTAAGGCCCTATCTTCCAGACACATAAGAATGTGGTGAAGTTGAAAAAGGGTAATCTTTATTAAGGACTTTTGCAATTGTCAAAGTGCTATGTAAAGTATGAGTTACCATTAGTATAAAAATAAGTAAAAAAGGAAAAACAAATATATCTAAAACATATGAAACAGGAGGTGAGAAGTACTGATTTCTCAGGCAAGACTGAAATATGTGAAAGAGAAATGACTACCTGGATGTCAAATCGTCCTTCGAAGCTGCTCAGACTGGGCTTATATCTCCCTGTTCATGCTCACTCATGTCCACCTCCTCTGGGTCTGTTAACCTCAGCCACCCAGTCTAAGAAGGAGGAATCACAGACCCCTAGAACAGGATAAACTGAGCACTAGGACATCTGAGTCTCTTTCCCAAACTCAACTGGAGTGGGTCTTCTGGGCTGCCCATCAGAATGGTGGTTGAGCTACAATCATTGTGTAGACAGTGATGGTTCAGCAGGCACTGTGCTGGGCTCCAGGGAGTCAACCATGCAAGATAGCATCTCTGCTCTGAAGGAGCCCTCAAGCCACTGCTTACTATGATATATATACAGAGGTTATTCCTCACAATTGTCCCTGGCATCTCTGCTGATCACATATCACCTAACAAGGATGACCTTGCCTCTCCACACCAGGCTCTGCCACTACATACATGAGCCGCTCTCAGAAACTAGCTGATCTATCTATAACAAAGGCAGGTCTAACTTAAAAAGTGCTTCCTGCAAACTGTCAACAGTCCTCATTTGGGTTTTTGTGGGGGTCTCCTTTCCCTTGAAACTTGTTCATTCTGGTTCAACCCCAATGCTGCTAATTTACATTTCTCCTTTATCTCCTGATATACTGAATCAGAAGCAATATTTTAATATGATTTCTCAGGGGACCACTAGGGCATACCCTTAAAGGGGGAATTGTGGCAAAAAAAAAAAAAAAAAAATTCATGGCTTTTTCCTTTAGGGACCTCAGCAAAGGTGGGATGTGCTTTGAACTGTTTTTCCCAGATGAAGATGGATTTTAGGATAGGTGAGAGGGGGGTTGGGAATGCCAGGAGCCAGAGTACTTGGGTCCTTGCATTCACCCTGACATTGGCCAAATAATGAATTGGAAACTGTTCCCTGCCTAGCAACGTGATGGCAGCTGTAAACATTAATCTGTTAATGGACTCTTCCCTTCCTTTGTTGTTGTTAAGTGCTGACCCTGTATAGGGTTTTTGATAGGTTTGAACCACCAACTACTGCAATTTAAAACAAACTTGCAGTCCAGTGCTTATCCTACAGTGCCACACCAGGACTTCCTTTAATGGCAGACAAATAAAGGCATTGGACCTGAATATTTCTTAAATGGGTAGACTCTTAGCCCCTGGTTCTTGCCACATGCCAGGCTCTGTGTTCAGTACTTTACATAGAGGATCTCACAACAACACTGGGAGGGAGGTGGGTACAATCATTCTTATCATTCTACAGGATTTGCACCAAGGTCTGTGGACCAACAAGCTGGTATCCTCGTCACTCTGTTATATGACTTCTCAGCAACACATTTGAGGCACTAGATTCCATTTTTTCTTCTTGTTTTGTTCCTCCCTACTCAGCAATAACTATATGACAAAGGAGAGCTGCCCTATAGGATTTCCTAGGCTGGAGTTCTTTAAGGCTGGAGATCATATGATAGAATTTTACAATACCAATGGCTTATTCATTGTAAATACCATTTTTAAAACAAAATAAAAGGTAGCTATACACATGGACCTCACCAAAGGGAACAACAGGAATCAAAATGACATCTGTGAGAAGAGATGGTAGAAAAGCTCCATATCATCAGCCAAAACAAGGCCAGGGGCAGACTGTGGAACCAAATTACTCATAATTAAGTTCAGGCTGAAGCTGAAGAAAATTAAAACAACTCCATGAGAGTCAAAATATGACCTTGAACATGTCTGTACTGAAGTCATCTCAAGAACAGATTTGATGCATTAGACACTAATGATTGAAGACCAGAAGAGTTGTGGGAGGATACAAGAACATCATCAGGAAGAAAGCTATGATAGTTAAGGTTTTATGTCAACTTGACTGGGCCTGGATTCCCCACAGTTTGCTAGTTGAGATGAAATTATCCTCACAGTGAGATCAAATACAGACATAGTCAATTCTATGATGATTAACTAAGAGCAGGCATAGTCAACTCTACGATGATTGGCTATGAGCAACCAATCAACTGAAAGGATGTTTCCTTGGGGGTGTGGCCTTCTCCCAATAAAATGGACACCCAGGAAATGCTTGCTTTCCTTTTTTTCCACTGGGAACTTGGGACTCCTGGGACTCTACAATTATGAATCATTTCCTTGATATAAATTTATTTTTTATATGTACACATAAATAAGTTTCACTGGTTTTCTTCTGTAGAGAATCCACCCTAAGAAAAAAGTAAAAGGTCATGAAAAAGGCAGGAAAGAAAGAAAAGATCAAAATGGATGTCAGAAGAGACTCTGAAGCTGGTTTTCCAGCGTAAAGATGTTAAAGCAAATGGAAGGAATGAGGAGGTATAAGAGCTGAATAGAAAATTTCAAAGGGCAGCTTAAGAAGACAAAGTCATGTGTTATAATGAAATGTGCAAAGACCTAGTTAGAAAACCAAAAGGGAAGATATGCTCAGCACTTCTCAAGGTAAAAGAACTGAAGAAAAAATTCTGCTCCTAAAAAGATTTACAGATTCAGAAACCATATGGGGCGGTCTACTCTGCCCTATAGGGTCACTGTGCATCAGAATCAACTCAGTGACAGTGGGTAGTGGGTTTCCCAAAATCTTAAGAGCACGGAAGTCTGAGAACTACAGGTCTAAATGGTTTCCATGATTTCTTTCAAGCTGTGTTTATCACCCCCATCCACTAGTACCCTTTCTAATCAAGAGAGCACCTCCTGCCTCTGGGAGCTAAAGTATTATGAGGACTTGGACTGGCCATGGCTAATGTAAGGTGTAAAGGGGGTGAGAGGAAGAAGCCGAAGCTGCCCACAGTGGAGCGATTTTGGTTTTGCTGAGAGGAGAGGCTGGATGAGGATAGGCAGTTGGGCCTGCTCAAGGTCATCAATCTGTGATGTTTGGCCCTCTGTGTGACCAGCTTTGTGGTGGAAAGACAGTTGCAACACAAGTTTTGTTTTACTACACGTATCCAGCGTTTTCCCCTTAAACTATTCAGGTGTGTAGCACTAAATCAATACTTAGTCCCAGAATTTATAATTAGTTGAAGGGTTTCTCAGACCCCTTCCCTGCCTGTGATGCTCTGAGTTGTATCATGTGGATGACAAGCCATAAACCACTCAACCATGTCATCCTTCTGGCTGCCTACTACAAAGTCACCACCAGTGTATGCCAAGATCATCTATGATTTAAGTGAGCTTTCTTTAATTGTGCGCTTACTGAAATATAGCCTCTCAGAGAGGTATCCCATTGAGTTCAGTGAGACCATGATGTCAAAGCATACAGAAGTAGACAGCATGGATGTCTCACAGAGTGGCGGCTCCTTGTGGGAAGGACAAAGCTCCATTCTGAGTCAGATGCATTGATGTACCCAACTATATGTGTTATGCCCATCTCACCATCCACTAACTGTAGTACTTTACCACTAACTGAGTGCCCTTGAGATGTAGCACACTTTAGTGACCTCAGAGACTGGGAAGACAAAGTTCCTGCCTGAGGGAGCTGGCCATCTAAGTACATAAGAGTGATACCTGAACAAATACATAGGAACATCAAGGGAACAAATAGATCTAAATGCAGCCAACCAGTGCCATGGCTGACCGAATCATCCCGTAAGAACAAAGCACTGGTAAAAGGGTAGGATAGCAAAGCTGAAGGGCAAGGAAGAATGTGGTCAAGGCCAGAAGGAAACAAGTGTGTTCAAGTACATGCATTCTATGGTCTGGTTAAAGCAGGGGAGGGATGGAACAAGGGAAGGGAAAAGTACAAGAGAGGGGTCTGTCTGATCAGAGCGGGCTTTGAAGGTCAGTGAAAGGCAATTGGAGTTTATTCTGTATGCTGTGTTGAACCAATAATGCATAAGTAAATATAATGAAAATCCTTTTCAGATAGAATTAAAACAGGTTTTCAACATCTAAGAAAGCAATAGCAGATAGCCTTTCCTTTGAAAGCATTTCTTATTTAAAAACTCTGAATTGATGGGGCTAAGTATTTGACCAGATAAGGACATGCAGAGACATTCCAGAGCTGACATTATCTTGCTTTTTAACTCTGCCTAACAAAATACTGCGACTCCAGGTGTGGCACTACAGGATAAGCATTGTACTGTGAACCACAAGGTCGGCAGTTCAAACCTACCAGCTGCTCCTCAGAAACCCTATACAGGGTTGCTATGAGTCAGAACAGATTCGATGGCACTTAACAACAACAACAGCAAAAATAATAGTGTAGGCCCAGCGGAGACTCCCATCTCCACTGAGAACCCTTCCTTGGTTGTGTAGATCAGCAGTATGTGGCTCCCCCTTTTCGAAACTGTTGATCATAATAATCTATGCAGCGATTCCCAAGCTCTCATCTCTAGATTTTAGTGGTCAATAAAATTGCAAAAGAAATATTAAAAACACACTTTTTATTCTTCTAAGTAAAAATATTAGGATAAGCACTGGGCATCTAATCATAGGGTCACCAGTTCAAACCAACCAGCTGCTCCATTCCATTGCGTATTTTATGTATCTAGCCTATTAAAGCATTCCTTGATCTGGCACCTAAGGTGGCAGGATCTAGCTTCAACCATCCCATCTGTGGCCACAGAATTTTGCAGCTCTTCCCATCAAGAATCTGAACCTACTTCTCCACTTCTTGAATCTATGAGAGCATGCTATTTCTTTGGCCAACAGAATATTGTGGAATTGAGATAGACTGCAACAAGCACAGAAAGTCTGCTGGAGAACGAGGGGTCATGTGGAAAGGGGATCTGGGCATACCAGCGGTCCAGCTCCAGCGACCTACCAGCTAACTGTAGATATTTGAGCAAAGCAACAGCTGAGCCCTGATCAATCCAGAAAAAAACAACAATTTAGCCAAACTCAAATTATACACCTGCAGAATAATGAGCAAAATAAATGGTTGTTTTTCTCAGTCACTGAACCTTGTGGTACAATGACTATGTGCTTGGCTGCCAACAGAAAGAAATGGTCAACAGTTCAAACCCACCAGCAGTCTGCTTCTGTAAATAGTTACAGCTTTTAACCTAGTACCTAGGGCAGCTATGTTAATTGGCTGATTGGTTGGCTGTGTGCTTTCAAGTTGGTTCTGGCTCATAATGACTCTGGAAAGGGTTTCTGGGGTTGTCAATCTTTACTGGAGCAGAAAGTCTTGTCTTTCTCCCAAGGAGCACCTGGTGGACTTGAACTGCTGACCTTGCGATATCCAGCCCAACAAGTAACCCACTATGCCACAAGCATATGTTTATTGCTCACTGATTAATGATACTTGGAAACCTGGATATCTGAAAATAAGCATGCTGGGTCAGCTCTCCGAATGTACCTAACATTCAGCTCTGAGCTGTGTCCTAGATCCTTGCGTTTTTACACAGGGCCTCAGCTCAGTTCTCAGTTTTGCCACACAAGCTTTCTAGAGCTTGGGGAGTGGTCATTCATTCCCTACACATTGAAACCAACTCAGAGAAGCACAGGCAAACAAGGCAATAAGACCCCTCTTTACCAAGTGATTACCTAGCTTCCCAGGTCTTCTAGAGCTTTCTAGAACTCTCTGCAAACTTCCCTTTCTCATTCCTATGACCTTTCATTTGTCCCAGGCACTGGCATTGGATAATCCAAGCTTCCGGTGCCTTTCAGCCTTCACTAAGGTCTTTAAAGTGAACGACAAAGCTTTGAGGGGAAAACAGATAAAAAGCTTAGCATTGCAAATGAGGAGAGCTTTAAGCCCAGGCTGGAAATGAGGTAAGAGCATAAAGCTAGAACTCTAAAGACTGGCTGCAAAAGGTTAAATTGCGAGGGTAAAGGCCAGCAATTTCTTGCTCCCATGGTCTAAGCCTCTGGTTTGGATTTCTCAAATGTCTGATAATAAAGTCAGCAACATGGTGTTTGCTGTTTCTGTCTCCCTCCCTTCAGAGTCCTACCTGTCCTGAGCTAATACCCCCACTCCCACCCCGTGAAATTCCCTCAAGTCAACTTCTTTTTTCCTAGACTCTTGATCATTTTATTTTCTAAAAGCAAAGGTAACAACGGTTTATGTTGGAAATTTAGAGAAACTCAAAAGTGTAAAATAAAATAAAAATGAGCAATATGCCACTTCCTTGAAGTAACTATTGTTAACAGATTGGTATGTAGGATTACTCTGTTTCCTCTTAGCTTTTAGACAGTTTAGACATTACTCAATTTTGTCGACAGCATCATGTCCAATAACCTATAGGATTGGAGTCCTCGTGTCATGCTGTAGGATAAACAGTGGACTGATAATCATATGGTTGGCAGTTCTGACCCACCAGTCGCTCCTCACCCTATAGGGTCACTGTAAGTCAAAACTGACTCCATAGCACTTAACAACAACAAACAAATCCTAGTAATGGGATTGTTGTTGTTAAGTGTCTTCAAGTCAGTTCTGACTCATAAGGACCCTGTACAGGAGTGACTGGTGGATTTGAACTGCCAACTTTGCAGCTAGCAGTCCAGTGTTTATCCTGTAGCACTACACCAGGACTCAAGTAGCATGGATGGATATATATAATTTATTTACCCAGTTTCCTACTTTTGGTGCTTTAAGTTTCAATTCCACCTGGCAATGATTTAGGGTCTGTTCCTCTCACGGCAGGTTGATGGCCAGTGGGCTATTTTGGTCCTAGAGTCACCATATGCCACTTTTCCTGTCCTGATGCTACCCCTGGACTCTCCTCCTTCCTCCTATGGAGCAGACACTTACCCAGGTAAGCATAGTGGGTCCTGCTTCTCCAACTGGCAAATCAGGATGGGGGTATGGGTGGCCTCCAGCAAGCAGCCAGGACTCTAGCCTAGCTGGAAGGGATCTTTGTGAGAACCTAGCCTAAGTTCCTATTCCCAGGTACGGAAAATGAAGCTAAGATATAGGAAATGACTTGTCGAGAGTCTCAGAGCTAGTTAGAGGGAGACCTGGGACCAGAAACCATAACCAAGAACTCCAAATTTGTGACTTTCCCATTACATCATGTTTTCATCTCAGCTGACCTGTGTCTGATGTTCCTTAGCATGGACCATAGGGCACTGCAGACAAGGGACCAGGCTTTCTCAAGATCTAAGGACCCATCGACCCTCTGTGTCCATTGCCTCCACAAGCCCAGTCTCTCAATGCCCCAAATAGACCTCCATGCTTTACACTTCACAAAGAACTGGAAGAGAAGACCAGACAGAGGACTATTGGGGATCTTGAACTTCTTAGAGAAGTGAGTTTCTGCACTGTCAGTGCTCTGGGGATGCACCCCAGCTACCCTCTACTCCTGGAATATTCGCAACTCTATTTTGTTCCATTTAGGACCATCCCTTTCTCCCTCTAAGAATGAGGAGAAGAGGGTGCTGTGAAAAGAGGACTATTTCTAATCATGAGAGCACATCACCCTCCAGGGACTACGGCTTTAGATTCTAAGTGAGCAAGGGGCTGATGGCTTTGTCTCAGCACAGCACAAGAACTCACCTCATCCCATGTGAGCACAGCTCCATGCCTGAGCTTTCTGCAAAGTGTCACATTCCTCTCCATCTCTGTCCCGAAGACACCATTCGTGTGAGGTATTTTTAGACAAGACACCAAACATCCAAGAGACACGAAGCAAATCTGTCTCACACTGAGTGAAAATAACCTGTCCCCAGGACTCCAGTCCTCACTCACGTGCTTCTCTGTCCTTTGGTTTCTCACTTCTTTCCATCTTACCTCAGTCTCGCCTTTCATTTTCCTTCTCCTCTCTGCCGTTCTAGCCTACCTTTTTCTTTTCCCCACTATTCTTTCTAGTTTCTTCTGTATCTCGCTCCTACGTTGCCTTCTGCACCTGGGGAGGGGCAGCAGTTCCCATTCAGCAGTCATGGAGCTGGTTACATGGTTAAAGTAACTGAGGGATTTCTTGTGAACTGTCTAAAATGTGTGCACACCAGTGGCAGAGTATCTAATAAGCAAGGTAAGCATGAGCTTACTTGTGCTTAATTTAATCATCTTTAATGAACATTTTTCACAGGTTGTTCACCATGTGGTGGAAAACATGTGAAAGTGTTCACTACAGATTACTAAATAAACACAAGTAAGCCCGTGATTACCTTGCTCACTTGGTATTGTGTCCCTGTCAGGGACTGTAAATCTGAAAAGAGGCTTTGATTCTGTAGGAAGTTGCTGTGGGGTTGGGAGAGAAACAGATGCTAGTCATCCCGAGAACCAGAAGCTTTGATGTAGTGGACAATAAAAATGTGAAATTGTTGACAACAAATTAATAACGAAGCACAAGTAAGCTCATGCTTACCTTGCTTACAGGGTAATCCAATACTGGTACAGACCCACCAAAATGGAAAACCACAGCTTGTGATGCTGATGACGCTGTAGATGAAACATTAGATCTGCGATGAATGGATTCAGGAGAAATCCCTGGCCAATATGGAACCACATATTGAGCATGGGTCATAAAAGAAACACTGACATCTTATGTGGCTTTGCAGGAGAGAGGGAAACAAAGACACACCCACACTGGGTATGAGGTCAATGGGTTCCTCTATGTCTCAGCAGCTTGGTCCACAGTGTGCCCACCAGTGCAACAAAGGCCTAAGCCACAATTCCCACCCTGGAACTTATTTCTTTAACTGCAATGATCTGAGATTGAGGAGGGAGGAGTTTCAGCTCTCCTTTGAATATTCCCTAAGTGCCTGGTCTGTAAATAACTCCTTAAACATTCCCATCAATGAATTCTAGGATCACACATAGACCCTGGGGTCACAGTACCTGTGAAGAGTCCCAGTTATGCCATTTATTAGCTGAGTACAACAAAAGCTGTGATGACTCCAACTACTTCTAACACTGATTTTAATTCTACATTCAAACATCATTCCAAGCACCTTGTAAAGATGATTTCATTTAATCCTCACAACATTATGATGTAAGCATATTATCTCTACTTTTGTTGTTGTTGTGAAGTGCCATCGAGTCAGTTCCGACCCATAGCGACCCTGTATAGGGTTTCCAAGGAGCAGCTGGTGAGCTTGAACTGCCATCCTTGCAGTTCAAATGGCTTTGCAGTCTGGTGCATTAGCCCACAGTGCCACACCAGGACTAAGAGACACTGAAAGATCAAGTTAACTTGCCAAAATAATGCAGGTTGTAAGTGTTTGAGCAATGGTTTGACCTCAGGCAGCCTAAGCCCAGGGTCCCATTATTTAACCTTTTATTAACTTTCATTTTTTCATCTATAAGAATGATGAAAATAACATCTACATCACACGATCGTGGTTACATACATAGAAATACTAGCTGTTATCAGCCTCAGTGTAAAAGGGTCTTCTCATAAGATTGTCACAGGACCACATTACAGAAATATCTAGAAATATTATGGGTTTGGTACAAAGCCACTGCAATAAAGTGAATTTCATCATAAAGCAAGTCAGACAACATTTTTGGTTTTCCAGTGCAAGTAAAAGTTATGTTTACATGCTTCTGTAGCCTATTAAGTGTGCAATAGCATTAGGGAACAGGCTGAAGTATTGTGAGAATTACCAAAATGTGATAGAGAGAACATGCTGTTGGAAAAATGGCGCCGACAGCTTTGCTCCACACAGGGTTGCCACAAACCTTCAATTTGTAAAAACAATATAATGTCTGCGAAGCACACAAAGCCCATCACAATAAAACAAGGCAGCTCTGCATTTTAAGGCTTGAAAGGAGCTCAGATGTTATCTGGCACAATTTCCTTTTTGATGCAAGATTAGATTTGAATCATGGTATTGAAAGAGACCTTAGAAGTATCCTGGGTCCAATGTCAGATAGCATAAAAACTCACCCTCACACCAGGAGAGCACAGCTCCATGCCTGAGTTTTCTGCACAGTGTCACATTCATCACCATTCCTTACTAAGATACCACTGATTTGACATATTTTCAAACAAGACACCAAACAAAGATGAAGCAAATCTGTCTCACTCGATGTGATCCTCCCAAAACGACAGAGGAACACAGGAGCATAGTTAGTTCTAAAACTCAGATCTCCTGAGCGTTACCCAATGCTCATTCCATGACACAAGGTAGTGCTGCCTCTCCCTTTATTTGCCTTATTGACAGATGCTGCTGATCTATCACCATGGTTTTACTTGTTGAGTTTCACTTTACACAACCTCAGAATCCTCCTTAAAACAGCACTCCAAGCAGATACTATCAATGCATTAGATATGCAAATGGATGCTCTTTTTTTCTCTGAATTATACATATCCATTGCCATTGAATCAATTCCAACTCACAGCAACCTGAAGCAGCAGAGTAGAATTACTCTTTAGGGTTTCCAAGACTATAGCTCTTTATGGGAGCAGACATCCTCATCGTTCTCCTGGCATTATACATATGGTGACCATGTAATTTATCTTTGAACAAAGGCACTTTAGAGAGTAAAAGAAGATACTCTAAGTAATCATCATGCAGGAACAAAGATAAAAACAGGAATGATCTCAGATGACATAGAAAATACAGCCACCCTCATTATACTGCACTGAGTCTCCCAAAGCATACAAGATACCCTTGACTCCTTAAATGCTAAGAAACTGACACTACAGGAAGCTTGTTGGGTGCATCTTCACAAAGGAAGGTAAGAAAGGCACCAAGGGGAAAAGAAAGAATATTCGTTTAGTGAGAAAGGACAAAGGGGCCCTTTGATTCATGCTTGTCTTCAGAAGCAACGTCACCATCATTGGGCAATTTTCCATTCTCCCATTACTTTCCCTCCATTCCACTGACCCGGAACAATTCATTCTTTTCTCAGCCAAAAGCAATGTATGCTTGCTAATACTCCCACTCCACCACCTTCTCTTCACTGTCACCACTTTATACTGAATTATCATTTCTATGTAGTTTAATTAGCCAATTATGAGGATGTTTGAGCATCCTACAGAGGAAGAATCACTTTATTTGTTGGTAATTAAATGGGCTGATTTATGGGCATTTTCTTTTTCTTGATGGCAAACTTGAAAAATGAAAGTCTAATTATTGATGGATTTTCCCAAGTAGACGATGGGAGAATGACAATGTCATTCAATGTCAACTTCACTTTGTCTTAGCATGGCCATGCTGTTGTTATGGTTAGTGCAGTCAGGTTGGTTCCAACTTGTAATGCTCCTGTATAGGGTTTCCGAGGAGTAGCTGGTGGGTTTGAACCATCAACCTTGTGACTAGGTCTAGTGCTTATCCTACAGTGCCAGACTAGGATTCCATGACCATATGAAGTGGTAAAGACTCATAGTACTAGTAAAGACCAGCTAAGAGAGGAAGGAAGTTATGATGATGGAGAGAAAAACTTTTATAACAAGAATGGAATCTAGCTGGTGGAGTACTCTGGTTGGGCTACGATGACTTCTTCCACCTCATCTAGGTAAATTCCTCTCAGAGAATTCTGTGTTGCATGGAGAACCCCACTTGTCTCTCATAAAAGGACTGAGAGAGACTAAGATTTAATTAATAATATGAAATGTCAAGCTTGAAAAGTTCTAACCAGACTTTGTTTGATGACACTGGTTGTCTTTTTTTCTTCTTTGTCTTTGAGTTTTCTCATTTAGGAAATAAAGTTTTCAAACATTAATTGGGTAGATTATTCCATAAAAATGGTTGCAAAACTAGTTGGTCAAAAAATATTATGATTAGAACGTGTTTTGTAAATATACATGCCCTGGACAGATTTTTGCTAAGCTTTAAAATTTCTGATCATTTGGGATGTAAGTGTGAGAAAGACAATGTGAGAGTTTTATGTCAGAGTAAAATGGAATTACTTTCTTCATGCTGCAACGTGCAGTTTGTTGTTAAGTGCTGTCAAGTTGGTTCCAACTCAGAGCAATCCTGTATAGGGTTTCTAAGGAGCAGCTGGTGAGCTTCAACCACCAGTTCAAACCGACCTTGCAGCCCAGCGCATTAACTCATAGCACCACTTGTTAGAAATCATGCCCATTATTTAATTCATCCACCACTTGTCTGTCAGTGCGTCCTACTGTGGTGGCTTTCATATTGCTGTGATACTGGAAATGATACCAGGACATTTTTAAATGCCTTGTAAGCATAAGAAAGATGGACAATGAGTAAGGAATACCAAAGAAGAATTGATGCCATTGGATTATGATGTTAGTGAGGAATACTGCATATTGAATAGGAACCACAGACTGTCAGAAGAATGAATAAGTCTGTGGTGGAAGAAGCACAGCCAGATGCTCCTAAGAAGTGAAGACAGCAAGATTTTGTCTCCAATACTTTGGATATATTTATCAGGAGGGGCAGTCCCTGGAGAAGGCCATCATGCTTGGTAAAGCAGAGGGTCAGCAGAAGAGAGGAAGATGCTCAATGAGCTGGACAGACAGTGGCTGCTACGATGGGCTGAAGCCTACGATGACCATGACCATGGTCACAGGACAGGACAGTGTTCCATTCTGTTGTACAAAGGGTCGCTATGAATCAGAACCGACTCAAAACAGCACATAACAACAACAATTTAATTCACAGGATCTAAATGAAATAAGGGACTCCTGGTATGGCGCTGTGGGTTAATGCGCTAGACTGCAAAATCGGTTTGAATTGCAAGGTTGGTGGTTCAAGCTCACCAGTCACTCCTTGGAAACCCTCTACAGGGTTGCTGTGGATCGGAACCAACTCGACGGCAGTTAACAACAACAAATGAAGTAAGAGTGCTTTTTGTTTAATTAGGTGAGAAGAAAGGATAAGGTTTCAGGGCACAAGCTTCAAATCTATAATGTCATTTAATTTTCATAACAACCGTAAGAAATGGGTGTATTTTCCCCAAATGAAGCAACCAGGGTTCAGAAAGGTTAAGAAACTTGCCCCCAAAATTAATGAGGGGTAGAGTCCTAAGTCCTGCTGTGCCCAGGCAGCTGTTCAATATTTAACAGATTGTGTCTGCCCCTCTCTAACTCCACCTTGCAGTGTTTTAAAGTTCACAAGGATATTCCAGAAACCTTGCTTAAAGAGGTACTGTGTGCAAATAAAAAATCATGTCTATTCTTTACATAGAGAATACATGCAATGAGACTTGGGTAATTTGGGCCTCAACAGCAATAGTCTCCCCCCACCTCATCCCTATACACAACCTTGGCCATCAGGACAGACAACCAGTTGTGGGGCTGAGCGGAGAGAAGTCAGAGGGAGGACACAGCTCTGCAGTAGGAAGTGTCTCCTTTACTGGGACACTAACTGTCTAATGAAGGTGGCCCCAATCAACCCCACGCTTCCTCCCACCACCTCAGTCATTATAGCTGAAGCAGGAGACTGACAGCATCTCCCCAGTCCAATCTCTCACATGAATTAACAGTGGCAGCTAGGAGGGAAGCAGCTTCCAAGGGTGGAGGGCAGAGAAGCAGGGGGAGAAAGAGGAGGGAGGTGTAATTAGTGGGTGTGGTTCCATGTCCCTATTGGGCTCTTTAGCTCATTAATCTCCTGGTGCTCTCTCTTTTTCTCAGCTGTCACCCTCTCCAGTCCCCTACCACCACCCAAACACAGCGCCTGACACTGGTTACCATAGTCAGCTGAGTTATCCTGGCATCCTGAGGGTCAAGGTCATGGTCAAAGTGGCCTCATTAGGGAAAGTTTGGCAGCGTTCCCCAGGCAAGTTGCATAACTTCTATGTGAGCAGGACTGGAGCATGTGAGAGATGCAGAGATGGTGAGGTCCTGGCACCTGCTAAGACAAATCTAGGAAGTCCTAGCCCAACCTCAGTGCCATGTCTTTTACCCAGTTTATTTGGGGTTGGATTTTGGAATAAAAAACGGTATGCATGCAGACCCTTGAAAATTCTCTTCTCTTCTTTAACATCTGTTAATGGAGGGCCTACCATGTGCCTTGAAGAACGGGTGTGCCTTGAAGAACCTGATCAGGTATGAACATGTTTCCTGAGACCTCATAGCAAGACACATGGCCATCAAATCTGAATCAATTGACAGAGGCAGAGAAGGTAACAGCTGGATTGCTGTGCGAGTCTAGGCTGTGAGAACCCGGATTAGGCCCTGAAACATCTGGTTAGATGTTAGGAGTAACTCATGGTAGATCTGGGATGAAAGATAGGAAGAGCACTGGATTGGGTCAAGAAGCCTAGATTCTGGGGGAGGCATTTTGCCTCTCGGGGTCTCAGTTTTCTAACCAGTAAAATGAACTCCCTCCCACACCTGCAGAGTTTGGTGTGCATGTTTCCATAGTTCATTGCTTTCAGGAGATGATCAGGCACTTGCTGACCTCAGGAGGTAAGGAGTCTCTCAGCCGGGCATCCCCTGAGCATCCACACAGGTGGTAAAGTTGGAATGACCACCCCACCACTCCAGGCTCAGTGTAATGAGCACCTGAAGCAGAAGCACAGTTATCATCAGGTGGTGGACACCCACTATCCCTGGTGCTCAGCTGACCAACTGGCCGGGGTGTTATCAACTCCTGTGGCACCTCAGTCCCCCTGACTGGGGTTCCTCTTACTCAGATACAAACATAAGGCCAGAGGAGAAACCCGGTGCTCCTTGTGGGAGGGTCCTATCTTTAGGGTAGGTAACTAGGACATCTCATAGGAGACTTTCCCTCTCTTCCTTCCTCCTCTTCTCTCTCTTATCACTCAAATCCTGCCCCTCCACACAGCTGTGGCCTAACTGGACAAAAATGTAACATGGACAGGACTTATCTTCATGGGTTCTTCCCCAGCCTCCCTCAGGCCCCCAGCTCCGCCACACTCTCACCCTCTAGTATGAGGAAGCCTCAGAAAGTATGGAAAGCTTCCATTACCTTTAAATTTCATGTTTCCACAAACTTTTTGAAGCCCCCTCATAAAAAATTGCTCCCAGGAAGGATCAGGCATTAAATTAGTCAATTACACCTTATTTTAAGATTAAATCCCCACATTCTCACTCCTTTGGGTATCTCAATGGCATGTTTCAGTATTTCTATCTGAAATGTGCAAGACTCTCCCATCTAAGAGCAAAAGGCTTATAACCATTGTGCAGCAGGCGGGTGGGGTGCCTTGGGAACCTCACCAGAGACTCAGAAGTCACAGGTCACCTCTATGAAAAACCAGCCTTGATGATAGGGCTCTTGGTGTGGGGCCCAGCAGGTAATACACTCAGAGGACTGTAGCAGGGATCCAGAGTTACGAAAGGAACAGCTCCTTCAGTACATATTTCTTGCAAATACTATTTAAGTAATGTCTATTTTCTCCACTATATGCAAGGCCTGGTGTGGTGCTATAGGATAAGCACTGGACCACAAGGTCAGTATGAACCACAAAGTCAGCAGTGCAGACTCACCAGCAGCTCGTCGGAAACTCTGTACAGGGGTCTCTATGTGTCGGAACCGGCAGCACTTAACAACAGCAACATATGTAAGTCCAGGGATGGCAGGGACTGTAGCTGGCTTTGCTCCAAGTCTAGTGCCTGCACATGGTAGGCCTTCAATCAGAGGTCTATCTAAGGTACGGCACGTAGGGCTCCTACCCTGGGCACCATTTGATGGGGACCACTGAGCAGTTTCTATTGGCCATAAGAGTTTTCATCGCCAGCTGTTACATTTAAAACTAATTGTCAGAGATGTTATTTTCTATAGCTACACCATCAGCCTTCAATAAATATTTCTTAAATAAATTCCAGGAAGAAAGTCTGCTCCGGAACACCCTTGACATTCTGTGTCAGTATTCCTTACGGGGCCTAAGATGAAGCTACTTTCAGAGGCAACTGGAGCACAGAGAACTTTCCCGCTCAAAATATTTCTACTGTCAGTTTCCTGAAATTCTCAGCATTCTTATTACTCGCTTCTCGAGGATCTTTTCAAGGAGTTGTGATTTTTAACTGAATTAGAGTGTTCTGCTACCTGGGAGGATGATACATTAGCATAGATTAGTGTCTCTGATTAACAGCAAGCACTGTTGTATCTTTCTTCTCATCTGTGTGGACCACCTTGCAACCAAGTCATATGCCACCAGAAGACGGAGGACAACATAAATCAGGGCATCTCATTCTGAAAGGCTGTGCTGGGGTCATCAGTCTTGCCCCCTGAATGTACATTAGTTGTTGTAAAGTGCCATCAAGTCAGTTCCAACTCATAGCGACCCTGTATAGGGTTTCCGAGGAGTGGCTGGTGAGTTTGAACTGCCTACTTTGCAGTTCATGCTGACCTTGCAGTCCAGTACTTATCCTACAGTGCCACACCAGGACTCCAAATGCACATTAGAAGTACCTGGAAAACTTTATAGAAAAGTGCCTGGGCCCCCAATACAGAGGTGAGGAGCAGTCCCAGGCACCAGCATTTTTACAAGCACCCAAGACTCTAACGTCACACAGAGTGAAGCTCTACTGTTGTAGACAGAAGCACACCTATACCAGTGATAGGTATCCGAAGTCCTACCACTTAGGGGCTGGAAGTAAAGGTAATGCCCATGAGTGGGCCATCATTCTACTAAACAACCACAGAACACGGCAACAGATACAATCACAATATGCATCACAAATAGCACTGAATACAAAGAGCCTCCCCATTCAGGGATGGGTCTAGTCTAAAGAAATCAGGCTTTCTACACAAAATGGGTGTAAGCTCATCTCATTTCAATACCAGACCAATGTTACCTCCCTGTCTGAGGTCCTAACATGCAACATTTTATAGAAATGAAGACAATATCATATCAGATTCTTTATAAACATGCTGGACCCCAAGGTTGGTTTGAATTGCAAGGTCAGTGGTTTAAGCTCACCAGCAGCTCGCTGCTCCTTGGAAACCCTGCTGTAAGTAGGAACTGACTGGACACACTTAACAACAACAATGATCATACCATGTGTGTATGGAAGCAGAGTTTCTAGAACAGGGAGAGGCAGTCACTGATTTATGGGAAAACAAGTGGTATAAGGAGCATGAAAAACAGTAGACCTGGAATCAGAATCTCTCCTCTACTTTGTACCAGCTGTGTGACCTTGGGCCAGTTGCTTAGTCTCTCTGATTCTCAGGGTCCTCATTTTTTTTTTTTTTTTTAAGTTTTTTATTGTGAATGGAGTGAAAGTTTACAGGGAAGAGCATCAATTTTACCTTCAACAAATCATATATTTTGTTTCATTACAATGGTTATAATCCCCTCTATGTACCATCAGTTAACAGTATTTCTCTCTATTCATTTTAGTTTTTTTAATGTTTTTAACACTCAAGCATATATAATAATTTAAGCCACCAAAGGGCACATTCTGCAAGTCTGCCTTCTGACCACCAGCTCTCAGTCCCTCTCTTTCCATGAATCTAGAGTCCTCAGCTGCTCCCTCTCTTCATGTCCCCATCTCTGCCTCCATCTGTGGTGTCTCTGCTTCTCTGGATAAGGTCCTGCATTCTGCTTGTGCTCTTCTCCCTTAATGGTCCTAGGGTACTCTGTTTCTGGACTATAAGATTAACCACTCCCCCGTTTTTGTTACAAAACTTCTACATTTACAATTGTAACAGTCATAATTAGTCATGATAACAATTATTCACTATTGAATCATAAAAATCTTACCCTGTCTCTTTTTACCAGACCCATCTAGACAAGATGAAAACTATTCAGTGGGAACTCTATCTTCCCCTGCCACACTCTTAAACTAAACTCCCTCTTGAAACCTTGTAAGCCAGTCACTTCGAGCCTTTATCACCACCTAATTTTAGGTAGCCAATGTCTAAGTTGTCAGGGTCCTCATTTTTGAGAGGGCTTGATGATGTGTGGGACTGTGATTTCCATGGCAGGAGCCAAGTAAAAACGAATCTGAATGGACCCATTCCCTGGTATAGTGGAGTGAAGTCCTAAATGCCATCAGTGAGACCTGGCCTTGTACTTATGAAGGCTCAGGGCGTGGGGACTAAGTGCTCAGTCTGCAGCGAGACAGAGGTGAGGCGAGTGATCACAAACCTCATCAGAGTCACAGCTTTTAAGAAGTTTACTGTCTAGCAGGAGAGAAACCAAACATTCAAATTATGACAGAGTTAGGTAGAACACAGGAAGCGCTGAGTACTAGGGAGAAGAGGAAGAACTTGTCTCCAGTTCAGGAAAGGGGAGGCTGCTGATTCAGAGGGTCCAGTTCTGAGCTGAGTCTTATAGGACCGGTCCAAATGGCAATGGAGGGAAGGAACATCTCAGTGGAAGGAACGTTGTGAGCAAAAGCACAGAGGTGGAAAAGGACAAGTGTCTACAGGGACTACAGTGACTCCTAAAGTATGGGGTGGGGGAAACAGTAGGGCTTTGGAGAGATGGTAAAATGGGGCGTCAGGTCCTTCCAGAAGTAGTGCTGACCTCAAACAGCAGTTTTGCATGGTTGAGTAAGTGGTGTCAAGACAGTAGGCTTTAGAATGGCATGTAGGTGCATTTGATCAGAGTTGTGTTGACATATGTCTGGTCCAATAAATTAACATTTCCATCTCAGTTGACTCTATTTGGCAGGAGCAATAAATTCTTATGACAACTCTAACAGTGAAGGGCGAGGGGTGTAGGGAGAGCATGGGATGGAAGTAGAGTGAGAGAGTCATTCACAATCTAGCATGTTGCTTTCATTGGTCCATTTATTCACAAAAATGCATTGGGTGGACCCAAGCACAGCAACCCTGGGGACACAGTGGTTAAGTGCTTAGGTGCTAACTGAAAGGTCCTCTGCTCTGTGGGAGAAAGATGTGGCAACTTGCTTCCATAAAGATTATACTCTTGGAGACCCTAGGAAGCAGTTCTACTCTTTCCTACAAGTTCACCATGAGCAGAACTCAACTCAATGACAGTAAATTTGGGAGGGACCCAAGAGCTGATAAGCACTGGACCACAAGGTTGGTGGTTCACGCTCACCAGCCATTCTTTGGAAACCCTATATAGATAGGGTCGCTATGAATCAGAATCAACTTGACGGCACTTAATAACAAGCTGATAGACTTTATAAATGTCTCTTTCTCTCAACATTTTAGCTTATATTATAAACCTCACTTAAATTTTAATTCATTATATTGGGAAAGAAATGTATGCTTCACTCAGTGATACCTCATCGTACGCCACAACACTGCCACACAGATGGGTACGTTGGTGAACAAGCAACAGAGCAGCGAAATCTAAGTCCTCCAACACAGTCAGTCTTTCCTTCTATTTTCAGTAGTTTAAAAAATGTATTCAACAGATATCAGCAGTTCAACATCTAGGTATTTATATACTGATCCCTACCTTTATGTCAAAGTGAAATAATTTATTAAGCATGTACTATAGACCAGACTGGATATAACTGAATTATATTGAAAAACAATAAAGACAGGACCAGATTCCAATATGCCTCCACACAGTTCAATGTCCTCTCCTCCAAACCCTGAAGCACAATGTTTATAATTAGAGTCTTCTGGTTCAGGTAGTTTCCATTAGTGAGTCTGTTTCCCTTCTGGGCCCTTGGTATTTATGTGAGGACACTTCAAAAAGTTCGTGGAAAAACTCCACTATTTTTTAAATCCATTTTTCCACAAACATTTTAGAGACCCTTCGTGTATCTCTGACTCCCTGGAGGCCCTTGAGTTTAACAACCATGAATTGGAGGATCCCTCATTCTAAACCTCCTTGGATTTCTGACGCCAACGGGTTTTTCTTAGAAACCTGCTTCCACTTTCTGAGCAAGCAAAGCAGCCTCTGTGGAGTATTTGCTGATGAGGAACTCAACCACTGGGCACATGTGATAATGGTCACTCAGGACCCTGCTTCCCTACCCCTCTCGAAGACTTCACTTTCAGGGCACTTCCCTTAGACTCTGTGACAAAGAACAAGGCAGTTAAAACCTGGTCACATAGGTTTATCCATGGGGCACTGTGGGATGCGGTGGATGAGACATGCCATTTAAGCTTCCAAGGACAAATATCTGTGAATGCCGGTGTCTGTCTCCAGGGTGCCAGGCTCTGAGAGAGTTGTCTGAGAGCAACATGGCACCCAGATGGCAGCATCTTCTCCTCTTCCTTCTTCCTGGTCCAGGCCCTACGGCTAACCCCAAAAGATCCTCAGTACAGGTGTGACTAACTTAGATGCGGGCAGGGCCAATGGCGGTGTCAGGAAGTCAGTCATGGCTGGTTCACACAAGCCCAGGTGTGGGCCTGGAGCTCACCTTGCCCATGTAGGCTGCTGCTATGCTGGCTATGTGGGGGCAGCCCCATGAAGGAGCTGGTGTTAGGTTGGGGTGGCTTTCAAATATCTTGATTCTGACCATGTCCTGAGGCAAAGAACTATGAGCCCTGATGTGATGGAAGGTAAGAGGAGGTCACTGTCCAGCTTCCTGTCCTGGGGCTGGGATGTGGCTCTGCCGCTGTAAACCAGAGAAGACGGGCCACCTGTCCATCAGGTATCCTCATTCTAGTCTCACCTTTTCTGGTACCTCTTCCAGCAGTGTAGCTTTGGACAAGTTATTTAACATCTCTGAGTCAGGTTTCTGAATTTGTAAAAATGATGGGAATGGTCATCATAATAAGAGAATGAAATTATCGATGTCACATAGTTGTGGGGGTTTAAATAAACAATGTCTACTTAGGACTGGTGTTCATCTGGGGTGTATCAGTGTGAGTATTGTTGTTAAGTGCCGTTGAGTCAGTTCCAACTCACAGAAACCCTGTATGAGGTTTCCGAGGAGCAGCAGGTGGGTTTGAACTGCTGACTTTGTGGTTTGCAGTCCAATGTTGATCCTACAGTGCCACACCATGAGTCTGTAGTGTGAATATATAGGTTGCTTTTTTTGGTCTGCCATCTGATCTGATTGGCCAGTGAACAATTTAGACTTGTTAAATATTTTATTATCATCCTCTAAAGGAGCTCTGGAGTCTTGGTGTGGCACTCAAGGATTAGCACTGGACTGTAAGGTCAGTTTGAATCGCAAGGTCAGTGGTTCAAACTCACCAGTTGCTGCTTGGAAACCCAATACAGTGTCTCTGTGAGTCCGAACCGACCTGATGGCAATTCAACAACAACAAAGGAGTTCTGGTACTGAGTACAAGTTACAAGTCGGGCTGCTAACCTTAAGATCAGCAGTTCGAAACTAACAGTCATTCCATGGGAGAAAGATGAGACTTTCTGCTCCCGTAAAGATTTGCAGCCTTGAAAATCCTATGCATGGTCGTTATGAGTTGGAACCAACTCCCCGGAACACCACCACCACCACCCTGTTTAAGCAGTCCTGGTGTGGTGCTGTAGGATCAGCAATGGACTACTAACCATGAGGTCAGCAGTTCAAGCCCCCAGCTGCTCCTTGGAAACCCTATATACGGTCTTTGTGAGTCGGAACCTATTCAACAGCACTTACTAACACACAACAAAGGCATGGAAAATTCAATCCAATTCAGGGTTCAATGGATAGTAAGTAGTATTACTCCAGATGAGGAAAAGACACCCAGAAGCTCTGGAATTTGTCCGCGTACACTAAGTTAACAGCAGAAATGGGATGAGATTCCAGATTTTCAGACTCCTGGCTCCTTCTTCCCTCCCACATAAACTCCTAATTTATGGATAATTTAGGGGAGCTAGTCCATGCCTTCTACTAGAGAAGGTGCTGGTTTGGTCAGAGGGATGAAGGTATTTATTGCTAACTGCTGAGAATGGTGGGGTGGGGTGTCCCAAGGCCACTCCACTACCCCAATGACCCCTCAGGGACGCGGTCAGAAGTCAAGTCCTAGGCCCACACACAAGATGTACTCAACACCTGCTGTAGCTGAACTCAGTTGTCATCTGTCTGCTAGTTTTCACAGAAGACAGAGAACTGGTGGGAAAAGTGAAGGGTCTGGGATACCATGAGAATTTAGTGGTGGGCCTGAGGGCTGTGGTTAGGGGGGAGAAGCCCCATCGACTTTTGTTGTTCTTGGTTGCTCTTCCCAAAGGACATCTGTGATCCGCAGGAGTGGCAGACAGCTTCAACCAGTTCTGACCAGAGCTGAGATGTGGAGGAGAGGGGGCAGACTGACAGGCCTGCATGAGTGAACCTGGGTGATGCGGAGGCAGGGTCGAGCTGTGGGTTCCAGATGGATCTTTCATGACCCCAAATGAAGGCTGAGAGGGAAATCTGGGCGAGAGAGGTTATCTGATTTGAGAGGTTCTTCACCTTCCACGGTACCTGTGTCTCCTACACGACACCTCAAATGAAAGAAAACAGAGGTTTGCAGTTCCTTCAGGAGCACTGTGTGCTCTCCTCACACTCTCCTCATTGAGGAAGGAAGGCCTGACAGGTACAGTGGGAGGGATGAGAGGGAGCCTCTGGGGCAGCTGGCTTGGTTAGCACACCCCTGTCCTCTGCTGTCATCCCCAACAGCTGCCATGTGCTCTGCAGTCTCAGCTCATTAGAATTCATCTCCACCAACTCAGGAAACCTCTAGGGCCCCTGGTTTGAGACAGTAAAAGGGCAGTCAGGCCACCTCCTAGGCAGTTTCCAAAGCGATTGAAAGGCCCCAGCCAGCAGCTCTCTGCCGCTGCTCATGACTTCAGCAACCTACAAGGCAGTGTGTGTGTGTGTGTGTGTTTGTCCTAGGGCTGGGCAGGTAAGCTGGAGAGTGTCTTCCTGCTCTGTTCCTCCAGGCTCTTAGGGGTTCTGAATATACAACTGAGCCATTTCAGCCTTCAGAAGGAACAGGGCTTCAGTAGTAATTACCTGTGGCTTTTATCCAGTGGAAAGCACAACTGTTACATTCAGCTGGCATTCTTCTGGGGATGAGGGGACTGGTTTGAGGGAATGGGGATTCTATTCCACATTTGTTCACTTTCCCAAAATGAGAATCCCCCCTGGCACCTCACTGAGTTTATAAGCTTAAGAAGAGGTGGGCTCTGCTGGAGAAAACTGGGGAGGTTTGGGGACATCATGATGGTGGGATTTGTACTGACCCAGGTACTTCCCAGTAAGGCAGAACAGTTCTCATGGAGAGTGACTGATCTGCCAGTGACATGGAAGAGGCTGGATGTCCAGTTCTACAAAGATGTGTAAGGAGAGAAGAGGAGAGGAAAACCCAGGTCCCCCCAGATGATGAAACGAAGGACATGAGGATCATCCTTATATCTAGTGTTGTCTCCCGAAGGACATGAGGATCATCCTTATACCTAGTGTTGTCTCCCAGAAAACACAAGAATGCTGAATGCACACACAAACACACACGCAATCCATCTGCTTCTTACTTGAGACAGGTTTTGGTTTTTTTTTTTTTTTTTTCTCACTCACTTTAAACAATTGGTCATGGTCTTTTGGGAATGAAAACGATATCATGCACCAAGTTCCTTCCAGGTATCCATTTCTAGAAAAACTCCAAACAAGCAGTCTCAGTGACTTCAGAGTAGGGGTGGGTTGGTTCTTCATGCCCTTTCATCTTGTGGACATTGGGAAGCCAGGGTCTGATTTCCAGAAAAGAAGTGTTGGAGATACTGAAATGGTGCCCTGAAATCAGTCAACATGAGCAATATGATTGGTCAAGTCACGCTGCTCCTTGGAAGTGACCCTGTCCCTCTGGCAGATTTGAACAAGAGTAGGATGCATAATCCTGCCATGCAAGGCTGGCAGCTAAAAACAACCCGTAGCCTGTGAGAGAAAGAAGCTGCCAGCTTGCTGAGGCCTGGCGGCTGACAGGTGAAGATGATTCATACCCACCCCAACAGAATATTCTCCTCTGTTTGCATTCCTGTCTCCCAGAGCCACCCAGCTCTTTCATCTCTTGGTTCTGTTAGTTCTCCCGTGAGCTCTTCCTTCCCCTCCTGCCCCATTTTCTTTCTAGCCCTTTTTCTTCTTCTTCCTTGCCCTGACAGGGATTTTTCTGCATCACACCTGAGTTGCTTCTGCCTCTCGTGGTAGATAGCATTCCCTGGGTTAGCTCCTCTTTCCTGTGGTTGGCACAAAAGCCATGGGGTCCACCAAGGGAGCACAAATGATTTACTTTACTAATGTGACCACTTAGCCTTCAGGAGGGGAAGGATAGGAGCAGGCTGTGTGGAGACTGAATGGAAGCGGTAAAAGGAAGAAAGACCTGTGATTAAGGCACCCTAATGTGGTGCTGTGGGTTAATGTGCTGGGCTGCAAAGTCGGTTTGAACCTCAAGATTGGTGGTTCAAGCTCACCAGCCACTCCTTGGAAATCTTATATAGGGCCACTATGGGTTGAAATCGACTCAAGGGCACTTAAAAGCAAAAATGACAACTTCAAAAGAAAATTGGACAAAACTGACTTGTAATTTGGGCATTGCTCCAAGCGTAATTGTCAATAAAAATGGAAAGTGAGGAACCAATGGTGATATCTCAGAGTCTTGGTGAAAATTCCTTATTTATAGTCCGTCCACTGCTGGTTAATATCCATCAGTGGACAATCATCAAGGAAATCAGGCCAATGGTGACGGCTTTGTTCTCAACCCCCTTGTCTTTTCCGGCTCCTTAACAAGTAGCATGAAAAGACTGACTAGTCAAGCAGGAAGCGTCCACAGAAATTATCTAACACTATCTTCTTCATCTTAAGAATAAGGAATCTGAGGCTCCATCAGTTGGTTAGAACTCAAATACCCTAGTTCAAAGCCCACTACTTTACTGCTACACCAGGGTATTTGATCCAAACAGTGTTTTGAAAGTCATCAATAACTGTGAGACCCAAAGAACAGACCCAGCATGAGCATATTTAATCCCACAGACGAATAAAAATATGAAAGGAACTGTAGCCATCAGTTGAAGAAACACAATAAGGACAAGATTAGAAGTGTCAGTAAAGGTAGAAAGAACACATTTTATTACTGTGAACAGACACTAGGCTCTAGTCAAATAAATCCAGGATTAGTATTTTTGAGATATGGGCAAAAGAGATGAAATTTGGGACAATGAAATTTTATGGCAGAAGACAATATGCTATGTATTTGATCTTATAAATGTTCCTCTAAAAATGTTTAGAAATATTAGCATAATATTTCAAAAGTAAGAGCCTTCTCTATGAAAACTAAAGATTTTTGAGCCTAAAACTTGAGACATTAAATAAGAATGAATGAGACTAATTAGCAGCTATTGTTAACTGTTGAGTTGGTCTGATTCATAGTGACGCTGTATAGGTTTTCCAAGGAGTGGCTAATGGGTTTGAACCACCAACCTTGTGGTTAGCAGTCCAGTGCTTATACTATAGTGCCACATGAGGACTCCACTAATTAGCAGAAAGAAATGAAATGTGGACAGAACTCATCACATAAAAAAGTGCTTTGAAGATTTCTAGTTGGAAAGATGGAATAGACACTATTGTTCTTATTCCTCCCACTAAATACAACTAAAAACCTTGGGCACTGTGTATATATACAGAGAGAGCACAGTGGCTCTGTAGGTTAAGTACTGGACTGTGAATCATAAAGTCAGCAGTACAAAGATCTACAGCCTTCAAGTCGGAACTGACGGCACTGAACAACAACAGCATATGTACATAGGCTTAGTGTTGGTTACGTGCTGTGGAGGTGGTTCTGACCCACAGCGACCCTGCATAGGGTTTCCAAGGCTGTAAATCTTTACGGAAGAAGAAAGCCTCATCTTTCTCCTGCAGAACTGCTGGGAGTTTCGAACTGCTGACCTTAAGGTTAGCAGTCTGACTTGTGACCACTATGCCACCAGAGCTCCTTGTATATATGCTTAAAATTTAAAAACATACCAAAAGACTCTGAATAGTGGAAAGAAGAAGGAAGACTCACTGGGAACTCCAGGACCCAAGAATCAACATAATGCAGAGTTTCCTGGTTTCCCAAACAACTGAAAAGGCCAATTGGGACAAAGTAAAAGTCCCAAGGAATGTTTGCTTCTGTAGTGATAGAGCCAGGAGAGACAGACAACTCTGAGAACATGCCATTATATTTGTCAAACTACACAAAAATACCTGTGTCCCCATTCACACCTCCACTAGTGAAGGCCAGGTGGAGAGTTCTGATTTCTACCCTCACCATGCTGTCCCAAGGTGCTCCTCTTCCCTTGGTTGGGTGGTAGAGGAGGCCAAGTGGTGAGCCTGTCCTTCCTCAGTGTCAGGAGAGACCATGTAGGGAAACTGAACTTCCACCTCTTGGTGGTAATAAGGTACTCCTCCCTTCCCACTGAGTGGTGTCAGAAGAGGTCTGATGGAGGGAGACTCAGGATTTACACCACTGTCCAGAGGGAATGAAGCTACTAGCCTCTACCATAGCTGCGAGGACCACATATACTTCCATCATCACCTGGTTATGTACTGGATCAGTGTCAAAAACCAGATCTAGCAACAGATTGAAATAACATCCATAGTCTCAAAACATAATACTGAAAATATTCAGGCTTCTGTAAAAAATCACTTAGCATATACCAAGAACCAGGAAAGTTTCACCTTGAATGAGAGAAGACAATAGATACTCATACTGAGACGACTTCAATGTTAGAATTGTCTGACAAGGGCATCAAAGCAGCTATCATAATGAAGGAGTACTGGTGTGGCGCTGTGTGTTAATGCGCTGGACTGCATAGTCAGTTTGAATTGCAAGATTGGTGGCTCGCTCCTCGGAAACCCTACACATGATTGCTATGGCTCGGAACCAACTTGACAGCACTTAACAACAACAACATCATAAAGAAGTTTCAATTGTGAATATGGTTGAAACAAATGGAAAAACAGAAGGTCTCAGCAAAGAAACAGAAAGACTCAGCAAAAAAAAAAAAAAAAAAAAAGAACCAAATTTATCACAAAAAATATGACAAATTAAAAAAAAACTCAACTCAACGGATGGTTTATAGCAAAATGGAGACAACAAAGGAATGAATTAGTGAATGTGAAGATAGAACAATAGTAATCATTCAATTTTAATAACAGAGAAAATAGACTTTTTGAAAAAGTGAACAGAGACTCAGCACTTTTAGAGTGATAACAAAATGTCTAATATCTCATGTCATCTAAGTTCTAGAAGGAGAATAAGGACCACGGGGCTGAAAATCCATCCAAAGAACAATGGCTTAAAAATTCCCAAAGTTGGCAAAATACATAAATCTATAGGTTCATGAGACTTAGTAAACTCTAAACAGGGTAAAGTCTAAAGAAATCCAAATTAAAATAGATCACAGTCAAACTTTTGAAAATTAAAGACAAAAGGAAAAATCTTGAGAGCAGTAAAAGAAAAAGGATAACTTACCACGGGGTGGGGGTGGGGGTGGGGGGGAATAACCATTCAAATGACAGTGAATTACTCATCAGAAACTATGAAGTCAAAAGGAAGTGCCATTAAAGTTTTCAAATTCTAAACTCCAAATTCTCTACCTAACTGACATGAATGAAGGAGAAACAAAAACATTGTCAGATTCAGTAAAACTAAAAGAACTTGTCATCAGCGTAAAAGAATACTTCTTTTGAGTTTTCTAAATCATGTTTGACGGTTGAAGCCAACAGCATAAAACTGATGTGGTTGTTCTTATATATGTGGAACAAATATCTAAGATAATTTATAAGTAAATGAGAACAGAGGGAATAAAAGGAGCTCTGGAGGCACAGTGGTTAAGCACCTACCTGCCAACCACAAGGTTGGAGGTTTGAACCTGCTAGGAGTGCTGTAGGAAAAGGAAGGCCTGACTTTCTGCTCCGGTACAGATAGCAGCCTAGGAAGCTCTATGGGGTGCTTTAACTCTATAGGATTGCTCTGAATCAGGTGGACTCAAAGGCACACAGTACCCACAGCAGGGAATAATGGAAGTAAAGTTTCTACAGTTCATTTTAACTGGTAAAATATCATTATCAGTAGATGGTGACAAATTACTTAAATACTAGCGATAAATCAAAATGGAGTTATAAAAAAAAATTGTTCAAATAACCCCAACAAGAGACTTCCGGTTTGCCAGGGCGGCCAGGCGGTGCGAGTGAGTGGGGGCTCTGGGATGGGGGGGGGGGAAGCTTGCGAGTTGAGCCTCCCAGGTGGGAATTCACAGTCTCATGGCCCGCGTAAATCTTAGTGCACCAGAGCCTTAGACCCGTTTCTTTGAGAAATCACTGTGCAAGGAATTACAGGCTTTTTAGAAGGGCGCCGCGGCATCCCCAGCTCCTTTGGGCTTGGGGGGGCGGGGTGGGAACAAGCTCGTGCGGAGCCTCCAGTGGCAGGGAGACTCAAACAGGGAGAACCACTGGTGACACCTACCCCAAGGGGGGATTTCTGCGCATACAGTGGACAGAGGGAAGTTAGTTTAGGAGAGGAAGAGGAAAAATAAAAAAGCCTGCAGAAGGGAGAGAGGCGGCGACTGTCTGACATCATCAGGCGCGGACTGTGCCTGCTTGAGCCACTTCTGCCCTGCCCAGTTGACCCGTGTGTTCCCGGGGCCCGCTGGGCGCGTGCGCACACAGGCGAGCAGCTGCCAGCCTGCCTGAGCCGCGTACCGCGGGCCTGCCAGACGTGCAAAAGCGAGCGACCCGCCCCCCGCTGAACCAAGCAGCGTCCCTCAGCCCTGCCTGGTGTGCGCCGGCAAACAGCTGACCTCATGCTCAACTGAACCGCGGAGCGCGGGGGCTGGCAGCCCACCTCCTGCCGCAAGCACCCACTGGGGAACCCCATTTGGCTCCCCCCTTTATTTTTATTATTATCTTTTATCTTAGAAGGTTCAGCAGGAGCCCCAACGTGGCCCTGAGGGCTGGGGTGCCACTACAAGGACACCTGAATTACAGGGTCAGGGGTCCACGCCCACCAACTGCTCCTCGGAAACCCTATAAAAGAGCATTAGGGGCGGGACATCCGGCGCTTCCCTGACCCAGCAACACAGGCTAGCCCACTGCCTAACCTCCAAGGCTCAAACCCTGCCAGCAAGGCACAAGTCGGCATTAGCCAGCACAAGGGGAGACGCCCTGAGGAGATTTGTACCAACAGCCACAAGGCAATCCTGCTGTGCCCCGGCAGATTAAGGGACTAGACTGCAGAAACCTTTGAACTGTAGGGTCGGAAGTTCGGGCCCACCAGCTGCCCCTTAGAAACCCTATAAAGGATATATGGTTTGGCTTTCCTCTCTTTCTTTCTTTTTTGCTCTGCAGGTTAAGGGACAAGACTGCAGAGCGCTTTGAACTGCAAGATCGGTAGACCGCCCCCACCAGCTGCTCCATAAAACCGATAAAGGTTTTTTGTTGTTGTTGTTGTTTTGTTTTGTTTTTCTTTCCTGTGGTTTGTTTTTACTATTATTATTTTTTTATCCTTTTCCTCTGTTCTCTTTCTTTTTGTATGTGTGACTAGAAGCCG
>NW_006408568.1:10225665-10318246 GCF_000296735.1 Chrysochloris asiatica | reverse complement strand
GTCCCTCATCTGATTATTCAGTAATGCTTGTTAGTAATCTCATACATGAGCCCTGGATATCCACAGACAAATGTAAAAACCTTCCCTAAAAGCTGAGACTGTAAATTCCAAAAAGGCAAGTCCCCTCCCATTCAAAAAAAAAAAAGCTAAAGAGGATAGAGAGAAACACTGTAAACTGATGATATATGGAAGGAATAATAATCAATGTAATGAAACAAGCTATATGAATGGTTGAATGTGAAGCTGATGATGTGCCCTGTAAACTTTCACTCAATGCAAAATAAAAACATTTAATTAAAAATAAATAAATAAATAAATAACCCCAAGAAGGAGCTATTTCTATAACATTCTCAGAATGATAAAATTGTAAAGATGAGCAATTGGTGATTTTCTGGGGTTAGGGATTGTGAGGGGTAGGGGCAGGTGGTGGGAGTCACTATGAAGGAATAGCATGGGGGTGATCTTTGTGGTGATGGAATAGTTCTGTGGGTTGATTGTGGTGGTGCTAACATGAATCTCCATGTGATAAAATGACACAGAACTGCATTGCAACTAGGGTTCCAGTTCATACATGCATGAGTCTATTCCAAACCAAACACTTCTCTGCAATCAGTGGATGGCTGCAGACAAGTTCTCTCAGCAATATACTTGTCTTGCTTGCATTAGGGAGTTTTCAAAGAAAAAGTCCAATCAAAATAGTAGCTTCCAAAGGGATCTTCTGAGCCAGTTAAAGTCAAGGCACAGAGGTCAGTTCAGAAGATTATGGTGACTGGGTTCTGGAATTCCGAAGAGGTAATTTGGATAGATTTTCTCAAAGGACACAAAATGATCATGAGGGCTTATTAAAAAGAAGTTTTATGAAAACTGAAAACTGAATTGGTGAGAAAAAGGCCAGGAAAGTTGCATCAAGGAAATTTTTTCAATCACACCAATGAACTTGTTCATTCTTCAAGAGTAGCAAGGGTTCTATGAGAATCTCATTGGGAAACCTTACTCTATCTACCTTACATCCCTGGTCTTGGAACTTCAGACATCTTTTTGTCTACAAAAGTCAAAGAACTTTGAAAAGGAACATGATTTGAGTTCCTCGAGGAGGTCAAAACTGCCATTTTGACATGATCTCAATTGAAGAGGGTAAGGGAAGGGTGAGAGAAATGAAAACGCTATCTTCAGAAGTGTATAGATCTAGATACAGGATATGCTGAAAACCAATAGTGGCATATTTTGATATTTTTTGTTTAATAAAGGCTTCTATGATTTTGTACCAATACTTTTTGACTACCTCTCTCCTACACATATACTGTACCAACGTCAGCTTCCTGGTTTGTATATGGTACTTCAGTTACATAAGATGTGGACATTAAGGGAAATCAGGTGAAGGGTACAGGGGACCTCTTAATATTATTGTTGAAATTTTCTATGAAGACATAATTATTTCAAAATAAAATGTTTTAAAACCGTAGTTTGATCAGTATAAAGTATTCATGTCTAGTCCCCATTTTTTTCTAATTTTCTTCCAATAGTTGTTCAGTTCTCCTTTAAGGAATATGAGCCAGGAAGCCTTGTTTTTTTAGGTGGGGAAACTGAGGCAGGAAGTGTGCACCTTTCTCCCAAAATAAGTTCCCTCGCGCAGCTTAATAATACATTTATGACAATCTGCTATGTCCTTAGCACTATGCTAGGCAAACTCAGGGTAAACTAGGCAAGTGTACAGCAAGGAACTTGCCTTTTAATTCCAGAGCTATTCTTTTTCCAGGTCTTCCTCTCAGTTTTCTATGTTTGACTCTTCAAAAAGAACAGCAGCAGCAACAACAAAACAACCACAAACTGCATAATCTTTCCTGAGGAAAGGACATCATTCACCTTAAGAAAAGCAACAAGTAGAATGTTTTGAAGTGAGAGATAACAGATTCCACCCAAAGAGAGGTTTAAGTAGATCCCCATGACTATTCCTAACTTACGTGAGGAAAGGTGACAAAATACATCCTTGTTTAAAAAAATCCAAGATGGTTTCCCACTCATCTTAATTCAGGATGCTTTTACTGCTGCTTCCACCTGAAGGAACATCCTTCTATAAGCCTTGCTTTTTTCCTCCTATAGGCTGACAGAGACAGTGGAGCATCCAAGACACAAAACGATTGTCTGGGCATGGCTAAAGACTGTGGTGATTTTATGGAATCCTGGGTACTTCACATCCATGAAGTAAGTAGGAATTAGCACTCTGCATCAAAGCTGCTTTTTGTGTTTCTTTATGTCCTTCGACAGGGATGAAGGAGATCCCTTTGTGAGAGGCATGATCGTATGTGGAGGGAGGCACCACCAGAAAGGTGACAAAATACATTGTTGAGAAGCCTGGGATCCTGACAGTTTTGAAGTGCTCAGGACAGAAGCTCATATTCTCTGGGGCAGTTTAATTACTGTCTTTCATGGAGGCATAGGAGTAACGTGAGAAGCTTCCCAACATTTTCCACAGTGTGGTGTGCAGAAAAAAAATGACAGTGTTTTCATGGCATCCAGAGTAAAACAGATGAGACATTCACAGATGGCAGGAAGTGACTGACCCAGGGGATCCTGTGTCCTAGATCCTGCCTGGCTGAATCAAGTCCACGGTTGTGGCCAATGAAGCAAGAAGGAAGACCAAACTCAAGGACTTCTAATGAAACTTTGGGACTGAGAATTCACCATTTCCCTTGTAGGAACAGGCAGCTCTGGAATCTCCCCAAAGCTTCTTTAGACGTCCTTGAGCTGTGGCTCAGGCTGTTTCCTACACACCGCCATCTTTATGGTCGTGTGGTAGGGAAAGACAGGAAGTGCTCCCTGTAACCTTGAGTCACAGCAGAAGACCTCTACCAGGGACTTGTTTAGGGAGATACTAGGGGGTGGATTGCAGAGATGTGGGAGGGGCTCCAGGGTGTATAGAGTCATCTTTTCATCTGCTATTTACTGTACTTCTCCTCATCAGATAGTGTCAATGCATCTATCAATTATCTTGTCTCTCAGCAGCTGCTAGCAGTGATGAAAGCTGTCACTTAATCAAAAAAGTTTAAATCAATAAAAGAAAGAAGGGAAAGAAGCCATCTTAGGGGGCTGGTCTGGCCTTTGCAGAGTGGTGAGAGATAAGATACACCCAATGGGAGCTTCTTGCTTTTGGTTCTTGTCAGCATGTGTTCTAAAACCCATCTTCTCCCGGTGCTCAAAACTGTCATCGTCACACCTACCTCCAACACCCAGCTGCCCAGTTCTGTCCTCTCACCTGAGACAAGGGAAATGGGAACTCAAAGATGTAGGCACCCAACAAACGAGCTCTGAGGCCAAGACAAGGCGGCCAGTAATATAAGAGATGTCTTTGACCCTGGGTTGTATATGTTTCAACCTGATTTTTTTCTGAGGGAGGTGGAAGTGAGGTGAAATACTGATCAGAAAAAAACTAAAAGCAGGTTTGCCTCTAGAAAATGTTGGGGAGCTTGTGGTTTATATTCCTGATTACTCCTGTCCTTCATCCTGGGCACACGTGTCTCTCTGCTTCCCCCTAGATTTCCAGAACCCTCTTTTCTTCCCTGGCAATGCCCATTCTAATTCCGCTTTCAACTCTCACCCAAAACAAAAAGAACCTTACTCTTAGCATGAAGAAAGTGGATGGGGGGACAAAAATCCTAATGAATGTATTATAATTGATAATGGCTTAAACCATAACCCAAAGAATGAATGTTGAAGGCTGATACTGTTGCTTTTGTTTGTGGTGGCACAGTAGAACTTTCCCGCTGCCTCTGAGACCATGAGAAAGAAGGCTGAATTCGCCACTTGAAAGGAGACATCCAGTCATTGCAGGGAGACAGTCAGTTGTCTCTAGATGACAACAACAACTTCAGTGTGGCATGGTAACATTTATTATTACATGTCAGAGTCAGTAATAATATTTCCATTTCTCAAATAGGACCACCAGGACTCTAAGAAGTTAAGTGCCTGGCTCAAGGTTATACAGTAGAAAGTGACAGAGTGAAGCGAGGGAAACCCAGCCCTTTGTTTTCCACATCTACTGGTTCCAAGCTGCTGCCTTCCTTCCAGCCCAGGCTCCTGGAAACACTTGGAGTTACTCCTTCAAACTGTGCTCTTTGGCTGAGGTGCTGAAGCAGCCACGTTACACACAGCACTGTACCCTCGCTTCATTATCAGCTTTCAAGCTCCAGGAACAAGAGGAGAGGCTTACCATTAAAGGCCTGGAGCGCTGCCAGCCAATAAGATAAACAGTCAAAAAGGTCAGGTGCTGCTTGGATAATTATCTAGCTTTGGTGGAGTCACAGAACCAGATTGGAAATCAAGGTTTTCTCAAGCAGGATATTTCAGCATTTGCAATCAACACTGCCATGCCACTATTGAGATACTGAAATTCAGCATTTATTCATCTTCTCTGACAAGTGGTGTGGACATGCAGCGTTCGTGCATAAAAGAAATGCACAATCTTTTAGGCAAACAGTTCAAATGACAGGCTCGTAATCCCTGTCCCATGAGGCTTACCCCATATTTGGAGCATTCTTTAACTAACAGAATAATGGGTGATAACATACTCCCTTTTTATTCTAGAAATAATCAGAGAAAGTACCGTGTTATCCCCAGATACAATTCTAGGTTTGTATATTTATTTTACAAACTTTCAATACATATTGTATGCCAAGGATATAATATTAACTTAATTGCAAGGCAAATAAATATTAATTTATTTAATCATCATAATGATTGTATGAGATGTTTTCCTTGTTGTTAAGTGCCATTTAATCAGTTTCGATTCATAGTATAGCCATTGTATAGGGTTTCCGAGGAGTGTGTCTGGTAGGTTTGAACTGCCAACCTTGAGTTTAGCAGTCCAGTGTGTATCCAACAGCACCATATCAGGACTCCAAATGCATGAGATAGGTACTATTATATTCATTTACAAATGGGATAACAAAGGCAGAGAGAGGTCAAGTTACTTGCCAAGGAAACTAAGCTAAAAGATAGAGGAACTGGAATCCACACCCAGGCAATCTGGCTGCACAATCTGTGTTCTTTACCACCATGGATACTCTCAGCATGCCACTGACCACACTCACAATGCCCTCCTCCAGGTCCTTCCCAGTCAGTGGTCGGGGGCAGGTGATCTGTAGTTGCTCTCTTGTCTGCTAGCCTCAGTTTCTCCCCTGATTCAAAGAGGAAACATGTCTTATCTACCATTTCATAGATGGACAATGATGACTAGATGAGGCTGTGGACATGAAAATGTGTCCATTATCACAAGTGTGGGACTGTGAGTATAATAAATTTATGTCATTCATCTTAAAGACTCAACTCAAGTTCTCAGTGGTGGATTTGATCACGGTCCTTAAATTTGTGAGACAAAATCAAGAGGTCAGTCTCTCTCTTGGTTTGGTTGACTAACTACCAGTTTAGCAATATTTGGAAAACTCCCAAGTAAATATTTTGGGATGCATGGATGGAAAGTGATGATGATGATGGTGGTCACCATGAGTTGGAATTGACTCAATGGCAACTAGTTTGGTCTGGTTTTGTTTATTTTTTCGGGGGAGGGGGGTGGGTGGGGACACAATGGAATGACCTGGTGCCTAGAATTAAACAAGGCTGGGTTTGAATCGCAGTCCCTCAATGATCAGTTGTAAGAACAAGTTATTTAATTCACCAATCTTTACTTCTCACCTCTGTAAAGGGGTTTAAAGGCATTGTGGGGAGAGTAAATGCAATAATGCAAAGTACACGGCATTTAACCCATCAATTGGTAATGCAGTTCCAGAAATTCTCCTTTTGCCTTTCAGCTCTAGGAGGTGAGAATTTAAAACATGGGACACTGCTGTTGTAAGTTTTACTATCTAAACTTCCAGCAAGAGGGAATCAAGCCTGTGGTGCTTCAAGGCAGGCACATTTACATTAATATTTTCAAAGACGCATGAGACTGGGAAGCCAGGGCTCAGATCCTGAACAATGAGTTTATTCCAAATTATCAATGATCTGAGGCTATTGAGAGCAGCTCTTTAATAAAATGGAGAGTAAACCTCTGTGGGGAGAGAGCATGGGTCAAACTGCTGTGTAGAAAATGCTCTGTTTTTTTCCTGGGGTCTGTGGCAGTTGTGCAGCCAGGACATCTCCAAGTCATTGCTGATACATATGGAAGCTCAGCTTACGCTGCTCAAAATGAGGCCTGCCCAGTTGATCTTATAAGCTTATCTCCAACTGTCCTAGGTTAACCAACATCAGCTGCCAGGCTGTTGACTGATTCGTGGCAATCCATGGTGTCAGAATAGAACTTTGATCAATAACTCCATGATTAATCTGCAATTTGCCTCCATAGGGGTTTCAATGGTTGTTTTTTGGGGGATAGACCACCATGTGTTTCTTTCAGTCCTGAGGTTTAAGGCTAGCTGAATCAGGATCAGGGTAACACGCCCAAGAGGCTGTGCTCTGGGTGACCAACGAAGAAGCCAGGGAAGACCAGGATGGCTCCGGAAGGCCTACAGGAGACACCATGGAGCAGGCTGGCACTTCGGTGATGTCCAAGGAGCCCTCCTCCCTACACTGTTGATTCCTAACGGCGGCCTCTGGGGTTTTATGGGGTACTCCAAAAGACCCCACCACTTTTAAAACTAAAAGAAATAAATATGCTAAGGATGATGATTTGACTGTTGACTCAGGTCCTGGATCAGGAAGGAACATGTAGGGGTTAGGAGGAGGGCAGACCCTGACTCTCTTAGGTCTCACAGGGTCTCCTTGTTCTTTCCAGGCTGCCAAGCACTTCATCTTCATCTCCTCAACAATTCTGGGAGATATTTTTAGCCCCTCCCAGTCTCCATTGCCTCCTCTGTATAAAGGGTCAGAAAGGTCAAGGGACTAGTTTAAGGTCAAACAGCAGGTGCTCTCCACAGGGGCATCTGACCCTCCGAGTCACAGTAACGGTCTGGTTCTCTTTGGAAAAGCAGAGATGTGTCTGTTTGTGGCTGCAGGCCCCAGTGCTCACCACCCTGTTCTGGGCGGATCTGTGGGTGCTGTTGCCAACTCCATGATTAATCTGCAATCTAATCAGTTCCAACAGTGACATATCGCACCTCCCCCTGCGTGTTGGGATAATATATTCAACAACACAATGATCGTATGCAGTGTGACAAAACTGGTGAAACACACCTCGATTCTCCCGTCTCCCCTAGACATTGTCACCCAAGCAGCCTGTCCTTTGCCTGTTTCCCCTATTTTCACGTTCTGTTTTTTTGGCAGATCCTGGAGACAAGTCAGTCTTCTTTTTGTTGTAGTTGTTGAGTGCCGTCAAGTCGGTTCCAACTCATGGCAACCCTGTACAGGGTTTCTGAAGAGCAGTTGGTGAGTTTAGACCACTGACCTTGCAGTTCAAACTGACTCTACAGTCCAGTGCATTAACCCACACTGCTATACCAGGGCTCCAATCCCTGTAAAATGGAACAAAAATCTTCCCTTTGCTTCTTGTCTGCTCAGATACTCAGCCCAAGTTCTCACCTCTTTCCCAGTCAGCTCTAATCCTATAAGCTTTTCTGGGAGAGCAGCTATGGGGCTGCATAAAAGGCCTACCCCAAGTGCAACCTTTGTGTTATCTACAGGCAATCTGACCTCCTGGGGAAGGGGCTCAAATAGACTATCCTTCTCTGGCTCTTCCTGAGGGTGTTAACAGGGGCAAATGCAAGCGGAAACTGACAATTAAAATGAGATCAGCTAATTGTGTATTGTGGAGCACTGAGACTCTGTAGAATAAGCACTGGACTGCCAGCCACAGGTTGGGAGTCCAGCCACTCCTTGGGAGGAAGTTGAGGCTTTCTGTTCCCTAAAGATTTACAGCCTTGGAAATCCTATACAGGGTGACTATGAGTCAGAACCGACTTAAGGTTACTTAACAACAACAACGGTGTTACCAGGATGGGGAGAGCTAGCAGTGACGATGGATAAGAATGACCCACAGGGCAGCAGGAGACAGGCTAGGAGAGATCTTATCAGAACCTGGTGTAGAGGTCTCAGTTCCCCCACAGCTTTGGAAAACCTCTGATCCAGGAAGCAGCCTGAGGCTCCTTCTAGTTCTGTGGAACCCTCACTTACTGTACCCCAGCACCTTACACAACACGCAGTCTCTAAAATGTGTATTCGTATAGGTCACTAGGTGCAGGTCCTGCCCTGGCCATTCACTGGATACTTCAGGCTTCTAGGAGGCCACTGAGAAATGGCCTTTTAGAAGGCCTCCAGAGAGTAGAGTTTGGAGATGGAAGTAAGATGTGGAAGTTAGCCCAGAGTTTACAGGTATATCATTGTTGTTGCTAAGTGCTGTCAAGTAGGGCTCCGACTTACAGTAACCTTGTTTAGAGTTTCAGAGGAGCAGCTGGTGGATTTGAACTGCTGACCTTGCAGTTCAAACCTACCTTGCAGTCTAATACCTGCAGCACCACAGGTGGAGCAAGCATACACTAAGGTTAGTGTCAGCGTCAGTGTCAAAGTCAGCTGGCCAGTCAGTCATTTACTTGCATTTCTCAAGCACTTCCTAGGAGCCAGGCGCTGGACTACTGAACAGGGATGGAGCAGGTAGAAAACTCTTCTGGAGGAGCGCCCCTCAGAGGACACAGGTGGAAGTGCACCGATGATGTCTCAGAATGGAGCTACTCATTTATGGATCAGGCAGGCAGGGAAGGTTCCATGAATGAGGTGACATGTGAGTTAGTCCTTAAACGACAGGGTGGTGAAGGGCATTCTAGGCAGAACAAATAGTATGAGGGGATTTCAAAAGTTCATGGAAAAATGGAATGAAAAGACTAAGGGAATATTCCCATGAACTTTTTGATGTTTCTTCAAATGTACAAAAAGCTGGGGAGGTGGGAAAATTTAGGGAATAGCTGCAAGGTGGTTTCTTCTGGTAGAAGGGCCAGGATGAGCAGGATCTGCACAACAGAGAGTGCCTGTATATTGCGCTCTGGAGTACAGACTTGATCCTGACAATGGGAATTCTGGAAGGTTCCTTAAAGGAATGTTGTATGATCAAGTTCACGTTTTAGAAATATGACCCCATGCTCTGAGCAGAAGATGGTTTGGAGAGAGAAGCAATCTAGTGGACACTCAACCCAGTCCAGCTCTTGCCACGCAGTTTCTTTCTCTGCCAGCCTCCAGGACTCCCTTCTGGCTTTCTTCCCATTGACAGATTTTAGGAATCCTTCCTGTTCCTATGTCTTTAGGTAAGAACATGTCAGAGACTTCTTGCTTATTAGCTATTCCCTAAGCCCATGGGCCTTCTTCCGGATGTCTTGTCCAGAAACGGGTTAGAACAGAGTTAAACTCTAAACATGCTTCAGGCCTGGAACTCCAAAAGGGCCCTTTATAATTTCAAAGTGGTTTCTCAGTAATAATCACATCAATGATGACAACTCAGTGCAAGGCAGGAGAACCCAAACTGCCGATGAGGAGAGTGAGGCTCGCAGAGGTCATTCACTGGCAGGTCTTGTGACCTGCAAACCAAAGTTTTGCCACCACTTAGTGACACCCAACCACGCTGTCCTTCCCTTCTTTAGTGACCATAACTATCTGTTTAGTCAATAACAGTCAGACAGCCTGCCAAAATATTTGTGAGATGGAGGAGAAGGCTAGCAAAAGTCACTCATACATGGTTTCCAACCTGTCTGGACAGGGCTGGTGAAAGGAGATGGGGATAAGACTCTTGTGGTTCAATAGTGAATAATTACTATCAGGAATGATTTTGAGTGCTGCAAATGTAAAGGTAGATGTTTTGTAACAAAAGGAGGGGAGTGGTTGACTTTGCAGTCTAGGAGCAGAGGTCCCTGGGACCATCAAGGGAGAAGAGGGGAGTATGGAACCCTATCCAGAGAAGCAATGACACCAGAGATGGAGGCAGAGACAATGACATGAAGAGATGGAGCGGCTGGGGACTCTGAACTCAGAGAGGGAGAGGGGCTGTGAGCTGACAGCTGGGGTGGGGGGGGCAGGCTTGCGGTTCTTCGAATGGTTATATATTACAGAGTATTTCCATGTACATCCAAAAAACAAACACAGAGGAATTGGAAACAAAATACTGCTGAATGATGATGCACGGACGGGATTTCAATGAGACAAAATACGATAGGATGAATGTAAAGCTGATGTTCTCCCATGTTAACTATATTAAACTATCACTCAATTCACAATAAAAACTTAAAAAAAAAAAAAAAAAGTCACTCATACAGACTGGCAGATCAGCTGTGGGCGGTTCCTGCTCAGCTGGGACCTCACATGGGGATAGAGGTGGGGCAGAAAAGAAAGGCTGTGTTCCAACAACTAAGCACAACCAGGTACCCACACTCAACCCTTGAACCCTGGCTACATCCCTCTTCCTCAGCCAGAGAACTAGGACTTTCAAGGAAGAAGGGGCACATTCCTATAAGAGAGCTTATCCAAATGCAAAGCTCCTGGGTAGAGCTAACAAAAAGTTCGGAAGTTCAAGACTACCCACAGGTGCATCAGAAGAAAGGATTGGCAATCTACTTCTGAAAAATCAACCACTGAAAACCTAAAGAAGGGCAGTTCTACTTTGACACACATGGGTTTGCCAAGAGTCAGAAATGACTCAACAGTGACTAGCAAACAAGAAGACCGGAAAAGGTTATTCAATGCGATAACCTTGTAATCAGAGATGAAAGAGTTCTGTTTTCGTAACACAACACATGTCCAGTATGACTTAGTATAATTTTCTTGGTCAGGGATCCCAAAGGTGTCAGGGATTCTCCTGGGAAGGGGTGCATTTGTGAAGGGGGCCCACAGAGCTCTAGGGAGACTCAGTTATTGGGCTTTCTCCAATGACAATAGAACTCAGAGATGCAAATAATAACTTTAAAAGAGTACATTACTTTTTAGACCACCGAAGGGGACAATTCCTCTCTCCCCCCCATCTCTTCCTCTTCCTTGTCCCAGCCCTGGGACTGCCCTCTCTAGCCCATTTTTGAGCCTACCCTTCAGGGCCCCTCTTCCCCGCCCCCCCCACCCCCAGGTACCTGTTATACAGCTCATCTGAGGAACTAATCATGTTGTCTGCATACTGGCTGCCATAACCCCTAATTCTGCTTTCCTCACTACCCCAACCTTCTCCCAAATCAGAGGCTCTGAGTGGGAAAGGACATCAGATTTCTGTAAAGAGTCACGGTGTGAAAACTGGCAGCACCCAATAGTGTGTGGCACTACCCCCACTATCTCTGCCGCTTTTGTTGTTGTTGTTGTTGTTAAGTGTTGTTGAGTCAGTTCTGACCCATAGCGACTTGAACCACTGACCTTGTGGTTCAAACTGACTTTGCAGTCCAGCGTATTAAACCACAACACCACACCAGGACTCCTGAGGGTGTCAGCAGGGGCAGATGCCACCTTTATGCTTACTGAAGCTTTATATTGAGCCAGATATTGCATAGACCTTAGTTACCCTGCAACCACAAGCTTAATTAAGGAGCTCTGGTAGCGTAGTGGTTACAAATCGGGCTGTGAACCGCAAGATCAGCAGTTCGAAACTACCAGCTGCTCTGTGGGAGAAAGACGAGGCTTTCTGCTCCCGTAAAGATTGACAGCCTCGGAAACCTCGGAATTGACTCCACGACACATGACAACAAAAAGCTTAATTATTGTTTAGAAAAAAGTAGGAAGTCCTGGTGGCACAATGTGCTTGGCTGCGAACTGAACGGTCAGCAGCTAGAACCCACCAGTGAGAGAAAAGATCTGGCACTCTGCTCCCGTAAAGATTCCTACTGCCATCAAGACAATTCTGACTCATAGTAACCCTGTATAGGATTTCCAATATTAAACCTTTACAGGGGCAGGCAACCTCATCTTTCTGCTGAAGAGTGGCTTTGGGTTTATACCGTCAACCTTGTGGTCAGCAGTCCAACACTTAACCCTCTGGACCACCAGCGCTCCTCTGGACTTACCCAGGGCCACATTAATCAACAGGAACCAGTATTTGAATCCTGTGCATGTGTATGTGTGTACAAGTGTGTGTCTTCCTCAGTACCCAGGTATTGCCATTAACAACAGCTGGAAACCATTCCTTGTTCCTGCTTCCACCTATCAGACTTGCAGCCACTGCCAGATTTCCCAGTACACAGGTAAACATGGGCTTATTTGCGCTTACTTAGGAGTCCTGTGCGTGGCACTGCGGGTTAACGCGCTGGACTGCAAGGTCAGTTTGAACTATAAGTACGGTGGTTCAAGCTCACCAGCTGCTCCTCAGAAATTCTATAAAGGGTTGCTATGAGTCAGAAATGACTCAAAGGCACTTAGCAACTACAACAGTAACCTAACAATTTAACATTTTTTTCACATCTGTCTTTTTCTCAACCCAACAGCAACTTCCTATAGAATCAAAGCCTTTTTTTTTTTTTTTCAAATTTACAATCCCTGACAGATACAGAGTACTCAGTAAGCAAGATAAGCACCCACTTACTTGTGCTTACTTGCTACTCTGTAGTGGACACTTACACATGGGTTTCACCTGAAATTGTTCACTATAGATTAGTACAAAAGCACAAGTAAGCCTGTGTTTACCGTTCTTACTGGGTACTCCAGCTTTGCTTACAGCCACTTGGTCCCTGGGCTCCTGGAGATTCTGAGCAATTGCCCTGGAGTGACTCTGTGCCTGGGATCGGCATGTCACTCACCTGAACTCCCACGCATGCCTGTGAAGTCTGAACTGATTCTAATGATGTAGCTCCCACTCTACAACTCATGGGCTTCTGGTATTTCAAAAGAAAGCATAAAACCAAATGCCTGTTTACTCTTCTTGGTGAGCTAACATTCCACAGTCTAAGATGACGTTCCACGTCTAAGGCTGGAAACAACTGTTTAGCACAGGGCCTCCCAACTGGGATCCACTGATGATCTTTAAGTTGGTGAATGCCTTGAAATTTTAAGCAAAATGTACCTACGTGCATGGGTGCACTTTTCTGGGGAGAGAGACTAAAGCTTTCATCAGATAATGAAAAGAGGTTGTTATTGCTTGCTGTTGAGTTGATTCTGATTCACAGTGACTTTGTAGGACACAGCAGAACTCACACATAGGGTTTCCAGCCAGAGTGCTTGTTGGATGGCCAAACTTCATCTCTCATACTTTGGACATATTGTCAGGAGGGACCAGTCACTGGAGAAGGCTATCATGTTGATAAGGTGGAGGGTCAGAGAAAAAGAGGAAGACCCCCAACAAGATGGATTGGCAAAGTGGCAGCATCGATGGGCTCAAGTGTGGCAACAGTAGTGAGGTTGGCCCAGGATTGGGCAGTGTTTCGTTCTGCTGCACATAAGGTCACTATGAGTCGGTACTGACTCGATGGCACCTAACAACAACAACAACAACTCTTTACCAGAGCAGATCGCCAGGTTTTTATTCTTATGGTATCGCTGGTGGGTTCAAACTGCTGATCTTTCGGTTAACAATCAAGAATTTGACCACTGTGATACCAGGGCTCCTGAGAAAAGAGGTTAGTAAACCCCAAACAGCTCACCGTTACAGGATAGTCAACATGGACAGACAGATGCATGACACAAAAGTAACCAGAAGAGGAAAATGCTGAGACAATGGAGCAGCCTTCTCCGGGCCTTCAGCTTGGACTTCCAAATGACCAAATTCCTGGGTTTGGGATCCTTCAACAGTTTGGTTTTATTAAGTGTTCATGTACTTCTGAATGGTGTGGCTCAGCCAAGCTTGGACACATGCCTTTGGAAAACCACTAATGAAACATTAAATAACAGGAGAGGCCCAGCTTCATGCCAGACCTTTCTTGGCCTAGAGGACGCTGCTGTGTGACCACAGCCCAGGGGCTGTTGGGTCTCCAGAAAATTTAATAGGTGGTGACAGGGAAAGTCCTGGTGACAACAACTCGCCCTGTTCACAAGGGCTCTAGGTTTCAGGATTCTCAGCTGTGTCTTGAAGGACCACAAGGCCTGGGCAGCAAGCCACTGCTGAACCGAATCAAAGCTCAGCACATTCCCCAGGCTACAGACCCCGCTAGGCCTGCCCCATGTCACCGGCTCAGTCAGATTCCCTTTCTGCCCCCAACCACAAAAACAGAAAACAAAATCCCTCCTCTTCTTGGGCAGACCTCTGTGTCCTCAGACTTGGATAGGGATTAGAACAGCTTTGCTAGTGACATACTCAAGAATAACCAAGCAGCAAATATTTCCACACTCTCCCAATAGAATCCTTATCCTCACCGCTTTCTACTTCCCCCCCATTCCAGAAGACTTGTAGAACACACGTACGGCACTAAAACACAAATACCTTGGCACTGGCATACCCCCCAAGGGAGTCATCCTGTACCCTAAGAAATGCACCCTATTTCTTAGAAGTTCTGTGTGTTCAACCAGAGTGTTAGATCCAATGGCTGAGACTATACAAAACATCCCAGTCACATACACTTTCCACATTGGCTGGCCCTCTTCAACTAACCAGGGCCATCCACTGCTGAAGCTCAATGCTAGGTGTGGAGTAGTTCAAACCCACCAGCCATTCTTCAAAAGCCCTATACAGGGTCACTATGAGTGGGAACCGACTTAAACACACTTAACAAACAACCAAAACAGGTCATGATGGTGAGCGCTCAGGCTCCAGTGAACCAGACCACTGTGACCTTGACAAATACATCTCTCTGAGCCTCAGTTTCCCCATCTGAAGACTAAGGACCCTAATAACTGACCCAGGTTTGTTAGGATTAAATACAATAATGTATATTGGTACCCGGCACATTCTAAAGGCTCAGTTGTTGTTGTTGTTGTTAAGTACCTGCACAGGGTTTCCGTGACTGCAAAGCTTTACGGGAGCAGAACGCCTCATCTTTCTCCCATGGAACAGCTGGTAGTTTCGAACTGCCGACCTTGAGGTTAGCAGCCCGATTCGTAACCACCACGCTACCAGAGCTCCTTAAAGGCTCAGCAGAACGGTATTTTGATGAGTAACTGCTCATACAGTTCAGATCTGTGCTAATATAAATGTAAAAGAGGAAGCAGCTTGGTGTCTGGGCTCAGCTACATGCCCATTTTTTCTCAAGTCATAGGCCTCAGCACGACACATAAGAAATATATGAAAAACCCTGTTGTTGTTAAGTGCTGTTGAGTCAGTTCCAAATCATAGCGACCTTGTATAGGGCGTCTAAGGATCTGCTGGTAAGTTTGAACTGCCAACCTTGTGGTCCAGTGCTTATCCTACTTAGCACCACACCAGGATCCTAGACAGGAAGAAAGAAACAGTTATAGCCTCGAAAATTAGAGTACTAGACAATTCCAGGGCTAGGAGAGACTCAGCTACGTTTCACTGTAGCTACCACCTGTGACCACTAGGGGCACACTGATTCCCACCGATACTCAGTGGATTCTGACTCACATCCACCCTACCAGACAGAGTAGAAGGATTTCAGAGGGTTTCCAAAGTTGTAAATCTTTATGGAAGCAAAGTGCTGCGTTTTACTGCTGTGGAGCAGATGTTGGGTTGGAACCGCTGACTTTTTTGTTAACAATCAAGTGTTTAACCCACAACCCTACTAGGGCTCCTCCTACTTCTCTTAAGAACCATAGAAAAGGCCTTTTTTCCTTTATTCGGCTAAAATAAGGCTAGAGTTTGAAACATAAAATGTATGACTTATTTACTGGAAGACCAATTGGCTCTGCAAACTTTCACCCAGATCACAATATAACGTTTTAAAAAACAATGAAATAGGAAACTAAGAAAAAGAAAAGAAACACAAACATAAGAAATTAGCAAAGTTCACAGAGTGAAGAATTTGGATCCTAACTGAACCAAAGTCTAAACCCAAACTAGTTTTGCAGATGTCATTTATGGCACATCCAATCAAATTATAAACGGAAACTAAAACATTCCAATATCTAACTGGAGACGGATTGGGTTGTCACTAATTTCTGTTTCCCCTGGCAGTGGACCCTTGCCCCTTATCCTAATAGTCTAAGGTATGGAAAACCCTTCTGGTAAGAGCCTTCCACTTCTCATCCCTCCACTCTTGCTGCCCCTTGCTCTGCTCCACCCACGTCTCCAACTCCAGCAGAAAGGGATAAGCCTCCAAGAGCCCTCTCCCAGGATTTATAGTACTGAGCACACTACATGTACAGTAAGTGCTGTTGCTGTTGTTGTTAAGTGTTGCCGAGTCAGTTCAGATTCATAGCAACCCTGTATAAAGCTTTTGAAGACAGGAAGTCTTTCTGTCCTGTCTCCCTGGTGCGTTTGAACTGCCAACCTTGTGGTTCTAAGTTCAGTGTTTATCCTATAACACTACATACAGAAAATTGTTGCTGTTAACTGCTGTTGAGTCAGTTATGACCCATAACGACCCTGGATAGGGTTTCCAAGGAGTGGATGGTGAGCTTGAACCACTGACTTTGCAGTTCAAATCAACCTTGCAGTCCAGCGTATTAACCCACAGTGCCACACCAGGACTCCACACACAGTAAATAGGAGGACATAATTTCCACCAAAGGAGCTCTGGTAGCATAGTGGTTACGAATTGGGCTGCAAACCTCACGGTCAGCAGTTCGAAACTACCAGCTGTTCCGCGGGAGAAAGATGAAGCATTCTGCTCCCATAGAGATTTACAGCATCGAAAACCCTGTAAAAGGTTGCTATGAGGCGGAACTGACTCCACAGCACATAACAACAACAATTTCCACCAAGAAGAGCAGATGGTCATTTTCTCCAGGTAGCAGGGGACCTACTTATTGTGTAGTTAACTAAAAGGTTTATACTTCAAGGTGTACATAGGGGCTCCAGATTTATTCTGCTTATTCCCTGGAAAATGAAGCATCAAGGTATACAGAAAGGTTTATTTTATGTTGTTGTTGTTATTAAGTGCTGTTGAGTCAGTTCCAACTCATAGTGACCCTGTATAAAGTTTCTAAGGAATGGCTGGTGGGTTTGAATCGACGACCTTACAGTTAGCGTTCCAGTTGCTTATCTTACAAAAGCAGTCATACTTATTTCTTTCAAGGCCTGAGGTTCCAAAACCTGCATTTCTCATGGCTGTGTTAGGGTTTACTCTGTGATAGGGGGCTGGTCCTATGTTCACACCACAGAGGGAAGCCACTCTCTGAAGGACTGGACTGGATCCTGGAGGATTACACTGGACCCTGGAGGACTAGACTGGATCCTACAGGATCTGACTAAGTCCTGGTGCTGTGGCCTCCAGACTGCCCCACCATCCTGCCCTGAGACTATGAGAAAATAGTGTAGCTGTTTTCTCAGTTTCCTGTTTCAGTCTAATTCACAGGTATAAACTCACCCTGAACGGTTGTTGGGATGACAGAAATTTAGTTCTTATCACCTTATCTGTGAGAAAGTCAGGGCCCAACAAGAATTTTAACCCTGAGGGAATAAGGGGAATAAACATCTATTAGGCTCCTGTGTCAGACCTTTGATAGACATCAATTCATCTCCATATCAACCCTGCAAATCAAGTCCTGGTGTGGCGCTGTAGGATAAGCACTGGACTTCAAGGTTGGTTTGAACCACAATGTCGGCATTTCAAATCCACCAGCTGCTCTTCGGAAACCCTATACAGTCGCTAGGTATTGGAACCAACTCAGCAGCATTTAACAGCAACAACAACAAATCTTGCTTTAGAGACCAGAAAACGAGGCTTAGAGGGATTCAGTGGTTTGCTCCAAATCTTTCAGTTAGCAAGGTGTGGAGGTGAAATTAGAACCCAGGGTTGCCAGATCCTAAAGCTCTTTCTACCATATACCCAAGGTCACACAACAAGTTTAAAGGCTGAGCCAGGATTTCATGAGAAGGATTTCATCAGTGAGAACCTGGAGGAGTGGGTGTCAGAGGCCCAGATCTTCTCAGACCAGCCTCTTCGGTCCCAGCTCAGTTGATCAGGCAGTCCTTGTTGTGAAGTGCTTGTCTAGAGGCCTTACTTCTCTTCTGAGCCCAAATTTCTGGGCAAGTTGAAGGTATAGCTTCGGTGTCAGGCTATGAGGCTATGCACTTTGAGTGCCTGTGAACTGTAGGAGTGATGTTTGGCTGAGGGGCATGTACCACTTGGGGCTTGAAGTGTACCGCAATACTTTGCTGTATTAGTGCTAGGGGGTTGTTGCTGTTGTTAAGTGTCATCGAGTCGGTTCTGACCCATAGCAACCCTGCATAGGGTTTCTGAGGAGGCGTAGGTGAGCTTGAAACACTGACTTTGCAGTTCAAATGGCTTTACAGACTGGTGCATTAACGCACAGCGCCACACCAGGACGCCAGAGGGTTAACATTAGTTAATGGTTAATTAGTTACCATTGACAAAGGATTTTTATTAGGTAAGGATTTATTGGATAAGAATTTTCCTAGGAGTTTAAGCAAATGCTTAAAGCCAGATAGACAAGAAGAAAAGCTCTCATTCATAAGGCAATATCTTTAGTCCCTGAGTATATTCAGCCAATGTGCTCCTTTCTCCCTGGTGAAGGCCACTGGGGAACTAAACAGTACAAGTTGGGCCTCATTAACATTTCTCCAGCCAGATGTGAGGAGTTCAAGTCATGCCACACATACAACAATGCAAAGACATTTTTAAACACAAGCATCTTTGAGACATCAAATCATCCAGAGACAAATTCCTTTTGAAGGAGAAAAGGGAAATAAATGAGCTTAAGGAGAAACAAAAAGTATGCCCTAGGCCTGAGCCCAAACACAGTGGTTTCTAAGAAATCTGCCACCACCCAACAGGTCCACTCCATGCTCTGACAATCAGATGCTTTCTCTTTCCACCAGCTGACATGGTCTGCTCAAAGTGCCCAGACAGGTGGAAAGCTAGCAGGGTCCCTGTAGCTTCCTGGAAGGAAGAAGTTATGTTGCCAAATTTTTCTAATAAGCACATAAGTTTAAAAAAATTAGAAACATTAAGTTACTATGAATGCACAAAGGCTAATTAGCAAATGGAAACAGCTAGAATGGTTAACTATAAAAGACAATCAATTGTTCATCAGAAATAATCCACTTATTTACATCTCTCATTTAACATCATGAAACCATTAATTATAGGTCAATGTCTGGGGAAGATGTTAATTTTTTTTATTGCCTGTGCTGTATTTATTTATTTCTTAAACGTTTTATTGTGAATTATGTGATAGTTCACATGGGAGAACATTAGCTTTACATTCATCCTATCATATAATGTTTCATTGCCATGGTTACAATTCCCCTCCATGCATCATCAAACAACTGCAAGTCTGACCCTCACTCCCACCCCCCGGTCATCAGCACACAGCCCCTCTCCTTCTCTGGGTCTAAAGTCCCTAGCCGCTCCATCTCTTCATGTCATCGTCTCTGCCTCCATCTCTGGCGTCACTGCTTCTCTGGGTAGGGTTCCGCTCTCCGCTTTTCTCCATTGATGGTCCCAGGGACCTCCGCTCCTGGCCTGCAAAGTCAATCACTCCCCTCCTTTTGCTACAAAACGTCTACCTTTACACTTCCAACCCTCACAGTCAGTCCTGATAACAATTATTCACTATTGTACCACAAGAGACCTATCTGCATCAGCCCTGCCCAGACATATTGGATACTACTCAGTGGAGATTCTACCTTCCTCCACACCCTCTGGATCCAAGGCTCCCTCTTGAATTCTTGTAAGCCAGTCACTTCTTGCCTTTGAAGGCCCCCCATTTTGGGCAGCCAATGTCCAAGTTGCCCAAACCTGTCTATTCTTGTGTATGAAGGGGTGGGCATGATCCTTACTGTAAAGATTTGTTCCCTTTTTTGAGCTACTTCAGGAAAATGTTAATTTTTAAACTATAAAAATTTTTCAGCATATATAATAAAATATCATTTGGCTTTCTTTACTTCAGAGTTGCATTGGGAAAACTAGATACCACTGCTGTTGTTGTTGTAAAGCGATGTTGAGTCAATTCCAACTCATGTCAACCCTGTAGAGAGTTTCCAAGGAGAGGCTGGTGGGTTTGAACTACCAACTCTGTGGTTAGCCATCCAGTTTTTATCCTACACGGTGACATCAGGACTCCTAATAACATTGCTGCTGCTGCTGCTGTTGTTGTTACGTACCGTGGAATCGGTTCCAACTCACAGAGACCCTGAACAGGGTTTCCGAGGCTGTAAATCTTTACAGGAGCAGAAAGCCTCATGTTTCTCACGTGGAATGGCTGCTAGTTTCAAACTGCCGACTTTGAGGTTAGCAGCCCGATTCGTAACCACTACGCTACCAGAGCTCCTTCTACGCTACCAGAACTCCTTAATAACACTGCTAGCACACAAGAAATTCCAAAAGCAGGACTGGGAAGAAGATGAAATGTGGTGAAGTCTGGAGCAGCACTGTCCAAGAGAACCTTTTGGGATGATGGAAATATTCTATATATGTGCTGTCCAATATGGCAGCCAGGAACCACATGGCTTCTATGTATGACTGGATGACTGAAGTTTTATTTGTATTTAATGTTAATTAATTTTAATTTAAATAGTTACTCGATAATGTGTTGGGCAGCACACGTCTACAAAAAGGATAAGTCTTCTTTACGCCAAAGAGCCCAGAGTGGGTGTTTTTAAGGAATTTGCTTAAAAGACGGATTTCCTCAAAATAAGGCATAAGATACTGACACCATTTATGAAAGAAGAGCTTCTTCCATGGACAAGTTCCTTTCCCCCGTATTTTCTCCCACTTTCTTCCTACCTCTTTTCAGATCTTGTTCATCTTATTGCTCTCTTACTAACTATAGTTGTTACCTCCTTTTTCCAACAGCCTACAGAAGTGTTCAAGACTCCTTTAACCTGCAAAGAAATATATTTTTTTTGTTAAACTTCAGCACACCTTCAAGCTTCTGTCCTAACTTTCTGCTTGGCCTCCACTCCAAATGCTTTAACAGCGTAGCCTACCCTCCTCTCTCTACCTCCTCCACTGTAGGCATGGCTCCTGCCCAATCCCTTTACTTTAAGCTGCTCTGTTCATGATCTCCAAATCCCCATCTCATTCTGGAACCCAGTGGTCTCCTCTTGGACGGTATTGGCTTCGTTGAGCTTTCTTCTGTCCTGGTTTTCATGATGGTTCTCCTCTTACTTTTCCACTACCTTGCCAGCTCTTCCTTCTGAAGAGACTTTCACGACTCCACTTTTTGGGGGATTAAGTTGTTTCCCAAATATCAATCCTGAGTCTCGAAGTCCTTCCATTCTATACCTTTCCCTTGAGTGATCTCATCCCCTCCCTCTCATGTCTTCAGTCCAGTCACTGGGAAACTTGTATTTCCATCATGAACTTGTCAGAAATCCCAAACCTATAGATACAAGCCTTCATGATGTCTGCATGTTGATGTACTACAAGCAACTCAACATATGCCCACCTTGCTCATTTATTACTCTTTGTCTCAATGAATGGAAGTCACATCTTCTTGGTGCTCCAAAGTAGACTCTCTAGATCTTGGCATCTTTGTATCCTATTCTTTCACTTCAGTCGTCAAGTTCATTCGCCAACTGTCAAGTTCTCTCTAGTAATTTATCTCTTCCTCTCTGTCTTCTATGGCAATGCCACCACATCTCTACTGCTGTGTGGTGGGTTCAAGCTGATCTCCCCAGTTCCAGTCATCCCCTACTCTGAACTCCATACTTTCTCTCCAGATGTGTTGCTAAACTACAGAATGGCACAACCTTGCTTAAGACCTTACATTCACACAAGAACATATCATAAATGCATGGAATTAATCCAAAAGATTAAAGAGTCCTGGTGTGGCACTGTATAGGAAGCACTGGACTACTAACCACAAAGCTGGTGGTTCAAGCATACCAGTAGCTCCTTGGGAACCCTTACAAAGGGTTGCTATGAGTTGAAACCGACTTGACAGCACCTGATTTCAACAACCAAAAAGTTAAAGTTCCTAAGCATGGCCCTAATCCATTTTCTCACATTATTCCCCGCCATCTGTTGTGCATCTACACATGTACCCTTTTCTGGTCATATCTTACATTTTACCCAGCCCCTACAAACTTACACCCAGAGAAATGCCAATCATTCTCCAAAGCCTAGCTGTATGTCACCTCCTCAGACTCTTTAACCCTCCAATTAACACTAAGCATATTTACTGTGTTCCCAAAGAACTGTGTTCATAAAGCCACTGCGTATCAATCTGAATGATGGTGAACTGTATTTGTGTCTGTCTTTCCTAACAGATTTTTAGCACATTAAAACATTTTCATAGTAGTGAAATAATATTACATACAAGTTTCCACTGTAACCACTGTCAAGTGTACAATTTAGCAGCTTACGAATCGGGCTGCGAACCTTAAGGTCAGCGGTTCGAAACTACCAGCCGCTCCGCGGGAGAAAGATGAGGCTTTCTACTCCCGTAAAGATTTACACCCTCGGAAACCCTGTACAGGGTCGCTATGGGTCGGACCCGACTCGATGGCACTTAACAACAACAAGTACACTCGCAATGCTTACGACCTTCACCACTATCTAGTTTCAGAACTTCTTCATCAATTTAAACAGAAACTCTGTACCCATTAAGCAACCACATTCCATCATCCCCTCCATCAGCTCTTGGCAACCAGTAATCGGCTCTCTGTCTCTATAGATTTGCCTATTCTGGATGTTTCATAAAAATGAAATCATATCCTATGTGGCCTTTTGTATCTGCCTTCTTTCACTTAGCTTTATGTTTTAAAAATTCAACCATGTTGTAGCATATACCAGTATTTTGTTCCTTTTTATAGCTAAGTATTATTCCATTATATGAATGTATGACATTTTGTTCACCCATCATCCACCTGTTGTTGGACATCTGGATTAGTATATTTTCAAGTCAAGAACTGGATATTATTCATCCATGGATCACAACAGTCAAAAATATTTTCTCAGGTTGAATCCATCATACTTATCATATGTATATGCTATATGCTATAATGACTTGCCTAGGACAGTTGCAATTTGCAAGTATCCATGTTTGGATGCTAAATTATAGTCATTCTAATGATGAGGCCCAAGTTTTAGGGATCTTTTACATAGAAATCTTAAAGGTCTATTAATGGAGAGTTTCGACAATGAACTGCCTTCACTAAGGGAATGGTTTAGATGACCTCTATCTACTGAGCTTCTACTTTAGTAATCAAGGTTCTAGGTGCTGTGATTTCTAGGCATGTTCTTGAGAGAAACTGTAATAAAAATTCAGCCATTTTAATTTCCTCAGCCTAGGAATAGGAGGCACCCTAGGCAGTTTCCTGTAAACTCTGATAAATGAGGAATCAGAGAAGAAGGAACTAAGCAAGTACATTCTAACTGGCTGGAATTTGCCCAGAAAAGAAAAAGGAGAGGGATGAAGTGACTTGATGCCAGAGGGGCTACAGAGAATGAGAGCAGGCGGGCAGGCAGAGAACCAGACAAAGACACACACTCGGAATTAATGATGCCACCGAAAGGCTGGTGACAGGAGGCTCATTTTAAAAATCTGTCCAGGAAAAGAAAAATGAAGGCCCAAAGTGTGGACAATTAGGAGGCAATGGAGAATCTGCAGGAGCAGTCATCAGTGAAATGAGGCTAAGCAAGGCAACATCTCTGACAATTCTAAATATCTATTAGGTTAGACACAGGGGTTGCAAAAAGACATATTGCACTGCTCCCATGAAAAGGTCATACTCCTTCATTCATAGAAATGAATCTTACATTTTACCCCAAATTTAGTTAGGTTGACTTTCCTCCTTACAAAACAAAATCAAACCAACCCCACCCCCCCAAAAAAAATCAAAAAACCCAAAATAAAACAGAAAGCCTACCTGGATTTCACAACATCACCTTCCATATACTGAGTGCCCTCTTGCATCCCTCTCCTTTCCAGCCCAATGTCCTGAAGAATGTCATAGGCTTGTCCCTATCATCTCACCTCTCACCTTTTAAGAAAAGTCCTATCACTCCACTGAAATTCCTGCCAATGTGCCTAAATCCAATGGCTATACCTCAGTCATTTTACCTGACTTGACTTCTCCCTTCAGTAAGAGCATGCGACTCTGATCTCCACTCACTCCTTCCAGTACTGTCTTCTTGGTGTCCATGACTCTTGGTTTTCTCCCAACCTTTCTGTCCACTACACATCCTTCCTTTCCTCAGCTCTTTGTACTCGGTCCATTTATAAAATACTGATGTTCTATGAGGTCCTATGCTCTCCTTACTCTATTCATTCTTCCTTGACAATGAATAGTCTTTCTTCCTGTGGTTTAAGCTACCTCATATAAATGGAGGACGCTCAAGTCTAGAGGATGAGCTCTTGAACTCTGTTTGAAAGACCAGGTAGACAAGGAAGTAAGGAGGCATTCCAGCCAGAAGAAACAGTGTATCCAGGAGCAAAAACACACAAGCAGGAAATAACATGACATATTTGGACATATTCAGGGGCTTCTGTGCAGCTGGACTGAAGAAAGTTGAGAGCAGGGTGGAGGTTCTTAAAGAGATTCAGATAGGGAGGGAGGGAGTGGAGGGGCCAGATATGAGCTGAATGAAGAACGAAACTCCAGCAGCACATTGGAATCACATGGGGAGTTTTTTTTTTTTTTTTTAATGTCAAAACCAGAGTCCCATCCAGTGGTATTTTGTGGTTAAGCACGATGAAATCAGTTCTGACTCATTAACGATCTTATATAAGGTTTCCAAGGAGTGGTTGGTGAGTTTGAACCACTGACCTTGCAGTTCAAACCAACATTGTGCTACAGTGCTTTATTCCGCAGCACCATACCAGGACTCCATCCAGTGGTATGTATGCTTGTAAATATTGAATGAATGAGTAGGAAGTGGGTGCTGATTTGTAGCATTTCCAGTTTTCATAAGGTCACTGAGTAGCGCAAATAGTTTGCGCTTGCTGTGTTCTTGGTTCTGAACCCATGCGGCCGTGTGCCATGAAAGGAAAGCCTGGAGACCTGTTTCCGAAAAGATTACAGCTAAGAAAACCCATGGAGCAGTTCTACCCTGCAGTACAGAGAGTCAACATGAATCGGAATCGACTCAAGCGAAGGTAATGTGAGTTTTGTTGGTGCTATTTTGGGCCAATTTTTGTGGTAAATACTTCCACTGTGGCTAACTCCAAGCTATCAATGAGGCATCACTGAAGGCAGAGTCTGGAAGAGATGAGCAGTAAGATCCTACTATATGGTATTTGTACCACACAGATATAATAGATGTAAACAACTTCAACAGCAGAGCTAATAGTATAATGTAATAGACTAATTAGGAAGTGATGAATTTTGAGTATTTATTACCTTTGTTCTTAATGTAATTCACTTAAATGGAAGTCTATGTAATCTAATTTTAATAATGGCTGTGTTTAACAAGTGATTCACAAAATTCCTGAAAATGTAACAATTGGCTCTCCTGAGCCAGTAGGGGCTGGCTTCAGCTCTAGCACACCACTAGCCCTGTCCAGACAACACATACAATTTCTAGGGATGAAGCTCAGGCCCTGGTAATTTTTAAAAGACCCTTAAGTGCTTCCCATATACATCCAGGGTTGAAAATGCTTAGCTAACTGGTAAACCATGTTAAAGAAATTGCTTACTATCCTCGGGTCAATCAAGGCCACTGAAAGATCTTAAGAATTTTAAATAGAGAAATTATTTTCATCAGGGTTGTACTTCCAAAGGTCACTCCAGCTGAGTTGAGACTGGAAGGCGGCAGGGCGACTAGTCAAGAGATGATTTTAATTTTCTTGGCAAAGTTGGAAGGGACTTAACCAAGACAACGTGAGGGAAGCTATGGAAGGCAGTACTAGAGGTAGCTGCCGGTGGGTGTCAGGTGCTGTAGAATCAAGGTGAGGGGGAAAAAGAAACAATTGATTTGTTAGTGGGAAATGAGAAACCTGAGGCAACTGTTTCTTATAGTCTGTCTGAAGTGAGATTCATTGCTGAACGAGAGGAAGGCAGTGAGCAGGACAGAAAATTCAGGGATGATGGTTCTTTGGCCCTGTTCTGCAGTAACTAGCTGTGTGAGCCTGGGTACGCTGGTTTTCCCATCTCTAAACTGAAGGAGTTAAAGCAAATGCAGCTAAAGTCTTTTCCAGCCTGGAGACTATGATTTGATCACACTGGCATGTGCTCATGTTTTCACTTTCTTAACTTCCTATATGACTCAAATTACAACCTGTTATGGGTCTAAAACCTCATTTAGTCTGGGAATCCAGACTGCGTCTTTGTAAGTCATCAGCTCGTTGACAGTGATTTCCAGCACTTGCCTGTCTCTTTCTCCACCTCACTCTCTTTTCACAATTGATTGGCTTCCAGTGCCTGAGGCTGACCATTCCTGGACCTCTTTCCAGATGGGATATTCCAGTATGGTGAGGAAAAGACAGACTCTTTGGATTAACACTCTTGCAATAAATTCCAGAGAACCAAAACGTTACAAAGAGTTTGCTAAAAATGAGGTCTCTGCTTTGTGCTGAGATTGCAAAGGAATTTCTAGTGAAGACTCGGCAATGCTTCTCCTTCAGAGATTCTCTGTACCCTGCAGTGTCCCTGACTGGCACCATACCATGCCAGGGAAGGATTAGAGCTTCACAAGGCTGGTAACCCAGGTCTTTGGTTGTCTAGGCAACTTGCTCTTCTGTAGCTTCCCATACATTTCTCTCATACAGCTCAACTAAGGGAAAGTGCAAGATGGTCCATCAAGAAAGGGGGAGTAGGGGCGAAGGGTTTACACACAAAATGGAGAAAGGAATATGTGAGATTGGGGTTGAAAAAGAGTTGTGGATTGGAGAATATAAGCATCTAGTTTTTGTTGGGAAGAAGGGAGAGGCAGCAGGGTATGAGAGAGCCCCTCTACTCGTACCCAGCTTTGCTAGAGCCTTAATTGGATTGTACACCTAATTTAAGGACCCATAATCAAAGTAGGGAGAATCCAACACAACAAAACAAGGTGATCGGGGTCAGAAAAAACAAGTTGCATTGAAAGAGTGAAGTATGCATGACTGTGCCGTCTGGAGAAGAGACAGGGGAAATGATATTTAATGATGATCTTCGAGAATAGAACCTCTAGCAGAAAAGACCCACCCGCTCCATAGATACCAGATAGGACAGAGGAGAACAGCTCCCTAAAGTTTCTGAGGCTGTAAATCTTCAAGGAAGCAGACAGTCTTGTATTTCTCCTAGTGGAGTAGCTGGTGGCTTCAAACAGCTGACCTTTTGATTAGCTGACCAGCACTTATCCCATTGTGCCACAAGGGTTCTTTGCAAAAAAGACAGTGGTCAGCAGGGCAAGAAGATGGGCGCAGGCAACAGAACTTAGGTTTCTTGGAAGGGTTTCCTTCAATGGCACTGCTGCTAATTTGGGTGGTGTGTTATCAATAAATTAAAAATAAAGTTGCCATCAAGTTTACTCTAATTAATGCATGTGCGTGAATAGAACTGCACTTTTGAGAATTAGACCTGCAGATGTTTCTTCCAAGGCGCCTCTGGATACTCTTGAACTACCAACCTTGCTAACAGTTTATACCCAGGGACTGGTGTTATCAATAGACAAGAAAATTAGCTTGTCTGGAGGGCATTAAAAACCTCAAAGAGCTTATCAGTTTGCTGGGGTTCAGATGAGGTCCTCTAGGTAGGGGTGTCAATCATAGGATCTCTTAAGGACCTTGCACCCTAAGGATCTCTGATTTCCATGTTCATTATTAGCTCCTTTGGCAGAAAGGGAAGCCAGGGGGTGAAATGCTAATCAATTCGATTTCCTGCTCATTAGCTGCTCTTCAGAAGTGATTAAAAGAGGAAGTTAAAACTGATAGATAAACTGAGGTCTGGGAGGCTTCTTCTGCCCTCTTGGCGCAGTCTGCAGTGGACCCTCTAGCTAATTCTGACTCATGAGGACCCTCTAGGACAGAGGACAGCTGCAGACTGCCTCATCTTCTCCAGCGGAGTGGCTGGTGGGTTCCATACACCGACCTTTCTGATAGTAGCTGAGCGCAGACCCTTTGTGCTGCCATGACTTCTTTATCTTGTACCAGTTTCTCCAAAAGGCTTCTAGGGAAAAGGGCACTTAGCTATATTTTTGGTTCCTCTTGTGTTGACGTGGTTTGAGTGTCTTTCCCAGGGAGGCATGGGGGAAAGGCTCCTTTCTCTTGCCCTGGCTCAGATACAAAATCCTTTCTTGTGCTGATTATTATTGCTATTAACATTATCATTACAGATGAGGCAGTGAAATTTTCCAACTTATTTTGCTGTCTCATTGGCTCCCCCTCCTCTCTGTCTGGGAATGTATGCCTCCTATTTATAACTGCATGGGTTTATTCCGGATCCCAGCTGACCCCTTGCTCAACCAGACATGAAGACACTATCACTAAGAGAACAAGGACACAGAGCACATTCCTATCCCATAAAGGTCTGAGGCCACACTGCTGATCTCTTAACACACAAGAGCTGGTGGTTAGGAGGTTGGCAGTAAGATCAGGTAGAAAGCATGTGCCGGGCCCCTGCATTAAGTGCCTGTCTCCACTGTTCTCCATTCCTTTGTGGTTGTTGGCTGTTGCTAAGTGCCGTCAAGCTGGCTCAGACTCATAGCAACTATGTGTAGGGCTTATGAAGAGACGCTGGTAGATCTGAACTGCTGACCTTGTGGCTAGTACAGTGCTTATTTTCACCAGGACTCCACCTTGGAGAACTCTTTATTTCTTCCTTTTCCAGAGCCTTCCAAGTGCTACAACGGCTGTTGGCATATGACAACAGCAATATGCCATTGTGGTTGTTAGGTGTCTTTGAATCTGTTTTGACTACAGTGACCCCGTGTGATAGAGTAGATCTAGCCCATAAGATTTTCTTGGAAGTCCTGGTGTGGCGCTGTAGGAGAAGCACTCAACCAAAAGGTCACTTTGAACTGAAAGGTTGATGGTTCAAGCTCCCCAATTGTTCCGCGTAAACCCTATGCAGGGCTGCTATGAGCCGGAACCAATGTGACAGACAACACTTAACAACAACAATCTTCACAGGAACAGATTTTAGGTCCTTTTCCCTGGATGGCGCCTTGTGGGTTCAAACCACCAAGCTTTTGGTTAACCATCTGAACTTTAGCCATTGCTCCACCAGGACTTCCAGTGCTTATGATAATCCGGGTCACCCTGAACAGCACAGCGGCCCCATTTATGGATGAGAGAGCTAAAGCCCAAGGAAGTTAAATAACTTGCCTGGTTAGTTAGTGATAGCATGAGGACTTAATCCAAACTTAGCACCTAGTTCTAGTTTACCATCGAGTCCATGACCCTAACTGTTAGTATACACTGCCCCTCCTACTTACTAACCTGCTGTTGTTTAGTGCTGTCGAGTTGGTTTCAACTCATAGTGACCCCGTTTTGGGTTTCTGAGGAGCACCTGGTGGATTTGAGCCACCAACCTTGCAGTCCAGAGCTTATCCTATACCACTGCACGAGGACTCCTACTTACGAGCAGTATAAGTCAAGCCTTATCCCAGAGCTGAATGGCTTCCTCCCTCCTCCAGGACTCTAAGGAACAGCTTAGAGGGGACTAAACAAATCAACTGATCTTCAGATTTTGATGAGCTCTATCAATCAGACCCATTTTGAAGCAAGTTCCTTTTAAATACTCATGTGTTATCTACTTACTTAATAGGGGAGTAAAGAGTGCTGGGGCAAAACACACCCTAGGATTTGCCAAGTCTGGCACCCTTCCTTGTAGGGATTGGTTTCAACTCTTAATGCACACAGAGTTGGACCCTACAGCCTCCTCTTGAGTTCTATTTCCCTATCCCAGACACTCACACATAAGCCTGGAGTGACTTCCATAAGACCCAGACATAAGGAGCACAGGATTGAAAAGGGTATGGTCAATTTTGGGGTCTGTAAGGTTTCGTTCTGTTGTGAATACAGTCGCTATGAGTCGATACTGACTCAATGACGCCTAACAACAACAATAACAACACGGAGTCCTGGTGTGGCGCTGTGGGTAAATGTGGTGGACTGCAAAGTTGGTTTGAACTGCAAGTTCAGTGGTTCAAGCTTACCAGCTGCTTTTCAGAAACCCTCTAGAGTGTTGCTAGGTGTTGAAACTGACTCGATGGCACTTAACAACAACAACAACCTTTCCTATGCTCTGGACACCTTTGGTAGTTCTGGTGATACCTGGATTGCCTCTCAGAATAATGTTTTATATGAAAAATAAAAGAGTTTCAAAATAAACCAATTATGTTTGAGTACAATTATCAAAATATTTAAAAGATACATTTGCAACACAGAACACATGTGTGTCTTGATATCCTGTGATATGTATTCACAGGATACCTTGAATGTATTCAAGGTTTCTGATGGTAACACAGTCACAAAACGCTAATGCTACTGTCATTTCTTGCCTGGATTCACAAAGAAATAACATCATGCGATTTTAGTTAGAAGTTAGAGGATCCAGTTATTTCCCATTCAAGTTCATGAACCTTCCAGAATCTGTAGACTCTAGGTTAGAGCAAAGGGGCTATTATGGAAAACAGTAGAAACCCAAGAGAGCCTGCAAACACCTGGCTGGAGGCAAAACTTACCCAATTCTTGGGCAGTCCTGGGAATCAGTCTCCCAGAACCTTCCTAGATGTCTCAATTCTCCAAAAGATTTATTTTGGTTTACTCCCAGAATACCTCCAAGTTCTCTGGGAGAATTTGTCTAACATTCCAAAGAGTCAAACTCAAGATTACTAAATTATTAGTAAAAGTCCAAATGAGAGACACCACTGATTGACACTGTAGATTGCTCTGAGTGAAAGTTGAGAGGCTGTTGGGTGTATGGAAGATGGTAAAAGAGTTAGCAGGCATCAAGCTTAGAGACACTAGTTTTGCAAGGCAATCACCTTGGCTGTCCAAGAGCAGAAGGGGTCTCTAGGATTAACCCCAGATTTGTCCTGGGGGTGTTTTGTTAAGGAAAACCTGGGAGGGAAGCCAGGCTTCTCAGAGCTACTTCAGTAGAAGTGGGGACACTAGAGCCACGTCATTTTGGGAGCCTTACTGGGAGGTTGGGAGTCCTGGGGTGGCGCTGTGGGTTAATGAGCCAGACTGCAAAGCTGCTTGAATTGCAAGATTGGTGGTTCATGCTCACCAGCTGCTCCTCAGAAACCCTATACAGGGCCGCTATGGATCGGAACCGACGATGGCACTTCACAACAACAACAACAACAACTGGGAGGTTACTTTGAGTGTTAGAGCCCTGGTGTGGCACTGTTGAATAAGCACTAGACTGCTAACAACAAGGTTGGCAGCTCAAACCCACCAGCCACTCCTTGGAAACTTTATACAGCCACTTTATAGTACAACTCAAGTATCCACTATCCATCTCTACAAACCTGCTGCTTAGTTTGAATGCTCTGGCAAAATGCACTAGATTTAGCCATTCTAAAACTACGGACTGAACAAGCAAGGTGGGTCCTTGGGGTAACATCTCAGTAGACCTCAATTTTGGGAGGATCAGAGGCAAGCAATGAGTGCTCTCCTTTGAAAACTGCCCAGAAGCACACTCAACATTTTTTTGCATGTAACTCTTTTAGAAACTTTAAGGACTCTTTGAAGCCTGTAAAAAAATCTTGTGATCTAATTTCTCCCTCCCCCCATTCATAGATGACAGGTCTCCAGGACATCTTTTCTCATGAGATAATATCTTCACAACATGACTGTGCACTTGGCAAGAGGAACTGTCCACAATCACAGCGGTCAGGGTCAGCACTTTTGCTGCATGGCTTCCTCACTAAACCCATAAAGGCCCCAATTGCCAAGGACCTGAACATTACAAGAGGCCACATCACTGGAAATTGCTCCTCTCCTTCCACATACCCTAGCCATCCCTCCCCTCTACACTCTGCTGGGAGAAAGCCACATCCCTAGGACACAGGCCTGGCTTGGAAGGAGGCTGCACTTTTGTAGGTTATCCTTGGGGGATGTCCCACAATCTCAGAACACCATCCATCTTACTTGCTATAATGAGGGCATTGCCTTTCCCCCCGAAGCAGGGCTCCCAAAGAGGCTGGCCCTGTTATTGAAGGCTTTATCTCTATACAAATAATAAATGCTAAAAGCATGGGCATGGGGAAGTTAATTAGTATCATTATGTCTTTAATTCTAACGTTTCTCACTGGCAGAGAGACCTTGGTGCCAGTTTTTCAGCTCAGAACAAACCTTTGTGATACCCACTTGGACAAATCTCTCGCAGCAAGAGCTTTTCTTGTGAGGAAAAGGGCCAGTATCTCTCTTTGGAGTTGAAGAAATTGGCAGGCGAGGTTGCTGTGTGCAAGTATCTCAGTGAGGGAACCCTCCCAGGCGCTCGGTTCCCAGCTAAAATGACCAGAGTAGAAATGGAGGCTCCAGAGGCTTCACTGGAAGAGGTAGACATGGTGGAAGCTGCCCCAAGTGGCTTGTGTATTTGTTTGCCAGGGCTGAAAGGGGGGTGGGGAAACATTTGGAATCTAATTAGCCTATTTAGGGGACCCAGCTTATCAGACCAACACCCATTTCTCAGTTTGTCATACTGTGGTGGCTTATACAATGCTGCGATTCTGGAAGCTATACCATCGGTATTTCAAATACCAGCAGGCTCACCCATGGTGGACAGGTGTCAGTGGAGCTTCTGGACTAAGAGAGACTAGGAAGAAAGACATGGAGATCTGCTTCTGAAAGTGTAGATCTTAGTCATTGAATTCTCTATGGATAACAATAGAATATTGTCTGATGAGTGTTGGGAGATGAGCCCCTAGGTTGGAAGACACTCAACATCCACAGTGGCCAGAACAATGAACTTGAATCAGGCAATGTTTCATTCCGTTGTCACCATGAGTCACAGCTAACTTGTCAGCAACTAACAATCAGTTTCCTAGAAAAGGTTAGTGGAAGGCTCCCAGAGAGTGAAATATCATTTGAGCATAATCAGAGAAAGAAATAGGGAGTGCCCATCACCACTGCTCCCTCCTCTCAAAATGCATGGAGAAAAAACTTGCATTCACTGGTGTGCCAATCCTTTAGAAACTGTACTGAGTCACAGACCACTGTCTACCCACTGCTTTTCTGATGCCCAAATTCTTTCAAAGTAAGCCTTGCACCTTTAAACAAACAAGCAGTATGAAGGATTTATTTTTGTTAAGTGCTGTCAAGTCGGTTCTGACTCATAGTGACCCTGCGTAGGATTTTCAAGGAGCAGCTGGTGGTTTGAACCTCTGACCTTGTGGTCCAGTGCTCATTCTAGAGATCCACACTAGGAGCCCATCAAGCATTTAAGACTTGTAAAACCAAGTCCCCAAAGCGACACGCAAATGCCCAAATCAATTTTGCACCTAGTAGGGTTGTTGCTGTTGTTAAGTACTGTTGAGTTAGTTCCTACTCATAGCAACCCCGGGATTTCTGAGAAGCAGCTGGTGAGTTTGAACTGCCGAAGTACGGTTAGTCTATACAAATGCCAATTAACACAAAAATTCCCTCAATTGACAAACTAGCCTCAGTAACTCTAACGCCAAAAGTTTGCACCAACCATTTAGGTAGAATGCTGAACACCTGCTCACACTGACTGGGTCATCCCGTTGGCTGGAGGTGGGGATCCCCAGGGAAGTTCCACGACAGGCAAGAGGAGTACAGTCTCATTCCAGTTGAACCTGCCCCTGAACAGCCACTTCCTTCACAAGGTCCACTTGTCTCACTGGTAGGGAAAAGGTGTGGACTGGACACTCTCTGAGGTCCAGACAATCTCATACTCCTAAGAAATTAGCTGTTCTAGCAATGTCCTCCCAATTCCTTTAGACTCTTAACAACACGTCTTCCTCGCCCTCAGCCCCTCTGTGAGTAAAAATCTCAAGGTTAAGAGCTTATTCCACTTATGCTAAAATGTGGAAGAGAAAACCAATAAAGGGATAGGAACCCGTTACTTAAGATTTCTCTAAACGGCTGAAGGAGCTAAATAAAGGGTTCCTGATGATTAGCCCAGGACAGCCTATCATCACTGCTCCACGGACAAATTGTATTGCATGTCAGAGCACACAGAAAACGCACAATAATTTATCAGTCAGGACCCAGAAAATTGTACAGTACAAGTGCCTCTGCAGCTCCTCAAGGCCCTGCCATGCCGTCCCTCCCTCAGCTCTGCTTAAAGGGACAATGCCAAGAGAGGCCCCTGATGTAGGCCTTGGTTAAAAAAAGCACTTTACTAAAACCCAAAATGAATAGAAATATTTCTGTGACATTTATAAATAAATAACAAAGAGAGCAAAACAGTATTTTTCTTGCTTGTTCTCCTCCTCTCCTGTGGTTTCCTACCAATCTTAGGTAGCGGCCTAAATACAACTGCAAAAAATAACAACAACAAAAAACCCAAAAACCAAGAAGCAAAAGATGTGTAGTAAACATGGGAATGACCAAGAAGACAAATGAAACTGACTACAGTGTGGCTTGTTGGTTGGAAAATAAAACAAATCTCCAAACCAAAGCAAAACAATCAAGCAAACAAGTGACCAGGGAACTGCAGATTCAGTAGTGTGTACAGTGTGTATAGGTAGTGGGGTGGCGGGGAGCAGTCTGCTCCACCAAAACAAACCAACCAACCAACCCCACTGTCGAGTCAATTCTGACTCTGTCTAGTGGGTAGACCAGAACTGCCATTTAGAGTTTACAAGGCTGTAAATCTCAATGGGAGCAGATCGCTGCATCTTTGTTTCCTGAGGAGTAGCTGATGGTTTAAAATGCTGCTCATGGGGAGGAATATTTGATCAGAGTGTAAGAAGTGGACCGCAAGATCAATTTGAATCACAAGGTGGCAGTTCAAATCCACCAACCGATCCTTGGAAGACCCGTAAAGTTCACTATGAGTTGGAACTGACTCGATGACACTTAGCAACAACATTATTTAAATTTGCCAGTGCATGATGATAATCAAATACAGACCCACTTTTTTTGTCAGTTTTCTTATTGTTTTTAAATTCTCCACAGACAACGTACCCCTATTGCCTGCTCTAGGCCAGATGGTTCACTTTGCGCTTGGAATGTCCTTGGATACATTGGTTAGCATAAATGTGTTTATGTTTGATGACTTAAGGGATCATGGGTAAAGAAGATGAGTGGTTTTGTGGAAGGCATAGTCCAGTCCTACTATTCTGGTGGAAAAATTATTTTCAGACTCTAGGATGAAGACACCCTTGTTGTTAAGTTCCACCAAGTCAATTCCAACTCATAGTGACCCTATGTAGGGTTTCTAAGGAACAGCTGATGAGTTTGAACCTCTGATCTCAAGGTTCAAACTGACCTCACTTTTCTTATTCTACAGCGCCACACCAGGACTCCTGGTGGTGGTTGTGTGCCGTGGAGTCGGTTCTAACTCATAGTGACCTGTATAGAGTTTACTGTTGTTGTTGTTAGGTGCCATCGAGTTGGTACTGACCCATAGCAACATTATGCACAGCAAAATGAAACACTGCCTGATCCTGGGTCAACCTCACTACTGTTGCCACGCTTGAGTCCACTGATGCTGCCACTTGGCCAATCCATCTCGTTGGGGGCCTTCCTCTTTTTCTCTCCCTAAACCTTTACAGGAGCAAAAAGTCTCATTTTTCTCCCTCAGAACAGATGGTAGTTTTGAACTTCTGACCTTGAGGTTAGCAGCCCAACTCATAACCACTACACTAGCCGAGGTCACTCAATGTGTTCATTCACATTGACACAGTGCACTGATACTAACACACATGAGGGGGTGGGGGGGTATCATATCCCTCAGGACACCAGAACCCTCCTTGGAAGCTAGGTCCTAGTTTCCCAAGTTGAATTTATGAGGCTCTTTTTATCCCTAGAATCCATTCAAAGATAGTGTTTGATTAATTTCAAAGTAGTTATTAACCCACTTGTGATGATTAATTGTATTATTTACAAGTATTATTATTATAGTTATTATAGAAAGGGCATCTGGCAGAATAGATGTCACCATCAGTTCTCTTCAGCACCACATTCTTCACCACCACCTCCACCATCACCCTCTTCCAGGCTTAAGATATCAAGATTATTTAGCAAGTCCAATTTATTAAACTTTTAAGTTCAAAACCTCAAGTTGCAGACCTCTTCCCACATAGCCGATGTGACAAAATTCCCCAACACTCTAAAGGGAGATCTTGGACCCTGTTCCATAGGCTAGCACAGAGAAATAGAAAGAGGTCTGAGAGTTATAGAGAGTTGCATTCTTTGTGAACTTGGGCTGGTCATAGAGCATGTGTGAACCTCACCTTACCCAGCTATAAAATGGGGACAACACACTTGATAAGTTTGCAGTGTGGAATTCATCAACAACACCTGTGGTTGTAGAGAAGGAGGTGGTGGAGTCATTTTTTCAGTATTCTCTGGCTGGACCCCCACTTCCCCATCCCCACCCAAAATGGCAGTTTGAGTGATGTTGACAGTAAATGAAATGAAGGTCTAATTCCCTCTCCATTAACCACATATGGTGATAGTCTTGGGAAAGTAGGCAGAGGGTACCCTGCAAGGCCTGGTTAGACACTAAGTTCCTCGAGGTCTGAGCCACTGTCTAGTGGCCAGGCTGTGGTCAGGGCAGCCAGAAAGCCATGTTAGGCGAGCTCATTTGTTTTCTGTCACTGTGTTTGTCCTCGCACTGCATGGGATGCATTGAAAGCCCCAGGCCTGGCCTCATGAGCCTTGGACATGATAACATCATAGCTCAGAGACTCTGCTGAGAGCCTCCCGACCTCTCCAGAATAAATTTGCTCAGAAATAGAAGGGGGAACGGGACAGGGATGGGGCCAAACCCTCACCAAAGCTCTACTTCTTGGGTGAAATCCACAGCTAATGCTGGAGTTTAAATGCTAACTGTGGCTTCCCGGGACAGCCCATTTAATTTCTCCTTTTGTTGGCTGGGTCCCAGCCCTCCCTTCTCCCCTTGGCCCCTCCTCAAATATCACACCAGCTGGGGAGCTGCCCCACCCCTAATTATTACCCCAGGGCTGCCAAGATGCAGGCTCCACCAGCGCGGAGGATGGCAGCAGAGCACAGAACGTGACAACAGCAGCAGCAGGTGGGCCTGGCAGAAAAGGCCAGATTATCCTCTCTGTGATTACTGTGATCCATCTCCAGCCAGGCAGGCAGGGCGCGGAGCATGCTCCATCCTGGCTCTGGGGCTGGGCTCCCTCGGGCGCGGCAGCCTTCCATGCCTCCCTGCTGGAGCAGGGGCAAGGCTGAGGTTGTCTGACTGGAACACAGTCTTCTAGCCATAGAGGCAGGATTGTTCAGCCTAGAGCAGCAAAACTCCTGTTACAGCTATTGAGCATTCCTGGGTTGGTCTATTCCTTCACACACTTCTCCAAAGCAGATTACTCATTTGGATGAAAATATAGAGCAGGGCCTGCTATAGAAAGGCAGGGCAACCTTCTGAATTAGAGAGAATTTGTCTTCAGCAGCTCCCAGAATGATCCTTATTCATTCTTTGTCCATCTATTCTTCCAGATCATCTACTAAGTGCCAGGACTTCATGAATGTTGGGAGTATAAATGTCTGTTACTCCCGCCTTTCCTCTCTGAGTTCAGAAGCCCACAGGGCATCTTGCACTAACTAGAAAGAGGACCGTCTTGGACTTCCTACATACTTTGCAACAAGCCTGAGAAGACAGGCACTTATCTTCACAAACCGAGGCTCAGAGTTCAAGAATTTGTCTAAAGTCATCCAGTAGGTTACAAAGCTGAGACTCATCCAGCCTGGACTTCTAACCATGTATGTATGGTACAGTGGAATGAAAGAAAGGCACCACTTCCCCAAGCTATGGCTGAGGACTAAGAGGCAACTTAGGTCTTGAGCTCAGATGCTCCTTTTCCTTCAACAATCATGGCAATTTGCCAACATGTATCAGGACCCTGCTAGTTGTCTGGCACTGTTCATGGTGCTAGGCAATGGTGAACTGCATTGGGACCTACCCAGTCCACCTTTCCCATTTATTCTACTCTGCTTCCTTGGCTGTTTGGTTCTTCACTGATAGCTTTTTGGGTTGGTTTTTACCATCTGTTGCTGTCAAGATGGGCCAGAGTAAAGCTGTGCTCTGTAGTATTTTCAATGACTGCTTATTTGGAAGTATGTCACCAAGTCTTTCTTCCTCTGAGTGGACCGGAACCTCAACCTTCTTGTTAGCAGCAGAGTGAACTGTTTATACCACCTAGGAACTCCTGTTGGTATTGTTAAGTGCCATGTAGTCCTGAATCATAGTAAGCTTGTTAGTGTTTCCAGGGAGCGGCTGGTGGGTTTGAACTGTTGACCTTGCAGTTTGCAATCCAGTGCTTACCCTACAGCACCACACCAGGACTCTAAGGTTAGTTTACCCTTTCATAAATCCACTCTGTGAAAAGATCCTGACTGACTTCTGCCCTGGAAGAGAAGGCAGCTCTCAAACCGTGTTGACACCTCCCGCTTTGAGGTGTAGTTAACCCGTGAATTACAGATGAGCACTGACTGGGCAGTAAAGTATGGTGATGGGGTGCTAAAAGACTCATCATTATCGGAGAGACCCTGTACCTAAGTTAATATAAAAAAACACGAAGAAAGGGACTAAACAAAGATGCAAATCATCTTTGTTGTTGTTAGGTGCCATTGAGTCATTTCAGACTCATAGCCACCCTACGTGCAACAGAATGAAACACTGCCCAGTCCCGTGCTCTCTTCACAGTTGTTATGTCTGAGCCCACTGCTGCTATCACTGTGCCAATCCATCTTGTTGGGGGTCCTCTTTCTCCTTTTCACTGACCCTCCATTTTACCAAGCATGATGTTCTTTTCCAGGGACTGGTCAATCCTGGTAATATGTCTAACATATGAGAGATGATGTCTCACCATCCTGATTTCTAAGGAGCATTCTGGCTACATGTACTTCTTCCAAGACAGGCTTATCCATGGAGCTGAAAAGCACACAGGCAGCTATTCAATATTAATTATCAATGAAAAGTTGAAAATACCCCCAAAAGGAAATGTCTGGTCATCTATGTTGTTGTTAAGTGTCATTGAGTTGGTTCTGACTCATAGCAATCTTATATAGAGATTTTAAGGAGTAGCTGGTGGGTTTGAAACATCAACCTTGTGGTTAGCAGTCCAGTGCTTATCCTATAGCACCATACCAATACTTCAATGTTGTTGCTGTTGTTGTTAAGTGCCGTTGAGTCGGTTCTGACCCCTAGCGATCCTGTACAGGGTTTCTAAGGAGCAGCTGGTGAGCTTGAACCACCAACCTTGCAGTTCTAACCAACTTTGCAGTCCAGCACATTAACCTGTAGTGCCATACCTGGACTCTAATAGAGAACTTTAAAACGACACTACTTTTAAAAGCTTTCGAATGATGACCAGTGAACATGAACATAAAGACCAGGAATCAGTGAAAGTGATGTTCAAACTAATTCCTTTACTTTGATTGGCAAAGGACTTGCTTAAGGTCCACAGAAGCTGGAGTTGGGGCCACACCCGGAGCACACATCTCCTGAATCCCAAGCCAGTCCTGACCCCTGAGCCATGACTGGACACCATTTACACTCAGAAGTCGCCTGCACCAGGACACCTCTATCCTACATAGCCCCTCTGGAGATAGTTCTATACCGACACTGTCCCTTCTCCGACAATGCTCTCCATCAATGGTGCTATTTCCTTGGAGGGCATCCAAGGAGAGTGACATGGGGGACAGGAGCCCTAGATTCAGGGTTACGTTCCAGGTCTGACTCTTCCTTAGCAGGTGACCTTGGACGAGTCACACAGTCTCTCCCAGTTTCAGTTTTCCCACCTAGAAAATGGGGTGGCAACCTCACTTCAAAGTCCTTTGTGAGGATTAAAGCACAGAGCCACTGGAAGCACTTTACTACCATCAATGATTCCCAGACAACACTGCCACACTCTGTGACCCTCCTGCCACCGATCCCACTGTGGAGTCAGCCAGAACTGAGAAGAATCCAGCTTTTACTTCATGCATGATTTTGAGACCCAAGATGGGAGTCTCAATCTTGTTTGCTTTCCTGACCACAGGAGTCGGGTAGAACAGTGCTAGCATTGATGGGAGGTGGTTCATTTGTCACCTAATGCTAATGTGTCATTCCTGCAGCTGTGGTTATTAACTACCATTATTAGTATTCTCTGACTGCTAAATGAATGCCTAAGGAGCCCTACTCTGTGGTGGACAGACGAGGGGGCAGGGCCAACTGTGGACGTAGGAACCTATGTGTGGGTGTAAACCTATGTGTGTATGAACGTATGTGAGGGAGCTCTAATCATGTGTGTCAGGACCTACTGTGGGAAACCCACCCCTGGCTGAATCCCCCCGGCTCACACGACATGGGTTGTGATACACTCCTGTGAGAAGCACCAGATTGGTGGCCTCAAAGGCGACGTCAGTCTGTCACACAATGTGGTCAATGAACAAACTGACAACCAGTTCCCAGTACAGAAAAATAAACAAGGCTTGGGAAGGCATGGAGAATTCAGGAAGGCCCCAGAGGGAGCCACAAATAACATAGAAGTAGAAAAGGGTAAAAGAAAAAAAATTGCCACCACAGTAAAAACCTCAGTATAACCACAAATAATGGGCTAATTTTCCGTTTACTGCAGCCCACTCGCTAATCCTAGAAAAGTCTAGCATGCCCAGGAGTGGCAGAATACAGAGGAATGTAGAAAAGACTAACCAGACTAGAAAAGGAGGAGAAAAAGAAAAACGAAGGCTGTGAGATATAAGTGCACTTGGAAAACCACTTATGAGTGGAGGGGTGAGGAGGTCTGGCTCATAATACCTAATTAGCTGTGTGATGTTGGTCAAGTCACTTCATCCCTGTGGTGGCCGAGTTTCTTTTCTGTAAAGTATGGATTGCCTGGGATTCTCTAAGGATCCTTCCTGTTCTAGAAATCTATGTAAAAGGAATTTGCAATGTCCCTTGAACAAAGTTCACCATGTACATAGGAAAAAGAAATGAAACACAGTTCATTGAGTCTGGAGAGCCAATAAGACTAACCACTGATTTCTCAGCAGAAACCATGCAGGCAATGTGTACAGATATGGCCGTGGTTCCAACCCAGCCTCCTTCCCACTGTCCTCTCTTAACATGGACAAGGCTCAACCACCTGGCCTTTACCTTCTGCCTGTGATGCTCTTTCTACAGCTAGTATCACGATAGGTTCCTTCTTATAATCAGGTCTCAGTGCTACCTTGGAGGACCTGTGCTGACCACTCAACTTGTAGCTTCCCTCCCCCAATCACTTCCTATCATGTCACACAATTTTATGTTCCTTTGCTTATTACCTGTCTCCCCCACTATAGTATAAGTTCTGGGAGAAAACAAACTCTTTGTGCTATTCAGTGCCAAGCCCTTAGTGCCTAGTACAGAGTTGGGTACATGTAGAAGCTCATAAATGTTTGTTGAAAGAATAAATAAATGATGATAAGTAACTGAAGAACAACAAGTATGTTTCACAAAGAAAGTTGTAAAGTACTCAAATGATGGAGGGGAAGGAATGGATCATGGGGGAATTCGTTGTCATTTAGAAATTCATGAAAGAAATACAGTCTTGGTCTTGGGCTCCAGAGTGACCTACAGGCTTATTTTTGTTTTGTTTTGTTTTTTTGCGGGATGGGGGTGGGGGAAATTGTTATATTGGTTGGTTTATTGGTTTTTAAAAAGTTGAGTTCTTTCCTGTTGGGACTGATCTGGGTTAATGTCCAGGCCATTGATCTGGCCACAAGTGCAGATCATAAATGTGCCCCAGAGCCACAGACCATCTCCCCATTTCCTTTCTCTGGAGGATATGTCAAGGTAGATGGGTCAGTGAGACTCTGGAATAAAGGTTTGAGTACAAAGCACAGGTATTGCAAGGCCTGCTCAGAGAGCTGCCCACCACTGATGTGACCCGTGGCCCTGGCCTTTGTGGCTCACTGGACTTCTCCCCATCAGTCTGTCAGGTCTGTTGGTCAAGCATAGGAATGGTGTGCAGATGGGTAAGGAAACAGGAATTAGCCCTCAAAAGAAACCTTCCTCTGATGAAGACATAAATTAACACTATAGTTTATTTCTGTAGGTTGCTAAACAAAGGGACTGTGAATTTCTTACAATCAGTCCTCTGTATCCATGGGTTCCACGTTCACTGATTAAACCAACTGTGGCTAGAAAAAATTCAAAAAAAAGAAAAAAAATCCAGAAAGTAACATTTGAATTTGCAGGGCTGAACACTAGGCGGAAGCCCCTCGAATGAAGAAAGCATCAGTGTTACAGCCTCCAGGCACTGCACAGACCTTTGGTTTACCTCCAGCTCTGGTAGCATAGTGGTTACAAATAGGGCTGTGAACCTTAAGGTTAGCAGTTTGAAACTACCAGCTGTTCCACGGGAGAAAGATGAGGCTTTCTGCTCCCATTAAGATTTAGAGCCTCAGAAACCCTGTACAGGGTCGCTATGAGTCAGAACCAACTCCACAGCATATAACAACAACAACAACAACAACAACTCACTGTTTGAGCATTCTTACCTTCCATCCCCTTCGCTTCCCTACTTGTGTCTGGTGCACCCTTTGTTTCTGTGACAAAATGGCTCCATAAAGCAGGCTCAAATACCACAACTGTGAGGAAGGCACAGGGGTTGCTATGAGCTAACTCCACAGCATGTAACAACCACAACCACAACAACATCAAAAGCAATGAAAAGACCAAAGTGAACAGGAGATCAGATAGCATTTACACTGTATTAGGAATTATAACTAATCTAGAGATGATTTAAAATGTGGAAGTGTATATAAATATGACACCATTTTATAAAGAAACTTCAGCGTCCATGGATTTTACTATCTGTGGGGAGTCACAGAACCAATAAAAAAAAAAATTATTATTATTATATTGATGGTGTGGAGGAGTGGAGCACAGTCAGGAAGGATGAGGTGAGTGGTAAGAAACTGGAACATCTTTCAGTATTATGTGGACCCGTCTCTTCCAGTTGAACTCGAGATCAAATAAGTAACTGCTCAAGATAAAGATCTGCCTGTGGCATAAGGTGTAACAAGTCAACCTGATGTTGCTATAGGAACCAGATGCCTCCCAGTGCCATGGCAACTGACTCCAAAGTGTGTTAAGCACACAGTCTTCTCACACTCCACATCATATACTTGTAGAGAGAGCAGTAGGAGGTAGAGAGAGAAGGGGGAGGTTGGACACAGATGTTTTCCAAAACCATTTAACTGAAAACTCAAATAAATAAGGCTCATTTTGGATTGAGACAATCACAAGCGGTGGGCATCTTCATTAGAATTTCTCTGATAGTCTGAGGTCATCGCCAAAACTTTTGGGGTCTATGTATGGTGTTTTGCATTTTGTAAAACGGCCTGCTGTAACAAAGAGCTTCATTGAGAAAGGTTTCTTTCCATGGTCAAGTAAAACAACAAATGAGTAAAAAAATAAATAAATAAATAATCTACCAACCCACAGCAAGTGAAAAACCAATCAACCAGTAAGTAAAAAAAAAACAAAACAAAATCCTCCAAATTATGGGTCATTCTATATAACCAAAGGCCAATACTATATTTTACTCATGAATTTCTAAGTGACAATGAATTTCCCCGCCATCTAAGAGCAGCTAAAAGAGGGCAGAACAAAACTGCATCAAGTTATTCAAAGTTGGAGATTTTGAATAATCAATTATTTGGTCTGGTTAGAGGGCCATCCCTCTTTGGGCCATGCAGAAGGTCTGGAAACAACAGACCTCTGAATAGGTATAATTTAACTCCAGAAACAATATTTTCCAAGAGTCTGAGATAGGGACGGCAGTTATGACTTAACTTGTGTATCCTATATACCATATATGTATGGTTGTTGGGTTTTCTATACCATTAAGTTACAGGCTCAAGAAAACCTCCTCATTTGTTGCTACTGACCTAAACAACGGTTCTCAAAGTGTGGCAACATCAGTATCATGATGGAGCTTGTTAGAAATACAAATTCTCAGGCTCCACCCAGATCTGGTAAGTCAAAAACTCTGATGGGGGTCGGGGAAGGAATCTATGTAACAGGTCTATCAGGTGATTCTGCTGTACAGTAAAGGTGGAGAACCACTAACCTAAGGAACCTGAACAACTTTAATTACTATTTCTGCCCACTTAAGGCTCCAGTCAGCCACTGATGGGATTGTAGGGTCTTAAAGCTAGAAGGGTCCTTGAATACTTGCTAGCTCAATTTCTACTCAATGAAGCAAGCCTCTCTTTATCACTCCTTAAGGAGGGTTGTCCTGGTGAGCTCACCACTGTGCAAGATGAGCACTTATTTGTTAATATATCTGTTTATTACAAGCCATACCTTACATCATTCCAAAATTGTCCTCCCTTTAACTCTTATCCAAGAAAGTCTTCTGCTTCCTGATGTCAGTCACAATTAGTTCAATTCTTCTTCCTTGTGACAGCTCTTTATTGTATTTAAAACCAGCTATCCATTGTCTCCTAAACATTGTCCTCTCCAGATGAAACATCCTTAGATACCACCATCATCTTACATAACAGGGTTGCCCGAGGACTTTCCTGGCCTGCCTCTCTCTGGATGTGACCAAGATAAGGAAAACACGGAGGAAACATGGAGAGCAATGACCCAGCTGTGCTCTGACCTGTACTGAATAATGAGGACTTCTGCCTCCTGCCACATGGATACAAGAGATCGAGACCAAGGCAACCTGCGTCTGCAAGGTGACAATCACATCACTAAGTCTATGGGTAACTACATTCTCTTGGTCTGTTTTCATAAAGACAACAATCAAACCTTTTCCATTTCCAGTTTGGAACCTCAGTGCAGAACCTGACATTTACAGTCATACATTTAACTCAATAATCTTAGCCCAGAATTGTTACGCATTTGCGATTGCATTTATTTTTATGCTGTATAGAAAACGTGGGTGTGATATTATGCATATTTATTTTCTTTTAAACTTTATTTTACTGTCCATATGTTTTATATCCAACTATTAATATAAAATGAGCATTTCAACTTGTCAGTTTCAAAACATAATTTTCATTAGTTCAGCATATGAATTATAGCATTATCTATTTAAGCATCCCCCTTTCACATTGGTTGTTTCCAATTTTCTTTTCTTTTTTTGCTGCAATGAATATCGTTGTACATAAGTGTAAATCTTTGCCTAATTATTTTCTTGGCCTAGATTTCTAGAAGGAAAATTACTGGTAAAAGGTTATGAACATTTCAAACACTTTGATCCATATCACTAAATTATTTCCAGAAAGGCTATAAATTTTCCTATTTCCACCAGAGTATTTTGCTGTTGTTAATTGCCGTCTAGTGAGTTCTGACTCATAGAGATCCTGTATAGGGTTTCTGAAACTTTAGAGTCATGGGAGTAGTAAGCCTCATCTTTCTCCCTTGAAGCCATTGGTGGGCTTGAACTGTGGACCTTGTGGTTTGTTGTCAAGTGTTTATGGTATGGATATACCATGATCTATGAGAACCCAATTCACCACATCTTGTGTTAATGTATTATGTTCAACTTTTTCAAGAGGTAGCCATATGATCAGGAACTGATGGTACTGAAGGAAGAAGTCCAAGCTGCACTGGAGGCATTGTCAAAAAAACAAGGGTTCAGTGGTGCAGCACTGAAGGAGCTCACGCATCTATGCCAAGAAGTCTTCCTGGCTAACGGATGGAAGAGATCCATATTCCAAAGAGAGGTGACCCAATGGAATGTGGAAATCATCAAACAATATCATTATTATCACATGCAAATAAAATTTTGCTGAAGATAATTTAAAAATAGTGTAACAATACATAGACAGGGAACTGCCAGGAATTCAAGCCAGAATCGGAAGAGGACACGGAACTAGGGATATCACTGTTGTCAGATGGATCTTGGTTAAGCAGAGAATACCAGAAAACATGTTTACCTGTGCTTTATGGACTATGCAAAGGCTTTTGACCGTGTGGATTATGACAAACTATGGCTAGTATTGCAAAGAATGGGTATTCCAGAAAACTTAATTGTGCTCATGAGGAACCCATACACAGATTAAGAGGCAGTTGTTCAAACATAACAAAGGAATACCGAATGATTTAAAATTAGGCAAGGTATGTACTAGGGTTGTGTCCTTTCACCATACTTATTCAGCTAGTATGCAGAGCATATAATCTGAAAAACTGAGCTATATGAAAAAGAGTGTGGCATCAGGATTGGAGGAAGACTTACTAACAACCTGAGATATGTAGAATATATAACCTTGTTTGCTGAAGGCAAAGTGGACTTAAAATACTTACTGATGAAGATCAAAGACTACAGTCTTAATTATGAATTTTATCTCAATATAAAAAAATATAAATCATCACAACTGATCAGTAAATAACATCATGAAAATGGAGACAAGTTTGAAGTTGTAGAAAACTTCATTTGGCTTGGATTCACAACCAACACTCAGAAACATAGCAGTCAAGAAATCAAATGAAGTATTGCATTTAGCAAATCTGCTGTAAAAGACCTCTTTAAAGTATTAAAGAACAAAGATATCAGTTTGAGGACTTGTAAGGTGTACCTTATCCAAGCCATGGCATTTTTAATCACCTCATATGCGTGTGAAAATTGTGTAATGAATAAAGAATCCCAGAGAAGAATCAATACATTTGAATTATGGAGTTGGAGAAGAATATTAAAAGTACCCTACAATGCCAGAAGAACAAACAAATCTGTGTTCCCCGAATGCTCCTTAGAAATGAGGGTGGTGAGACTTCATCTCCAATACTTCTGACATGCTATCTGGAGGGACCAGTTCCTAGAGAAAGACATCATGATGGGCAAAGTGGAGGGTCAGCAAAGAAGAGTAAGAAGATGGGAAGACACAGTGGCAACAATGGACTTAAACATAGTAACAACTGTAAGGATGGTGCAGGACTGGACAGTGGTTTGTTCTATTGTATATAGATAGGGTCATTATGAGTTGGAACTGATTCGATGGCACCTAACAACAACAGGTATGTAAAGTTATTTGTTTCTTCCAAACACTTAATGATATAGCCCCTTACCCTACTCTATCCTTCCACTGCATTTTATTGACTCCTTTAGTAGGTTCTCATGAGCCATGTTGTTGTTGTTTGGCGACATCGAGTCAGTACCAATTCATAGCAACCCTATGCACAACTGAAGGAAACACTGCCCGGTCCTGGGCCAACCTCACAATTGTTGCCACACTTGTCCACCAGCACCCCTATTCACACATCATTAATTAATTAACTAATTAAATCTATTTATTAATCAGGATTACGTATGTAGTATCTTATCATATAATCATTTCTCAGAAATAAAGTTTTAAAAAATAAATTCTGATCACTGCTTTGTAACCATGGTTAACATAAGTTACTTTACTAACAATATTAATAGGGTTGACAAGAGATGTAATTTATTAGACATTTGCTGCGTGCCAGGAATCACGAAAATCACTCACCTATATTTGCTATTTAATCCTCACAGAAACCCCACTTTTCCCAATGAGGTTCTAGTCCCATACTTAAGGAGCTCTTGCAGTGTAGTGGTTACAACCTCAAGGTCAGCAGTTCGAAACTACCAGCTGTTCTGTATGAGAAAGATGAAGCTTTCTGCTCCCATAAAGATTTATAGCCTCGGAAACCCTATACAGGCACCAACCAGTCACACAGTTAGTAAGTGGCCAAATTGGGATTTAACTGCAGGTCTCTCTGATGTTTATAAAAATGCTCTTGTTGTTGTTAGGGGCCATCGAGTCGGTGCTGACTCACAGCGACCTTATGCACAGCAGAATGAAGCACTGCTCGATCCTGGGCCAACCTCACTACTGTTGCCACACCTGAGTCCATCGATGCTGCCACTTGGCCAATCCATCTCATTGGGAATTTTCCTCTTTTTCTTTGACCCTCCACCTTACAAAACATGATATCCTTCTCCAGCAACTGGTTCCTCCTGACAACATGTCCGAAGTATGAGAAACGAAGTTTGGCCATCCTGACCTCCAAGGAGTGCTCTGGCTGCACTTCTTCCAAAACGGATCTAATGGTTCTTTTGGCAGCCCATGGCTCCAGGAGAGGAGATGAGTGATTTAATTCTTAAAACCTTGCATATCTTAATGGTGCCCCAGTGGCACTGTAGGAAAAGCACTACAGTGCTAAACTGCTAACCTGTTTAAACCCACCTCAGGAAAAAGATGAGTCTTTCCGGTACTATAAAGATTTACAGCCTCAGAAATCCTATATAGGATTGCTATGAGTTGGAACTGACTTGATGGCAGTGGATTTGGTTTGGGTGTATATCTTACTATGTCTTTATGACATGGTTCCATCTGAATTATGTATTATTTTAACAATCCACTTCTTTGGGGGCAGTATTGAGTAGATGTGTGAAAAGCAGACCAGAAATCTATTCCCACTAGTAAGAATTCTACTTGTTCTTTGATGTATCCACTGCTCCTTAATTAATAATGTGTTTGCATATTTTAAATGTGTTGGTGTATTTATGCATAATTTTATTTGGATGTCCTTAGGAAGCACGTCAAGCATGTTGGTCAGCTGCAATGCTAAGTAAAAGGCCAGTAGGGATCTTGTAAATACTTCTTCTATTCATGGTATTAGTCATCTCCTCAAACTTAGAGTTGTCATTATCATATTTGACACGTTTGTCTTTTGTGTTTCACAAAGGTTTATGTAGGCATGTTGATGAGATCTAAACCCCGTGACAATGAATTGGAGATTTCTCTCCAGATGGACATTAACTGGCAATTTAGATTTTCTGATTATAGTTGGCCTACTACAAAACTATTTCTCCATGTTTCTCATAAAGAAAGCATGATAGATGTTCCTATACACCTCATTGAGATCAACACTATTTCTTCAGTATTCTTTTGATCTAAGTCTGGTACTATCACAATAACAACAACGGAATTAAGCTAATTTGGTGGCTAATAAAATTACGGATTTCTTTCTAACAAGTACACATACCATCGTTATGAGGGTCTGCTAGAAACAGATTTCAAGCTTACTTTTCTAGAGCCTATGAACGCTAGAAAATCATAGTGTTTTTCAACTCTAGACTTTGGCCTCTACATATGTTTTATACATTCATTGAGAGGGATACTAAAAGTTCTAAGACAGTATTAGAAAGTTTTTCATTTATTTAGAATAAAACTTAAGATAGTCTTTAAGGCAGTGAGACACAAATGCATTTGCTCAATTCCTTTGTAACAGTATTTGGTGGACTCTTACTAAACTGTAGACCAATCCCCTTAATATGAGTCATTGGCTTCCTTATTTTTCTTCTTGCCTTAAATTCACTGCAGAAGACCACATGGTTGGCCTACTCAATATTCCCCTCAAGCCTCTGCTTTTTCTGCTTTTTGTTCTGCTATAACACACAACAGTCGGAAATGACTTGACCGAAATTGGTTGGTTATGGACTGTGTTACATGTAAGTTTCCATTTTTGCAAGTTGCTGTTGTTAGGTGTCATAGAATTGGTTCTGACTCATAGCGACCCTATGCACAACAGAGTGAAACAATGCCCGGTCCTGTGCCAACCTTACATTGTTGTGTTTGAGTCCATTGCTGCTGCTACTGTGCCAATCCATATCATTGAGGGTCTTCCTCTTTTTCACTGACCCTCCACTTTACCAAGCATAATGTCCTTCTCTAGGGACTTGTCTCTCCTGATAACACGTCCAAAGTATGAGAGACGAAGTCTCACCATCCTAGCTTCTAAGGAACTTCTTCCAACACAGATTTGTTTGTCCTTCTGGCAGTCCATGGTCCTTTTAATGACTGGACACTTTCTTCCAAAGTTTTGTCACCTCAGTTAGTCCTACATCTTTGATCAAATTTAATCACAGTGTGACAGTCCCTACTGTTGCTCCCCAATTTTGTGAGATTACTGCCAGTAATCCATGGCATGAATCTATTTTTACCGGAATAAGACTTTTAACAGAAGACAAGATGATTTTGCCTCTGTACCTACTTTATGAGCTATATTAAGAAATCATTATTCATATAGCTGTCTATATAGTCAGTCTGTGGTATTTTCCCACCACAACATAACTTCAGGTCCTTTCTGTTTCTATCCTTCTTGAATCTGCAACAGGCTGCCACCAAAAGGCAATGTAGACCTCATGGACAGATGTGTCACTCCTGACCTCTTCTACTGGAACTGTATCTTTCCAACAAGTTGTGTTCCTTCATTGCACTGTCCAGCCTTGACAGCCAGATGTCTGAAATGCCTGTCAAAATGGTATTTTCTCTTGCATTAACATTTCAAATTCATTTTGCTTATTCTGACATGTGTTCACCTGGAGATGTTCAGAATGACACCGCATGGGACAAAAAGAGCTTAATGCAGTTGTTGGCCTTCACACTGAGCTCACTACTCACTTAGGTCTGAGGACTCATACTAGAAGCAGTGCACCCTGGGGCTGGGACTGGGCCAGCTGGTGGTTAAGTTAAGGCTGTCCCCTACAATCTCTGCTAAGCCAACACTCAGGTTCTGAATCCTGATCATGACCAGGCATGAAAAGAGTAACAGCACCAGACTCCAAGTCTGTCAGTAAGTTTTGAACAACATCTGGAGCTATTGCTCAGGGAGGCCTGACCACTCTTTGAATGTCTTCTTCCTTCCAAACTGGTGCTTTACTCAACCTTCTTCCTTCAAAACTGGTACTTCACTGGTAGTTCCAAGGTAAGGCAAAGATCTCATTATACATTATCATTCACACCAAGTTACTCAAAAAAGGTCTCTGCTAAAGACCAACAATTACGAGTCTGAAGCCTACACCTTCCAGGTTATCTTCTTCAACCTCCCACGTCTGTTGTTTTTATTATTAGTCAGCTTTGACTCTGGCACCCCGAGGTACAACAGAATGAGAACACTGGCCAGCCCTGCACTACCCCATGATTCCCGGCAGGCTTGAGTTTACTGGGCATTGTCCTGTTGTGACTCACAGGGTGTTTACTGGCTAATTTTCAGAACTAGATCACCAGGCCTTTCTTCCTAGTCTGTGTTAGTCTGTACGCTCCACTGAAACCTATCCACCATGTATGACCATGCTGGTATTTGAAATACTGATGGCATAGATTCCAACTTTACTGTACATGCAAGCTACCAGAGACAATTGGACAAACTGACAACTGGTGGGTTTGAACCACAGACCTTTGAGTTAGCTGTCCACTTAACCCACTGTGCCACCAGGGCTCCTGACAGGGTAGTTGTTGTTGTCAAGTTGGTTCTGACGTATAGCGACTCAGTTTCTTAGGAGTGGCTGATAAATCTAAATCGCCGACCTTGCAGTTAGCAGTCCCGTGCTTACTCTACAGCGCCACATCAGGACTCCAACAGGGCGGTAGTCTCCCATTTAAATATCATGTATATTCTTATACAGAAGTCATCTCCAGAGGAAAGAAAGAAAGAAATCTTGGAAAACAGGAAGCTGTTGAGAGTGTGAAAGATTTTCTTGTTGTCACTGTTAAGTACCGTTGAGTTGGTACGAGCTCACAACAACCCAGTGCAGGACTTCCAAGGAGCAGAGCCCCTGGTGGGTTTAACTGCCAACCTTGCAGTTAGCTGTTCAGTGCTTATCCTACAGCGCCAACCAGGACTCCAGGCAAAGTTTTAGTACTAGGTTCATGACATCATGAACACTCTGTAGGCACGCCTCCGCTGAGAGCCTGAGCGGACTGGGAAGGAACCACTGAGAAAGGAAGTAAAGCAGGTGTTTGTGACAGAACAATCCACATCTCTTCTGATAGCTAGATTTGGTTTTGCTAGGATGGATTAGTAAGTTATTTGGAATGAACAATGGTATATTAGTTGAACTACATCAAAATGATGTCAACTTCACAAAAAATAGAAATGCAAAAATTATGCTGTGGGGTGGAGTAGGGAATCATGGTAGTGTTTTCCGAGATCTTTTTAAATATATAATTGGATTAGCCAAGGTGGATTTCTAAGCCAGAAACAGCCATCTGTCTGGAGCTCCTCCGAGGTGGCTGGTCTATCTCCTGGAGCCTCACAAGTAACACATGGGGACAGACAAAACTATGAGTCAGCCAAGGAGAAGGAGAGAGAGAGACAGGGGTGGCTCCTGGGTGAGGGCTGTGGTCCCTCTTGGGAGCTGAGATGCATTTGTGGTATTTTAAGAGTTCACTGCTGATGGAAGGAGACAGTTGTCTCCATCGCTTGACACCTACCCACCTCGGACCATTATCGCATATGACTAAACAGTGTTACAGCCACTAGGAGGATTTTGATGAGGGAACTTCTTTTATGCAGAGGCTTCCTTAGGGTGAGAAATCATCTCTTATCCTGTTCACACCTGGGGAGAAGGCTCCCCTAAGACTGCCATTGGCTACTGCGCTGCTGCTGGGTGAGTCTAGGCCAAGTGAGGTGTCTGTGAGCTGAGCTCACACACTCCCCTTTCTATCTCATTACAGTGGCTATGGACATAGGAGATGACAAAAAGGGACCACAGGCCTGATCTTGGTGTTCACAGAAAAGAACACAATTCTTAACATGTAAAACTCTGCTTTTGCAAAATCGTCACTGAGCCCCTCCTATCTAGTCTGTGTAAGAGGAATGACAAGTCCTGGTGCCTGCCTTCAGGATGAGTGTAGTTCAGATGGAAAGGAAGAAAGGACCCCTGCCCCCTGTAAGAGGAATGACAAGTCCTGGTGCCTGCCTTCAGGATGAGTGTAGTTCAGATGGAAAGGAAGAAAGGACCCCTGCCCCCTGAGGCGCTCCCCCACCCCCACCCCACCCCACCCCAGAGTTAAGCCCTGAACAACATGTTTTGAAATAAGCTCAATAACATTTCAAGGAAAGGCCGGAATTGTCTGAATGGGTCCATGGATGAGGAAGGACTTCAGTGGGCCATGAAATAGAAGGATTTGGAGGAGTAAAGAGGAAGGGGAACAAATTAAATGGCCAGTCTGTGTGAGCAAAGGATGAAAGGCCCACTCTGAGGGAGCTTCCTTTGCTTTCTGAACACTGTAAACATTAAGTCTCCTCAGGTTTGCTTCACAGCCTATAAACCCACTGATCTTCTCTCCCTGGTGCCATGTTAGAGTGCTCAGATACCTTCCCCTTTGTGAACCTCTTGAGAACAAGGTTTGTATATACCGTGCCATGTCCCACATAGTACAGCCCTGAGTGGTCCATGCAGACACACACACAAACACATGGCAAGTAAAAACAAAAACAAAACAAAAAACACCTACTACTGGACTGCTAATCACAAGGCTTTTGGTTCACACCCACTAGCCATTCTTTGGAAACCATATACAGGGCCCCTATGAGGCAGAACTGACTTGACTGGTTAGGTGGCACTTAACAACAACAAACCAGCCTTTGAAAATCCTATGGAGCACCATTCTGTTCTGATACACGTGGGGTTCGCCAGATGTCTGCAATGACTCCACGGCAACTTAGTACCCATGACCTCAGCGTGAAGATCACCTGGGGAATTTGCCATAAACAGACTCTAGGACTTCGCCTTCAGAGATTCTGAACCAGGAGATGTGGGTGGGCTCCAGAGAATTAACTGTTCATATTTTGGGCATGCGACCCAGGGAAGCCTGGCGTTGCCATCATGTAGGTTCTAATCTGTGGACAAGTGGCTGGACAGATGATGCATGGACAAAGCTTCAGCCCCTTTCTCAGGCCAGTCTCCTCTGGGAAGATTTCTTGGTGGGTTCCAGGACCATTCTCCTTTGCTATATTTAACAAACTTTATGGTATAAGGAGTTCTGGTGTGGTGCTGTAGGATAAGTACTGGACCGCGAGATTGGTTTCAACTACAAGGTCAGCGGTTCAAATTCACCAGCTGCTCCTCTGAAACCTGACCGGGATTGCTGTGGGTCAAAACAGACTCAAGAGCCCTAACAACAAAGAGAAGAGATTCTTCCTTCAGCTGCAGGCTTCCTTACCTCCTTCTCTGGTGGGAATAAGAAGGCAGCTTATCGCCAGCTTCCATAGCCTAACCCGTCACACATTTGAAATCTATACTAGATCACCTGCCAGTCTTCTCTTCTCACAGTTAAACAATAGCCATTCCTCTCTCCTCTCATCACCAGGCCTATTTTTCCAAACCATCAATCATGTTCACCCTTTCCTCTGCATGCTCTCCAAGTTCTCTCAAATGTTCCCGAGTTGTCTTTGTTCCCAATTCTTCCCTCGAACAGTTTGTGTCTTATGAGATTTTATTATTATTATTTAAATTAAAATTTTAAATCCCCACCCCAAAAGAATTTGAAGGCTATTTTGACAGGATTAATTAAAGAAACCTTCCTGCAGCATCAAGCAATCTGAAAAAGAGGGCAGGTTGCAAAAGAAAACCTAAGGAAGGTACTACAGTAAATACTCCATTCATGGAAACACATCCCAAAAAGTTTTCTGGATGCTGGCTGAAGCAGCAAGGTGAAACGACCAGACTGAAGGTCTGTGTGACTGTCCACCAGAAAGCCAGGAAGTTGATTCAAGAGATTAAAAACTCCAGGTAGGCTGAGACGATACATGGGAGAAAGTATCAGAACACGGATGGGATGTGGGAGCCAGAGAGAGGAGGGAAGAAGTACCAGAGATGGAGTGGAGGCATGGTAGCCCCTCGGGATGAGAGCAACGTAAGGAGAAATTCACTTTAGGAAAGTTTTTTTTTTTTTTCAGAGATGCTCAAAGCATTCTCAAGGGTATGATATAGCAGCCCAGCCAGGATATGAGGAAAGAGGAAGAAAGGAAATGAGGCTGAGAGTAGAATACAATAGAGGGGCAGAGTCCAGTGGTTTCAGCAGACCTATTTGCTCTGCAGAGAAGGAAGAAAGGGAGAAGGCAGCAAAGGGAAGAGCGGGCAGCAGACAGAAAAAACAGATCTCTAGAGAAAGAATTTTCCTCCGCAGTCTCCGGGGGCCCAGAAGAACAATTATGGCACCACCGAGGAAGTTAAGAAAGTGGGCATCGGGTTCTAAATATTTCCTGAGAGGTGAACTCGCAGCACAGCCGAGTGGGTGCATGTACTGTTCTCCCACCTACAGACTGCCCACTGCTTTGTGGTTAACCTGGATTTTGCAACTTCCAGAAAGTCGAGTGTACTTAGTATCTCATAATTTAGCACTTCTCTTTTCTAATCCTTCCTTGTATGCTATTTTGGTCTTCCCAGTGAAATTGGCATTTATTAACTGTAAATTCCTAAGATGAAGGGCGCTGAATCTGGAGACCACAGTTCAATTCCTAGTACTGCTACGTACTAGATGTGTCCCAGTGGATACCTACAAATCTTAGCCTCAATCTCTTGACCCAATAAGTGGAAAGGGTTGGTTGTAATAATACAATTTAAAAAGTGATGATGCAATGACATGCCAGGATATGTTAGTTGAATATGAATGCATGTTTATCTCTCTGCACTGGGCATACTGAAGACAGGAGTCCCTGGGTGGTAGACAAGATCAATGTGTTCAGCTGCTAACTGAAAAGTAGTTAGAGGTTCTAGTCCACCCAAAGGCATCTGGTAGACAGAAAGCAAGACAGAAATCAACCATTGAAAATTTTATGGACAAAGTTCTTTTCTGACACTTATGGGGTCACCTTGAATCAGAAATGCCTAGACAGCAACTGGTATGAAGGATAAGCGAGAGAGAAGAAACAGAGAGAGGAGGGGAAAGAGCAAGAGAGAGAAGGGACAGAGAGGGAGAGAGAGAAGAGAGAAAGAAAAGAATGAGTACTACTTTGTTGTTAAGTGCCGAGTTGGTTCCAACCCACAGCGACCCTGTATAGGGTTTCCGAGGAGCAGCTGGTGAGCTTGAGCTGGCAAACTTATGATTCAAACCGATTTTGCTGTCCAGTGCATTAACCCACAGAGCCACACCAAGATTCCATGAGTACCACTTATTCTGGGCTAATATCTAGTACCAGATGGGGTAGGATGAAGCACTCCTAACTTAATGAAGGAGCCAGGCATCCTCTAGAAAACCTTTCTGATGTCTCCATTACTGGTGAGTTTAAGGAAAGAATTACCTGTAACTTCTCTTCTTATAACATGAACATGCTGGGTATGGACATTTCAGATGTGACTATGGTAACTCACCAGTGGGATATGATATGCAGTATGTTTTCTTGGGCTTCCTTTTTTTTTTTCTTTTAAGAAAATCAAAATAAATAAATAAAGGAATCAGAGGGAGGCCTTTCTCCACCCATTGGTTCAATCCCAAATTATGGCCCAAGAGCTAATTGTGTTACTCTCTTTGTTCACTAATTAACAATTATGAACAGCTGGAGAGGGGATTACTCACCTTGAAAAGAGGGAATTGTGAGCTCAGGAGAGATGTCACTTTGGGAGAAGCAAACCTTTCTGGAAACAAGACAAACCAAACTAAACATGCCCAAAATTAGAGGCAATTTGAAGAGGGCCAAGAAAAGAAAGCTGGAGTTTTGTTTGCCTCCCGTATGGGCAACATGACGCCCCCTGGTTTCTGGCTAGTTCCATTCACTAGTATAGACTTCCATCAGCTTCATTGGAGCAAGGTAATTCTTGTGTAATTTTAGACCAGCTTGAAATCAGGGAGGATAGCCGAGGAACAGCAGGCTATTCTCGATGGTACAGAAAATCTAATCATAAAAAGAAGGAAAACCCTGATTCTAATCTAGTCCAAATTTTGGTTCCCATCAGAGAACTAAACATATAAGCCCAGGGATCACCAGGTATATTGCAAACATGGCTTACAATCATCTAGGCTAACCAGACTTAGGTTTTCAAGATCCTTGAAAAGGATAAAGAGCCATGGTTAAGCATGGAGCTACTAGCCTCAAGGTTAGTCATTCAAGACCATCAGCCTCTGCCAGAGAAGGATGAGGCTGTCTGCTCCGGTAAAGATTTATAGTTTGAGAAACCTTATGAAGCAATTCTACTCTGACCTGTAGTATTACTATGAGCCAGAATCAAGTTGATGGCACTGGGTATAAAGAAGATGGAACGATTATTAGATGTGGCATTTTTAATATGTGGAAGCAAACAATGAAACAGCATTCTAGAATGGTCAAAGCATGGGCTCTGAGTATGGAAAGCAGGTTCAACTGCATACTAGCAAGGGATGCAATCTCTCTGTATCTCAATGGCCTCATCTGTGGAATGGGAATACTGTTAAATCCCATTGCCATCAACTAATGATGACTCCCATATATTACAGCATGGAACCATGGCATAAAGTTTTTTTGCCTGTTATATTTACAGAAACAGTTGTCAGGTCTTCCACTAGCAGTGCTGCTGGGTGGGTTTGAACTGCCAACCTTGAGGTTAGTAACGACTCCAAACCAAGCCCACGACTTCTGAGTCCATTCAGACTCATAGAGACCCTTTAGGACAGGGCAGACTGCCCCATAGGGTTTCCAAGGCTGTAACTTTTACAGAAGCAGATTACAACATCTTTCTCCCATGCAACAGCTCAGGGGTTCAAACCGCCAATTTTTTCATTAGCAGCCAAGCAATTTAACCACTACACAATTTTAGTTTAGTGTGGTTGGTGTTGTTAAATGCCACTAAGTTGGTTCCGACTCACAGCAACCCTGTACAGGGTCTCCTAGGAGCAGCTGGTAGGTCTGAACTGCCGACCCTGTGGTTTGCAGTCCAATTGTGATCCTATAGCACTACACCAGGAGTCCAGCACAGATCATATGAGCTACCCAGGGACCTGGAAATACTGATAAAGAGGTCATTGAAGCTACGCATATAGGACAAACAGGTAAGACTTTCTTACTCCAATTTGCAAATGAGAAAGCTAAGCCCATCGATCAAGGTCAGACTGGTGTGCTGGTATACACAAGGTTGGCCACAACCTCTTTGTGCCATGCTTCTCAGAGCTCCCCAGTAGTGTGCTCTAATGAGTTACTGACAGCTCACAGACCAGTTGCCTGCCTCCATCAATAGCCTCACTTCCTTTCCTTGCATATGCTTAAAATATGGACATTTGTTTTGCAGGCTATAGCATGAGAATGTCCAGATGTACTGCTCTCTACTGCACTGACTCTTGGTACAGATGTTGGACAGTCCTGCACTTTTCCAAAGCCCACCACAAAAGAAAATCAGGGTAGTAATGTTTCTACCGAGGTGGGCTAAAACTGAACTTTCTCTACACATCCTGACTGTGTTGTAAAGAAAAGACTCCGCTACTGCACAGGGTAATAGGTTCAATTCAATTTGACTCAATTTAACTAAATGGATTAAATTCAGCCACAATTATTGAGTGTCCAACTAAGTACAAAGCACCACACTGGTTCCAAGAGGGTGGAGTTGAGATACAAACAGCATGGCCCTGCCCTCAGTGAGCTCACAAACTAGGAAGGTGAATAAACATGTAGGGGTGTTTGTCATTGTTGTTGTGAAGTGCCGTCAAGTAAGTTCCGAGTCATAGTGACCCTGTCTAGGGTTTCCTTGGAGTGTCTGGTGGATTTGAACTACCGGCTTTACAGTTTAGACTGACATTGAGGTTCAGTGCATTATCCTACAATGCCACACCAGGACTCCATGTCGGGGTATAGGTCACTCTAATATGGGGTTTCTCCATCACAATGAACAAACAAATCTACGCTGGCAAAAGTACAGCCAGAATGCTTCTTAGAAGTCAGAATGGCCACACTTTGTCTCGCACACTTCAGACATATTATCAGGACGGATCAATCCCTGGAGAAGGATGCCATGTTTGGTCAAGTGGAAGGTCAGTGAAAAAGAGCAAAATCACTCCCATTCAAACCACTGTCCTAATATAAAGTCAAACATCATCAATTGTATAAAAAAAGCATAAGCCAAGTGTTAATGTGTGCAAAGAGATGAGGTGGCTTATTCTGACCACCACCCCAATATGACAAATTAACAACATCATCATAAATGGAAATTGTCAAGGATTTCATTTTACTTGGATCCACAATCAACACCCATGGAAGCAGCGGTCAAGAAACCAAACGATGTACTACATTAGTCAAATCTGCTGCAAAAGACCTCTTAAAAGTGTTCAAGAGCAAAGATGTCAGGTTTGAGGACTAAACAGTGCCAGGCTCAAGCCATGGTTTTTTCAATAACCGCAAATACAAGTGAAAGCTGGACAATGAATAAGACCAAAGAAGAATGGTGTTGGTGAAAAATAGTGAGTAGACCATGGACAGCAAGAACCGATGGTGCGGTGGGTTAAGCATTGGGTTCCTAACAGGAAAGATTAGTGGTTTGGACTCACCAGTTGCTCCTTGGGATAAAGATGAAGCACTGATACAACCACCCTTTGGAGCAGTTCTACTCTGCCTTATAAGATCTCTATGAGTCAAAATTGCCTCTACAGCAATGGTTTGGTTTTTAGAAGAAATATAGTCTGAATGCTCCTTAGAAACAAAGATGATGAGACTTTGTCTCAGGGACTTTGGACAAGTTATCAGGAGGGACTGATTCCTGGAGAAGAAGGTTATGCTTGGTATGATGGTAAGTGAGAAAATGGCGGACACTCAGGGAGGTAGACTGAACCGTGGCTGTAACAATGGACCCAAACATAGCAATGATTGTGAGGATGGTGCAGGGCTGGGCAGTGTTTCATTCTACCATACACAGGGTTGCCATGAGTAGGAACGAATCCAATGACATCTAAAAACAATAATTCTGACCATGATAGACTTCATAGACCAAGTGGCCACTGGGCTGAGTCTGAGAGAATGAGTGGGGTTTTGACAAATACTGGTGTGGTGCTGCAGGATCATCACTGGTCTGCAAACCACAAAGTCGGCAGTTCAAACTCACCAGCTGCTCCTCGGAAATGCTATACACGGTCGCTATGAGTCAGAGCCGACTCGACAGAACTTAACAAATTTCTATCTTAGAGTCCTGGTGTGGTGCTGTAGGATGAGCACTACACTACAAACCGCATGGTCAGCACATCCAACCCACTAACTGTTGTATAGGGTTTCTGAGGAGCATCTGGTGGGTTGGAACCACTGATCTTGTAGTTTTAGTAGTCTAGTGCTTATCCTACTCCAGCTCCTTGAGGGTAGGGTAGGATCATGCTATTTGTATCTCAACATTACCTTCTTGGTGGCGGTGCCACACCAAGACTCCATTTCTATCTTGGTAGTGGTGGTGGCTGTGTGTTGTGGGGTCGGTCCTGACTCATAGTGACCCTGTATAGGGTTTCCTAGGCTATAAACCTTTATGTGAGCAAATAGCCTCATCTTTCTCCTGCAAAGCAGCTGGTAAATTAAAACTACCAACCTTGAGGTTAGCAGCCCAACTCATAATTCACTATACTATCAGGTATGGTGCTATAGGATAAACACTGGACTGTTAACCACAAGGTTAGAGGTTCAAACCCACCAGCTGTTCCTTAGAAACTCTACACGGGGTTGGTATGAGTCAGAACCAACTCACCAGCACTTAACAGCTACAACAACTTGTCTCTCTTAGGTGTTTCTCCTCTGCATTTCTATCTGAATAAGGGGTGGGGAGGTCACAGGAAATGCTAGGGCCTGGTGTCAAAGGACATGACATGCCTGCAATCTATGGAGAATGTCTCAAAGTATTTAACAGCTCGGGTGGCGTAGTGGTTACGAATTGGGCTGCGAATTTCAAGGCCAGTGGCTCGACTGTTCCATAGGAGACATATGAGGCTTTCTGCTCCCATAAAGATTTACAGCCTTGGAAACCCTGTATTGGGTTGCTACGAGTTGGAACCGACTCCACGGTATATAATCACCACCACCACCACCATGGCATCAACCAACAAAGGAACTCTGGTAGCACAATGGTTAAGTGCTAGGCTGCTAACCCAACAGTTGGTAGTTCAAACCCACTCAGTGGGTCCTTAGGAGAAAAACCTGGTGATCTACTTCCATAAAGATTATAGTAAAAGAAAATCTGTCATACAGAGTTACTGTAGTCAGAACCGATTCAACAGCACCTAACAACACTATGGCACAATCAATCATAAGGGACATGGGAGTGAGTGGGGCCAAAGCAGAGAGACACCCTGGGATTTATCAACTAAGACCTGGGTGAATGAAGGGAGGAGGCCAGGGCAGCTGAGGTATTTCAACATCTTAACAACAGTTACAGTTATGCTGTTGCTTATCCGCTGAATATCAGCCTGCTTATCACCATCTGGGTCCATGAGTGGCACAAATGGACAAGCCACTTAGTGCCTAACTATTAAGGTTCGAGGTTCCAGTCCCCCTAGAGATACCATAGAAGAAAAGCCTGGAAATCTGCTTCCAAAAGAAAAAATTAGCCATTGAAAACCCTATGTATCCAGAACCTTCTGAGGTGGGACATTCCCACTTGAAAGGACATGAAAACCAGCCCAGAGCAGCAAGAAGAACAAAAGATGCTTCTTGAAAGAAACACCAGAAGGAAAAAACAAAAACAAAACCAGCAGTCTGTTTGGTTATTACAAGAACAAGCAAGCTGTTTGCTGGGGAGACATCAAGGTAAGCAATCAAGTCCCCTCAGGAAAAACCACCTCCAAGACTGAAACTCAAAGGGAACACACAAGCAGGCATATAAGCTCACTGGTGACTATGTTGGTCTACACATGAGTGGAAGTGTGGGAAAGGCAGTAATGAAGATATGGGCTGTTCGACCACATTCCATAGACTCCTGTTGACCCTGAGAATGAGAGAAAGAAGAGGAAGAGCTGGTTGGTCTAAAGTTTGGGAGATTGGGAATTCCTGAGCCCATGGACACTGACCTAGCCATGGAGGGCTAGAGCTGAGAGCAAAGCATCCAGCTGATTCAAAGTGGGGGAAGATGTATAAAAATGCCCAAACTTGCAGACAGTACCCATTTGACCTAGCAGTGGATGATCAGAACTCGACTAGAGAAAGATAAAAAGTTTGATAAATACAGGAAGCAAGTGTAAATACCAACTGAGAGGGAAGGAATCTTCACATCAAGGATTAAGCATATCCCCTCTGTACACAGGGTTGATAGAGATGGGCAACTCAGAAACTGGCTACCTAAAATGAGGGTGGGAGGGGAGCTATAAAGGCACAAAGTGGCTGGCTTACAAGTTTTCAAGAGGCAGTTTACTTTCAGAGTGTGTGGGGGAAGGTAGAATCCTCACTGAATAGTTTTCATCTTGTCTAGATGGGTCAGGTGAAAGGAGATGGGGATAAGATTCTTTTGATTCAATAGTGAGTAATTGTTATCATGACTTAACTGCAATTGTCACAACTGTAAAGACAGAAGTTGTGTAACATAAAGGGGGAAGTAGTTAATTTTACAGTTTAGGAACAGAGGACCCTAGGACCATCAAGGGTGAAGAGCACGAGCAGAAGGTGGGACCCTAACCAGAGACACCAGAGACAGAGGCAGAGGTGATGGCATGGAGAGATAGAGCAGCTGAGGACTCTAAATTCATGGAAAGAGAAAGGTTGTGTGCTGGTAGCCAGGAGACATGCTTGAAGAATGTGCCCTTTAGTTGTTTAAACTATTGTATATTCCTGAGTGTTTCTGTGTAAATCAAAATAATTAAATAAAGGTAGAAGGAACAGAAGCAAGTACTGTTACCTGGTAATGCATGGAGGAGATTGTAATCATTGCAATGAAACAAAATACGATAGGTTGAGTGCAAAACCGATGTTCTCCCAAGTAAACTATCACTCAATTCACAATAAAAGCTTTAAAAAAAACCCCAAACCCTATGTAGCCCAGTTCTACTCTGATACAAATGGTTCACCATGAGTTAGAATTGACTCAGTGGCAACTGTTTTATTGTTTGTTCATTTGTTTGACTCCCCTTCTGGAGGAGGGCAGATTGTAATAAGCTTAATTCATCCTTCAACGTTAATGAGGGCTTAAGACAGGTCTGACCCAACCATGTTAAAAACCCTTCCCAGTTCACTAGTTCATGTTGCTGGCATAGCCAATAGACGGTAAATACTATAAATATTGGCAGGGCAGCAGGGAGATGGCAAAGCTAGTCTGGCTGCTGTAGATTTAATAACCAACTTTACAAATGATGCAGCTCCTGGGCCAGCTCTCCAACTCCCCCAAAAAGCTCCAGGATTTGGCCTCTTTCCTTCCGGTCCTTTAATCTGCCTAATATGCACACCTGGGTTATTTAGAGTTCCTCACTGAAACAGAATCTAAAATTGGAGATTAAGATTGTTTGGGTTGAACCTAAAAGGCAGAGAGCTGACCAGGGAAATAAGAACGACATCAGAAATCCAGGCCAGCTTTGTTGTGTCTGCAGAAAGCAAAGGCAGGTGTCAGGCACAGCTGAGAAATGACATGCTCTTGCCACACTCAGGAAAATTAAATTATAATCTACCCTGTGGACAGAAGAGGCTTGCCTCTTCCTGCTGGGCAGGAAAAAGGAAGGGATCCCATTTCTGGGCTCTTCCACTTTCAGGCAGTTGAATGGAGGGCAGGGATAGACCCTGTGGCCGGACCAGGGCACTCTCCTCACTTCCCCAAGCACAGTTAATGGACAACATCCTTAGGATGTTCCCACTCTTGGTTTCTGATTTTTTAAAAATGGGTTTCAGTTTCACAGACAGTGAGATTCTCAGTCCAGTGTTTCAGTAATAACCGTGAGTCACTGCAGTGTGCCTGGCTGGCTGGTGCGCTTGCTCGTCTAAAGAAAGACTTGGTTTATCAAAACCCCAAGCAGGCAGCTGTAGACTGACCCAGAGACACCAGAGGAAACACAAAGGCTGGCTGGCGTGGCCTCCTGCTCTCCGTGCCCCCTCTGCACCAGCATCTGGGACAACATTTGAGTGAGGAGCTCTGTGAATCAGGCACTGCAGTCCCGAGGGAGGGTGCTGGGCAGACAGGGGTGCGGGCAGCTTAACTGTGCAGAGCAGATACAAAAGGGAGGCTCCCATTGGTTTAGGAACTCCGAGGAGACATTAGGATCCATCCATTGGATACTAATGATTCTCTCACCCGCCCCTTCCTGAATTTTGGAAGCAAGCTTGCCATGCCATCATCTCCACCTAGTTCCTCGGTCATGGCAACAATCTTCTGATTGGAATCTCTCTCCCCATTCTCTTTCCTCTAGTCCCCGTGAATATGGCTTGCTTGCCTGTTGACTCACGCTAAAATAGGACAAGCATCATTTTAGATCACCTCTCCTGCCACACTCACAAAGATCCCACTATGAGTTCCTGGGTGGTGCAAATGGTTAATACAATCAGTTGTTCGCTAAAAATGTTGCAGGTTCAAGTCTACCCAGAGATGCCTAGAAAGAAAGACCTGGTGATCTACTTCTGAAAACCCATCCAAGGACAATTCACTGGAGCACAGTTTTACTCTGACACACATAAGGTCACCATGAGTCAGAGTAGACTGGACAAAATTGTTTTTCCATTTACAGGACAATGCTAAAATGCATTTAGGAGCCGGATGATACGACTCCCTGCCAGTGCTCAAGTGTTCCTAAAGGTAATACAGAAATGGCTGCAAGCATACATTGACAGAGAGCTTCCAGAGATTCAAGCCAGATTCAGGAGAGGCCGTGAATGAGGGATATCATTGCTGATGTCCGATGGATCTTGGCTGAAAGCAGAGAATATCAGAAAGATGTTTACCTGTGCTTTATTGACTACGCAAAGGCTTTTGATTATGTGGATCATGGACAAGCTATGGACAACATTGCGAAGTATGAGTATTCTGAAACACTTAATTATGCTGATGAGGAATCTGTACCTGGACCAAGAAGCAGTTATTCGAACAGAACATGGGAACACTGAATGGTTTAAAATTTAAAAAGGTGTGTGACAAGGTTATATTCTTTCATCACACTTATTCAACCTGTATGATGAGCAAATAATCTGAGAAGCTGGGTTATATGAAGAAAAACGTGGCATCAGGATTAGAAGAAGACTCATTAACAACCTGTGATATGCAGATGATACAACCTTGCTTGCTGAAAGTGAAGAGGACTTAAAACATTTACTGATGAAGATCAAAGAGCACAGCCTTCAGTATGGATTGCATCTCAATGTAAAGAAAACAAAAATCCTCACCACTGGACCAATAAACAACATTCTTATCAATGGAGAAAAAGTGGTCAAAGACTTCATTCTTCTTGGATCAACTATCAACACTCACAGAAGCAGCAGTCAAGAAATCAAACGATGTATTGCATTAGGCATATCTGCTGCACACAACCTTTTTAAAGTATTGAAGAGGAAAGATGTCAGCTTAAGGACTAAGGTGCGCCTGACCCAAGCCATGGTATTTTCAAGGACCTCATATGCATGCAAAAGCTGGACAGTGCATAAGGGAGATCATAGAAGAAGTGATGCTTTTGAGTTATGGTGGTGGAGGAGAATATTGAAAGTGTCATGGGCTGCCAAAAGAACCAATAGATCCATTTTGGAAGAAGTATAGCTAGAGTGCTTCTTGGAGGCCAAGATGGCCAAACTTCGTCTCTCATACTTCAGACATATTGTCAGGAGGGACCAGTTGCTGGAGAAGGATATCATGTTTGGTAAGGTGGAGGGTCAGAGAAAAAGAGGAAGACCCCCAATGAGATGGATTGGCCAAGTAGCAGCATTGATGGACTCAAGCGTAGTGAATTTGGGCCAACATCGGGCAGTGTTTCATTCTGCTGTGCATAATAGGGTCGCTATGAGTTGGTGCTGACTTGATGGAACCTAACAACAGTGCTCTGGACTTACTTCTGCTGCTCTCTTCACACAGAGTTGTTGCAGTCAGATTGATCTGATTATACTCCTCCAGACATGCCCTGCCCATTCCCAACCATGTACCCATGCTGCTCCCATCCCCAAATGCCCTCTCCTTCAAATGCCATCCACTAAGGGCAAAGTTCACACCTCACTTCCTCCTGGAAGTCCTTCAAAACTAGTGCTCTTAGTGTGTGGAGGAAGGTAGAATCTCCACTGAATAGTATCCAATCTGTGTGGGTGGGGCTGATGAAAGGAGATGTGGATAGGTCTCTTGTGATACAATAGTGAATAACTGTTATCAGGACTGATTGTGAGGATTGGAAATGTAAAGATAGACGTTTTGTAGTGAAAGGAGGGGAGTGATTGACTTTGCAGTCTAGAAGTGGAGGTCCTTGGGACCATCAAGGGAGAAAAGCGGAGAGCAGGACCCTACCCAGAGAAGCAGTGACGCCAGAGATGGAGGCAAAGACAGTGACGTGGAGAGAGGAAGCGGCTGGGGACTTTAGACCCAGAGAAGGAGAGGGGCTGTGTGCTGACCACCGGGGGTAGGGGTGGGGGCAGGCTTGCAGGCTATACCTTTTGGTTGGCTGATGATGCATGGAAGGGATTGTAACCACGGCAATGAAACGATATACAATAGGATGAATGTAAAACTAATGTTCTCCATGTAAACTATCACATAATTCACAATAAAACATTAAACAAAACAAACTAGTGTTCTTGTTAACCCCAACACCACTGAGGCACATGACCAATGCGCCCACTGTGCCTGATCACCATGGAGCCCTTTAGACATGGATTTGATTATAGTCCTTCTCCACTTCCTACCATCTGAGTCCAGCTTTGGGCAAGCCCTGGGTGGGGCAAATGGTTGCCACACTTGACTGCTAAGCCAGAGGAATCATGTAAGAAGGCCTGGTGATGTGCTGTTGAAAAGCAGCCATAAGTGTACTCTGATACATATGGAGTCACCTTGAGTTCAAATCCACTTCATGGCAACTTGCTCAGATGAGCCTCTAGAGCTCTTCCCCCAGCTGTACCCCAGTCTTGGTGCTGAGCATGACAGGACCACACACCAGGAGAGTAATCGAAGGCAATAGCATAGGAGCGTCCCTAGCATGGGTCAAGTAGACAATCAGAGCCAAGGAGTTTCCCACCCTGACACAAGAATTTTCTGAAACCAATGGGACCCTCTTCCCAGCCTGAATCAGACTTTAGGAGGCCTTATTAGATGGCCAAGTCCACCATTCCCTGACCCCACTATGGAAACCTTCCCATTAGCCAGGACTCAGCCTGGTGCAAACTCCCAGCCAGAGGTGAGAGGGTTCTTCTCTAAACTCCTGCTCACCTAACATTGCTTTCACACAGATTCCTACAGATCATCGTCTATCACATGGTAGGTTCTCAACTGTCGTTAAAATACTGTCAAGTCAGTTCTGATTCATAGCGACCCTGTATAGGGTTTCTGAGGGGCAGCTGGTGGGTTTGAGCTACTTTCTTTGCAGGTAGCAGTCTGGTGCTTATCCTACAGTGCCACACCAGGACTCCATCCTTAAAATAACAACCCCGTCTTTCTTCCACAATAAACCATCAGTCCCTTGTATGGAGAGTTCTTAGTTGAAAAGGCTTTTGTCTTGCAGAATCTTCTTTGGCTTCACCACTACTCTGAGCATGTCAGGGTGGACACTGTCCTCCAGTGTCCCAGCCCAGGAGCACTGCAGGTCCAAGAGGCTGACTGACGGACGCTTCAGAGCTCACATCACAAATCATGACAAAGGCTAGTGTTAGTCTTTCCCAGACACTCACTGTCCTCAGACTGTTCCCCCAACATATAAACCAGTCCTTGAAGGTAACAACGAGCATGCTACTGTAGAAAGTGTGTGTGTGTGTGTGGGGGGGGGTTGTTGTTGATAGCAATAGCACAATAACCTCCATGCCTTGGGAAGGTCTTCAAACCTTATCACTTTTTTTTTTTTTTTTAATCACATCTTCCAGCATCCCACACACATCAAATGTCGGCAGCTTGTTTTGTTTGATTGATGACTTTTTTTTTTTAAACAGAAGAATTTAATTATAGGGGAACTGTATTCACAGAGGGCTTGTCAATTGAGGTCTCCCCATACAGACCTTCTCGTGACCTCAGGCTGCCTAGGAGACCTTTCCTGCCAGGAAGGGAGAAGATGGCAGAGTCCCTGGGGTGGCATTCTCCAGCAGGGCCCTCCTGTTGGATGTCCACAATGTGGGTTCTGGGATGTTCCTTCTATAATCATCTAATCTGATGATGGTCTATATACTGCCAGCCTTCTCACCAGCTGCTGCAGAGCACACCAGAAGCACAACACAGGAATTCTGGGGCCAGGGGTGATTGTGTCGCATTCGGCGTGAAAGTCAGGCATTTCAGCTAATGTATTTCTGAGTTGGGCCACAGAGTACAGAGCAGGGCATTTACTTAGGCCTTTTGCCCCGTGTGGGCAGGAAAACCTGCTAGGATGGCAATCCTGGCTTCTGTTCTCAGGTTTTTCTGGGATTCTGGGAACCATTTTCCTTCCTCCATCCTCCTCCCTGGACAATTCTGGCCAAAGGTGTATGTGTAGGTGTGTGTGTTGAAGGAGTCAGTGAGCATGTATTTGGTGGTGGGGTGGGGAAAGGGAAAGAGTCTAAGGGAATTCAGAACTGCAGATTCTGCATTGGAGAAAACATGTTCTTTTGAAACCAAAACTGGAGAGAAATGCCAATGAGGTTGTTTTGTTGTTGTTGTTGTTGTTGTTGTTGTTATTATTTTCCTTTTGCAGCATGCCAGCCACCAAACCCAATGAGAAGGTAACTACAGAAAAGTTCTTGAGAAAGCTTAAGGAGGCATTAGAAACAGCCAGTCCTTCTCATGACTGGCTTTTTGCTCAGTCTGTACAAACATTCATCACTGTCCAGGCTGGGGCAGGCACTGACGAAGAGAGGAACAGAGGAGGTGGAGACAACGCTCAGGAGAGATCTGCTGGTCAACACACCTGACGTTCCTGACAGGGAGACTGGGACTCAGGAACGGGCTCTGGGGAATCCTGGCTTGTTTACTTTGGGCCACAGGAATACAGCATTTCAACAGAGACAAGAAGACGGAAGTGAATTTCTTTTTAGCTAATAGGTGGGGGAGGGGAGGTTCTGAGCAGTAAGGGACGTAGAATTAGAGCAGTGGTCTCAACTGGGGTAATTTTATCCTCCTACCCCCAGGGGACATTTGGCAATATATAGAGTCATTTTTGGTTGTCCATAGGGTTTCCAAGACTGTAAATCTTTACAGAAAGAGACTGCCACATATTTCTCCTGTGGAGCAGTTGGTGGGTTCAAACCACCCACCTTTCAGTTCCCAGCAGAGCGCTTAACCACTGTGCTACCAAGGCCCCTGAATAAAGAATTATATAGCTTAAAAAGTCAATAGTGTTGAGTGTGAGAAAGCCAGCTCAGAATTAGGGTATCTGAAATTATTCATTCAGCTACTGCCTTCAAAAAGGCTCCAAGGGATCAGACCAGAGGGGCTAGAGTTTGGAACCACTGCAAGCTTTCTAACAACAATGTGGGTGCTCAGAGGAGCCTTCAGTCTCCTTGGATGAGTCAAGCAGGCCCTGCCAAGAAGACAGCGGAGGGATTCCTGAAGTAGAAGAAAGAGCTGTGCGATCCATAGTCCCTTCCAATTCAGAAGACTCTAGTGTCCAATAATTCAGTGTAAGGCTTTGGTCCAGAGGGCTATGGGGCCAGGAGAGGAATGATTGGAACAGAAACACAGCACATCTGACATTCAGTGGAGAAGAGACTGGAGGAAAGAACGACTTCACGGTTCAAGAACTTGTTCAAGGGGTGCCGGGCCACAATTAATGACCAACAACCTGGAGTTCTGGTGTGGTGCTGTGGATAAAGCACTACACCTCAAGGTCGGTTTGGACCACAAGATTGGTGGTTCAAACTCACCACTCGCTCCTTGGAAACGCTATACAGTCGCTATGAGTGGGAACTAACTTGACAGTACTTAACAACAACAACTTGGAGGTACTTCCTCTCCAGTTTTCTATCACTGCAGGAGGTGTTCAATCCCATTCTCTCCCCTCCTCTTCATCCTTTTGAGAGGCACAGTAGCATTGTGGTTAGTTATACAGATTCTAGATCTAGACTGCTGTTAAGTGCCATCAAGTCCTTCGACCTATAGCAACCTTGTATAGGGTTTCCAAGGAGCGGCTGATGAGACTGAACTTCTGACCACGCGGTTCAAACGGACTTTGCAGTCCAGTGCATTAACCCACAGCACCACACCAGGACTAGGTTCAAATGCCAGTGCTGTTACTAAATTGTTGTGTCATTCTGGGCAAGTCATGTAGCCATAATAATGCCTCAACTTTCTATCTTATCTGTACATAGGGATAAGCACAGTGTTCTACCTCATAAAATAGACTGGTAAATTATTCAGCACAGCATCCAACTCATGATGAACATTGAATGAATGATTACTATTGATAGTATCATGAGCTATTCTGGGGAGGGTCCAATCAGGGATTTATTCTGGCCTTAGAGCCTCAAATGATAAAAGTGAGGTGGGGTCTCTGATTTCATACCAGGCATGTGCAATAAGTAAAAGAAGGAATCTGCAGTAAGAAGGAATTAACTCCTTACAAGCCACCAAACAAGGATATTGTTGTTGTTAAGTGCCATTGAGTTGGCATCAACTCACAGCAACCTTGTGTAGGGTTTCCAGGGAGCAACTGGTGGGCCAGAGCTACTGACCTTGAGGTCAGCAGTTCAGTGCTTATCCTACTGTGCCACACCAGGATTCCAACACGGATACCACTCTCAACAGAAGGTCATCTTCTCACTAGAGCGTTCCAGACAAGCCAATGAGACAACAAACGCGATTTCCAACATGAAAGCCAAAATCAGGACCCCAAAGGTACTATGAACATCTTTGAGGACCCTCAGGGCCACGCCTTTCCCTTGCTCCATTTCATTCTTTAACCTTCCCTGAAATCACTGGATCTACACAACCAGATTCTTGGACAACTAGTTTTCTTTCATCCACAGAACTAAGTAACAACTCCTAGTTTGACTGAAGTATTTCTCAAGCACCTACTATATGCTGAGCATTTTTCAGAGGATACTGTGTGCCAAGCACTGTGTAAGGCATTACCACCCACAACAATCCTATTACCCATCTTATGCATGAATAAACGGAGAACTGAAGTCAGTCAAAACTACAGCATGACTAGAAACCTCCCTCCTGAGTCCACATGCTGTAGTTCACATTCATGACCATACAAAGTACCTGGCTGCTCACCTCGGGGAGGAGGGTGGGCTATATCATGGGAAGCTCTTCCTCCCTTGGCATGTGGCACTCTTACTAAAGATGTCTCTGCTGGGCAAGTCATGCTGTTGCCTGTACAATGTTTATTCCAGGAGAACCCGCCCATCTTTCTCCTTAACCTTCCAAAATAAAGAGGATTCCAGTGGAGACAGGACTTCCTGGCGTTATACTGAAATTTCACCTATGGTTAAAACCAAGCTCAAACTGCTTCTAGATTTCCAAACTGCTAAGAGCCATGTCCTTAACAATCCAAGTTTCAGCTTAGGCAGGACTCTGGAGCTTCATTTTTAGGTGACATCTCAAGCCAAGTGGGATTTTCTTTTTTTTACCTTAGTGATATTTTCTACTCTACAGGAGCATGCTATTAGAGAGTAAAGCAATTCTGCCACCTAGATTCTGGTTTGACCCTGCAACTGTGACGTTGAGCAGGTCACTGCCCCCTCCTTGGGCTTCCGTTTCCTCATCTGCCAAATGAAGGGGCTGGATAGGATAAGCTTCCAGTCCTTTCTGGGGCTACCATCCTTCAATTCAAGGTGGGTGAGGAGGTAGCCAGTCTCTCTACTTAACTCCAAAGTAAAATATAATACAATCATGACCTTCTCTAAGAGGCCCTTGGTGTCACTGGGAATTAAACTAAAGGCATTAAGGGAGTCTTGGTGTGGTGCTGTGGGTTAATGCATCAGACGGCAAAGCCATTTGAACTGCAAGGTTGGCAGTTCAAGCTCACCAGCTGCTCCTCAGAAATCCTATACAGGGTTGCTATGGGTCAGAACCGACTCGACGGCACTTAACAACAACAACAACAACATTTAGGGATTTAGTTAACTTCAAAGAATGCCTTACCTGCTGGAATCTGAATGCTGACCTTATTGGGTCACAGCTATCTACCACATACACACAACACCACACACACACAACACAACACACGCACACAAATCCCCCAAACCAAATCCATTGTTGTCATCTTTTAATGTCCCATCTTGTTTCTGGGAAATCCAGACAAGAAGTTTGTTGAAAATTTACTTTCCCAATGTCACCCAGTTCTTGAGAAAGAAACCTTTCCCTGGGGACATTCTCCAGGGTACCCTACGTTCTGGGTCCCTCTGGGAGGAATCCTAAAGTGTGGCAGGCAGACGGAAGCATGAGTTTATATTCAGCATGCTTAGCATTCTCTGGATGGCTTCTAAACATAACCAGGCCTGAATATAGCGCCTCTTCTGGTGCCGACGACTCGCTTGAGATCCTTGCCCCACACAGTTTGTGAGCCCCCGTTCCCTCGGGAAGGCTATTTGTAGCCCTTTACCAGGTGCGGCAGCTCAGTAAGAAGACACCAGACACGCCAACAGGAAAGGGGTTTCTTACATATGCCAGTCACCTCCATGCTTGGATTGTCTAAGTTGTTGAAAAATCCACGTGACTCAACCGTGGGCTGGAAACCACTAAGATGTCCCCTGCACACTAGATCCTAGGCCATGATACTCTTGGCCTGGACACCAGCTCTCTGCATGGCCCAGAGCAGAGAGGTGGGCCTACAGACAGATGTTCTGACTGATGAGCACAAGGCCCTGGCCTAGGCTTCCCAGGGGCTGTCCAGACTCCTCTGCACCTGGATCCTGCAAACCATCCTGCGGCTTCTCCCACTTCTCACTTCAGGCAAGGAGGAGCTCAGTTGAGAATGGGCCCGGCTACAGAGTCACCACATAGCTGTTTCTAGGACAGGTTCTCTGGTGGGCACTGGCTCTCTCAGCACCTTCCAGGGCTGTTTCTAACAGCCTTCTAAAATCCTCTCATTCCCAGTCTTTCCTCTGGGGACTCCTACCCCTTGTTTCAGAATCTGGTATGAAGTCTGACACTGTCCCCCTGGAGTAAATATGGGAGGAGATCTAAGACCTGCTCTTAGGAGGGAAGGGGCTGAGGGCTCTTCTCCTCCTGAGGGAGCTACAAGGGACATCACAGGGCTGGAAGCTCAGTTGTGAATCAATGAGAGAAAATGGGAAGACTGGCCACATGGGTGGGGCATGAGGCTAGGAACAGAAAATGAGTCCTTCCATGAATTCCACAAGGAGCTCTGGTAGCAAAGTGGTTATGAATTGGGCTGCTAATCTCAAGGTCAGTAATTCGAAACTACCAGTGGTTCCACAAGAGAAAGATGAGGCTTTCTGCTCCCGTAGAGATTTACAGCCTCGGAAACCCTATGCAGGGTCACTATGGATCGGAATCAACTTGACAGCACTTAACAACAACAACAACATGAATTCCACAGCGGTGAGCTTAGAGGTTAGTCCCAACGGCTCCTGTGTTCCTGTCTGTCCTCTGAGACTCTGGATTCTGCAGAGACCTGGCAAAACCCACATGCTGTCATGTTGGAGATGAAGGGGGTCGATTCAAAGCTTGGAAGGCCTATGACTATGCTCCAAGGTTCACATTGAGATACATATGGGGCATTTGGTGACATCAAGGACTTATTTGGTTGAGCCACAATCATCCTGGCTATGAAATTTTTGATATTTAGGAACACAGGGCCAACACTGGAGAGATTTCTTCCTGGGACCACAAATCTAAAAACTACCAAGGCCAGTGTCCCAAAGGCCTGGGACAACACATGCACTCCCTCTTTTGTGCTGTGGTGTGCCAGCAAAGTCCACCCGACTCACAGCAATGCTAACGGACAGAGTAGAACTGTGCTACAGGTTTCCTGGGAGCCCTGGTGTGCTGCTGTAAGGACTGGACTGTTAACTGCAAATAGGCACTTCAAACCAACAGCCGCTCCACAGGAGAAGGATGAAGCTTTCTGCTCGCGTAAACATTTACAGTCTTATTACTTGTGATATGGTGCTGGAGGATCAGCACTGGACTGCGAACCACAAAGTTGACAGTTCAAACCCACTAGCTGCTCCTCGTAAACCCTACATAGGGTCACTATGAGTTGGAACTGACTCCCTGAACAACAAACCCTATACAGAGTTGCTATGAGTCAAAAGGGACTCGAAAGCAGTGAGTTTGAGTATGAATCTCTACAGCATCCTTTCCTCCAGGGAGCAACTGGTAGGTAGGAACTAAAGAACTTTTGGTTAGCAGCTGAGTGCTCAACTATTGGGCAAGGCTCCCCATATTTCCTTTGTTGTTGTTCAGTGCTATCGAGTCAGTTCCAACTCATAGCGATCCTGTACATGGTTTCAGAGGATTGACTGGTGTGTATGAACTGCTGACCGTGTGGCTCAAACTGACCATTCAGTACAGAGCATTATCCTACAGCACCACACCAGGACAACACGTGACCTCTAGAACCCATGAATAATGAGCTTGTCTCAGTCTTGGGCAGAGCGTGCCCCTCCCTAGTTCTGCAAAGCATCTTACCAGTCCCATCCACAACATTTCTCAGTTTCACGCACAGCCATTAACATACAGGGGAGCAGGATCTCCGTGAAGGCTTTCAAAGAGCATGGAAGGGCAGGCTCCGGGTGGTTATTGAGGCAATTTCAGCAATTCTTCAAGGAAGATAAGAGGCAGATTGTGAACCTTAAACATACCAGGAGCCCTGGTGGCACAGTGGTTAAACGCTTGTCTGCTAAGCTAAAGGTTGTGGGTTTGAATCCACTAACCAGCTGTTCCCTGAGAGAATGATGTGGCAGTCTGCTTCCATGAGATTATACCTTTTGAAACCTTATACGGCAGGTCTACTTTGTCCTATAGGGTTGCTATGAGTCAGAATCCACTTGATGTCAAGGGTTTGGTTTGATTTGAAAATCTCCTCTGGTTGCTACCTTATGGCCCAAGTTCCTTCATAGATGTAGCCTGGGTGTCAGAGGTGATTAATGAGGGTTTCATGTAGCTGGATAGCTAGAGCCCAGGAGGGGGAGATGGGCTTCTACTTCCCTCTACCAGGTCTTGGGTCTTGGAATTTTGTCCAGAGAAAAAAGAATACCATGAAGCATTAAAGAATAAGCATTATACCTACTCTGTTTTAGGACTTTGTTGTTGTTATTATTATTCTGACAGCAACTCTGTATAGTATTTCCAAGGAGTGGCTGGTGGGTTTGAACCAATGCTTATCCTACAGCTCTACAGCCAGAGTCCTTTAGGACCTCAGGGTTCTTTTATAAGACACATCCGGCTTTCAAATGTAGCCCGATCTCTTCAATCATGTCCATGACACTATTTTGAAATGAACTATTTTTGGTGGCCAGCTTAGAAAACCTTCATGAGAGAGGTGGGTAATCTGCATAAGAAGGCAAACATCACCTTGTAATTAAGTCCCTAGGTAGTACAAGCAGGTAATGCATTCGGTAGCTAACGGAAAAACTTAAAGAGATTTAAGTTCACCCAGAGGGTCCTCATAAGAAAGGCCAACTCATCAATTCTAAAACAAAACAAAACAAAACAAAAGACCATTGAAAACCTTTTGGAGCACAGCTTTACTCTGACAAACAGGAGGTCATCAAGAGTTGGTGTATACTTGACAGCAACTGGTTAATTAAGAGCATTGTCTTCAAAATTAAGCGGAGGAGTTCAAATTCAGTTCCCTGTCTTGGGTAAGTTACTTAACTGCTCTGAGCCTTAGTTTCAATGTTTGCAAAAAGGAGATATAAACACAATTGAACTCTCAGGGTTACTGTGAGGATTATCTAAGCTAATAGATGTCATAAAGCACTTCTTATTTTCTTTCCTTTTGATTTTATTCTTTTTCTTTTTTTTTTACTGTAAAGAAAAATTAAACATAGCACATTTGCAATTCAACATTTTTCAGGCTTGCAATTCAGTGATAAAGATTACATGTTGTGCAACCATCACTCATAATCATCGAATTGCTCATCACCATAAACAGCACTTTGTATTTAACTAAGTGCTTAAATTATTAAAATATTTCAGTAGCACTTGGTTAAGAGCCACTGTCCTAGGCTTCCCTCCTGTTGGCTGTTCCTTTGGGACCCCAGAGCCTCCTAATGACCCAGCCACTACGGGGTTGGCACCTGGCCTGGCAAGAGAAGAGAAGACCTAATCCAATGTCTGGGACCTATTTTGTTCTGTATTTGTATACCCTCAGCTTTAAAGACTCTTTATAGTCCTCCTAACCTCTGCATACTTGACAACACCCTTCATTCTGATTCACCCTGAACTGAGCCTTCCAGGGAACTTCAGAGGTTCCCACAATAACTTGACAAGTTTTCTCATGGTTCTGAAGGAGAACCATTAGTGTTCAGCTGCTAGTCAACAGATTGTCAGGAGCCCATCCAGTCAAGAACAAGTTATGGGATAGTTCTACTCAGTCCTCTGGGGTTACTGTGAGTCAGAAATTGATTTGACAGCACCATACAACAACTCCTGGTTGTGAGTGAGCATGAGATTCCAAAGAAGCAGAAAGGGGCACTTGTCATTCCAAGCTTCATTTCTAAGCCAAAGACTTCTGGGAAAAGCTTGCATTGATGTTCACACTTCTGTGGAACAAGGAGCACTCCAAGACTAGTCTCTAGGAGCTATGGTGCATGCTCACCCAATGGAGTATCTCTTAAAGAAATAGGAGCTCAATCCACTTAGTTCACCCAACATTTCTCCATGCCCACCTTCCTCTAGTTCCCAGTCACTGTCTGGACTGAGTAACTGTTGTTGCTGTCAAATGTCATCAAGTCAGTTTAGACTCAGAGCAATTCTGTACAGGATTTTAGAGGAGCAAATGGTGCGTTTGAACCGCCAGCCTTGTGGTTTGCAATCCAGTGATGATCCTACAGCGCCACACCAGGACTGAGTAACTAGGAAGGGTCTTATAGTAGAAATGTGACTTCTAGAGTCAAAAGATATGAGTTTGAGTCTTAAGTCTGCTGCTTAAAACTTAAGACTTAACTCTGCTGTGGATGGGACCATGGTGATCCACAGGGTTTGCACTGATTGATTTTCACCTTCCCTTTTAGCCCATCTTAGTGTAGAAGCTCCAGTGAAAGTTGTTCAGCCTCACAGCAACACATAGGTCCCCAGTGACAGGAGATGCATGAAGGACAGTGGTCACGGATATAAGGTGAGAATCTGACCCACTGAAGCACCACTGTGCCCCCAAAGAAAAATTAGGTGGTTATAATTTAAAAAGAAGTTGCTTGGTTCTTCGATTTGTAATGTAAACATTGGGAATAGGGAGAGATGCCGATAAGGGCATGAGGAATGTTCCTACCCCCTGGGATGCAGGAGAACCAGAGCTAGCTTCACAAAGATGCTGGGAAACTGTGAGATGCAAAGTACTGGAGGTTGTTGTGAAGTGCCATTGAGTCAGTTCCAACTCATAGCAACCCTGGTGGGTAGGGTTTCCAAACAGCAGCTGGTGGGTTTGAACCACGGGCCTCGTGGTTAGCAGCCCAGTGCCTATCTTACAGTGCCACACCAGGCCAGTGTTCTATCATTGAACTTAACAAACTGCGGATTTTCTTCTTCTCTGGTCAACTTCCTGTACGTGGGCCCATCACAGGTAAATTCCCTAATAGTAGGTAGCAATCAAACTAAAAAGCATACATGAGTTGAGAGATCCGCAAAAGACATTATTAGGGAAAAAAATGATATCCTAGATTTCAAGAAATTCTGGACGGTCTACAAGATATCTTTAGTAACCTAATTCCCTTTTCAAGGCAGGGTTGCTCCTTAAATTTACTGCCTGAGGGAACCAAAGATTTTCAAACAATCGCTGTCAGATCAATTTTAGTGTGTGGGGAAGGTGGCACAGTTTGCTCTATTTCCAGTACAGGAACCAAGCTGGTCATTACATTAGGCAGGAGAGGAAACACTGTCATATTCTAAAAGTAATTTATTTTTAGTCAAAGTGAACTGACCCTTATTTGGTTTGTGCCTGCGTCTCGGAGCTTCGGCCTCTTTCTGTGTGCTGTGTTTTATTTTTTCATGTGGATGCTTCCTTCTTTAGCTAGCTACAAGCCGTTTTCCTACTGCCATGTAAACAGCAGCGCAGGAGCCATCTTCTCTGGAAAGCGTGATGTAATTAACAGTATAGTTTCTGCAACCCACCCATCTACCTTCCCAGCCCCCACTCTTCTCCAAGGTATTTCTGTCATCACTATACAGTGTCTGCTTGCTGGGCCAGAGCTCTGTAACTAGAATGCAGAAAAATACAGGACACCAACACTAAAAAGAAAAAAAAAAAATTTTTTTTTAAAGCATTGTTGTTGTTAAGTGCCATTGAGTCTATTTCAACTCACAGTGACCCTGTTTAGGGTTTCCGAGGCTTTAAATCTTTGAGGGAACAGAAAGCCTCATCTTTTTCCCATGGAGCAACTGGTGGGCTCAAACCATAGACCTTTTTAAGTATAAGTGGCACTGTGGGTTAATGCACTGGACTACAAAGTCAGTTTGAACCGCAAGGTTGGTGGTTCAAATTCACCGGCCGCTCTTTGGAAACCCTATACCTGGCCACTATGGGTCAGAACTGACTTGACGGCATTAACAACAACAACAACAACAACAAGTAATATAATGGATTATGAGCTGGGCTGCTAGCTACACGGTCAGCAGTTCGAATCTGCCAGTTATTCCATAGAAGATGAGGCTTTCTGTTCCCATTAAGATTTATAGTCTCAGAAACCCCATACTGGGTCACTATGAGTTGGAACTGACTCCACGGCACACAGCTACAACCACCATCCCCAAATCACTTGTACTAACTTGTATTAAAATGTTTTCATTGTTTATCTGAAACTTCAGTTTTTATTGGGTGTCTTGTGGGTTTTTCTTTTTGTTGTCTGTTTTCTTTTTTGCTAAAGATAGCCACCTTATTTGGTCCATCTCCCTTGCTTATAGACTTGAAAAAAAAGGTAGATAAAGGTCTGTTGGTGGTTGTGAGTGCCGTTGAGTCGGTTCTGACCCAAAGCGGCCCTGTACAGGGTTTCTGAGGAGCAGGTGGTGAGTTTGAACCTTAAATTCTTGTGGTTCAAACTGACCTTGGGTCTGTGTTTATGCTACGGCGCCACACCAGGACTGTCTGGGACTGCCAAATAAAGACAAATCACAAAGCTCATGCAGTAAATCTCAAAACTCTCTTTCAAGAAAAACAAAACAAAACCAACAGCCATCATGCTGATTCTGACTCATAGCAAACCTATAGGACACAGTAGAACTGCTCCCTGGAGTTTTTGAAACTATAAATCTTAATGGAAGCAGATTGCCTCATCTTTCTCCCAAGAAGTGGCTGGTGAGCTTGAACTGCCAATCTGCTGGTTAGCAGTCGAAGGCTTAACCCACTGCACCACCAGGGTACCTTCTCTTTGAAGAAGAAAGAGCCTCTTAAACCTTTTCCTGGTCACTTTACACCTTATTTTAACAAGCTCTGTGGCAGACTACCAGGAGCAAACGGAAAAAAAAGTGAGGAGGTGCTAAAAGGAGGAAGAATATGCTGGCACAGAAATAGTCCCAGGCCCAGAATCAGAAGATGTGGTTCTGAGTCCCACTGATTGCATCTAACCATGCGGTCTTTCGCACATTGCTAAACTTTTGAAAGCTTCCGTCTTTCTTTTAATCAACATATTGAGATGACATTATCTGCTTTGCAGAGTTGATGTATGGATGAAAGACAATCACGTGAGAAGTGCTAAATAAATGTAAGGTACTTACTATCACAGTGCAACACACTGACAGAATAAGAAATAAGCACCCACAGTTTTATTGCAAGAAAAGAGACAAACTACACACATCAAACATAAGAACTCAAACAACAATACACTGGACTTATTCAACAGGAGCAGAGAATCAAGGTATCACTTTATTCCACTAAGGCAATGGTGTTCAAAACAGTGCCTCTGAATCATCAAGAAGTGATTAAATTATACTTATGTATCTGTATAAGAACACAGATCAGTGTTCATGCAGGGAAACCTATCTAGGCCCAGAGGCTTCAGTATTCGACATAGAACCATGAGAGTTGTTTTCTAAAAATATGCATTGAGCATCTACTATGTGCCAGGCACTGGGCTTAGAAAGAAACTAAGTAACTGGCTGTGATCTTTCTAAAAAATGTTGATTGAGTGAGTAAATGAATGAATGAGTCCCCAGAGTGAATTTACAAAGTGCTGGAAACACCAAAAAGAGTCAGGACGCATTTGAGACTGAATTGTTGTAGGCTGCCTTTCAGTGGGCCCGGGTACAAGAGAATAAAATGCTGTCCAATCATGTGCCTTCCCCATGATGGGCTGTAGATCAGACAGTTGTGATCCATAGGGTTGTCACTGGATAATTTTGGAAATAGATCACCAGGCATTTCTTCCTGGTCTATCTCTAGTCTGTAAACTCTGCTGAAACCTGTTCAGTGTTATTGCAACACACAAGCCTTCACTGACAGGTGGGTGGTGGCTGCTCATGAGATGCATGGATCAGGAACACTGAACCTGGGTTTCCCACATGGAAGATGAGCATTCTACCACTAATCCACCATCTGCACCCATGGCTAGGGGGTAATGTTATATTTACATTATAGATTAGTGACTTTGTTAGAGACAACACAAGGCAGAGGATAGAAAAGGCACTAGTAAGTCCGCCAACTGGAAACTCATGGCTCACTAAGAACTGTGTTCCATCACTGACAAGGCATGAGTTACAAGATTCGTAATCAAAATGGAATTGTGCTGTTGCTGGGTGTTGTTGAATCAATTCCAATTCAGATTAACCCTATAGGATGAGAACTATGGTTTCTAAGACTAATGGTATGGTGCTGTAGGCTAAGTACTCAACCATAAGGTCAATTTGAACCACAAGGTTGGTGGTTCAAACTCACCAGGTGCTCCTCAGGGCCTATACAGGGTTGCTATGAATCAGAACTGATGCAAAGGCTCTTAACAACAACAGCAATCTCTATGTATTTGAATTATGGTGTTAGAGAAGAGTATTAAAAGTATTAGAGACTGCCAAAAGAACAAACAAATCTGTCCTGGAAGAAGTACAGACAGAACGCTCCTTAGAAGCCAAAAGGGTGAAACTTCATCTCTCGCACTTTGCACATATTGTAGGAGGGATCAGTCTCTGGAGAAGGACATCATGCTTGGAAAAGTAAAGGGTCAGCCAAAAAAGAGGAAGAGTCTCAATGAGATTGATTAACAGCAGCAACAATGGGCTCAAATGTAGCAACAATTGTGAGGCTGGCACAGGACTGAGCAGCGTTTTGTTCTGCTGTGCCAAGGGACGCTATGAGTTGGAACCAACTTGACCGCACCTAACAACAACAATCTTTAAGAGAGCAGATCACTAGGTCTTTTCTCTCAGGAAGCCTCTGGTTCAAGCAAGCTTGAACCGCTTGCAGATCTTTCAGTTAGCAACTTAACCACTACATAGCAGGGTTCTGAATTACAACTCAACAATTTTATTTATATTGTAATCTGCTAGGCTATACTGCTTCATGGGCCAAAAGAAGACATTCCTTAAGATAATATTTACATGGTCAATATTTATGTAGGGATCCTACTTTTCTAGTATTTGGAAATAATGGTGTTTTCTTCCCATTCTCTAACACATATCTGGAGTCCTGGTGTGAAACTGTAGGACAAGCACATAACTACTAACAGCAAAGTCGGCAGTACAAACCCATCAGCCACCCCTTGGAAATTCTATACGGGGTCACTATGAGCCGAAACCAACTTGACAGCACTTAACAACAACAACATATGTCTGGGTTCCATCATCATATGTTTTGTACTGTTTTTAACCCATTTGAACAAGGAAAAATCTGCCTATGAAACATGGGATTAGCACCTTCCCTGCGCCAAGACTATCTGTGAGGGTTAAATGCGACAGAGAACTGAATGGGGATACTAGTCGGTATGCAGATGAGCTGAAATATATCAATCCCAAACTGTGGGGAATTGGACGTCACAGCCACTGAAATAAATTCCCTATCAGTGAAACTTGCTACAAACCAATCAGTTACCCTGGATGTCAGCCCACTGGCACACGGCTGCACACTTGATCACAATTCAGTGTGTGTATGTGGAAATGGGGATGGTGAGTGGACGATTTGGAGGAGATGTCAGACTGACAGACACGGTCCTTGTCCTCAGTTCACGTTTAAACTGGCAAGAAAAGCCCACAAAGGCCATAAGATAACCACACAATCTACTGAAGGAGCTCCTGGCCAGTGTCCTGAATTAGGGCTATCCAGAAGAAGCCTAGCACACGAGTGCAGAGGTTCCTGACAACCCATGCAAGACGCAAAGGCCAGCAAAGTCATCACCTCCCAGAGCTACGACCCCACAGCATCTCCTGGAGTTTTTGCTCAGAAAGGAAGAGCCTCACTTGAGCTGAGTTGGAATCCTAAGAAAATGAGATCTAAAAGGATTTGTGTTGTTATTGTTGTTATGTGCTGTCAAGTTGGTTCCAATGAGCAGCTGGTGAGCTTCAACTGCTGATCTTACGGTTCAAACTGACATTACAGTCCAGCATATTAACCTGCAGCACACCAGACCAGGACTCCAAAAGGGTTCGTAGAGATCAACTAATTTAATCCCTCATTTGAGTGGGTAAGAAAGGGCAAGGGCAAAAGAAAAAATGATTTTTGTGGGCCAAACTCTTCACATGCTCTTTAATCCTTACAATTTCATGAGGAAGCATAGACATTTTGTAGGTGAAGAAACAGGCTCAGAGTTTAAATCACTTGCTCAAAGCTACATAGCTAGTAAGTGGGTAAAAAGGGATTTGAACTAAGCATTGTGTAACCAATGCCCAAGATCTGTCCTACGAACCACCTCAGGAGATGAGGAAAAGGGGACTCTCTGAGGTTATCAAGGTCATGAGCGGCATGGCCAGGGCTCCAGCCCCTTCCCCACACATCTCCTTCTCCTGGCATGGTCTTGAAGACACCTAAAGCTGAGTGTCATCAAATGTCAAAAGCAGGTTGGAAAACTGAGGCCCCAAGGCATAAATTAAAATACTGAGCATTTACTATGATCTCTTTCTTCAAGGAAATTTCTGATATGGATCAAATCAATTACCTCTCATTACAGTTCTAGGAACTGTCCAGAATTTATTATACCAGAATATTGTCTGTCTTAACTGTACGTACAAATAAAAATGTTGTTAACAGGGGTCCAACCACATTTTGTGAGAGGTTTTAACAGATGCTCTTGGGTTGAGTACTAAAAGAATGAAGTTGGTCCAGGGGTTTTGGTTTTGTTTCCATCTTTTAGATGAGTAAGGATAATGCTCATCCAGCTGACATGGGTGTAAGTAACCAGAAAAACTCAAACTCTGCTGATGAAAATCTGGATTTAGACAGGCTTTGCTAAGTACAATTTGACAATAAATAGCAAATGGCATAACTTTTCACCTCCAGAGCATACTACTAGAATTCATCCTTAGGAACTACATAAGTACAAAAAAAAGAGATGTTTATGTAAAATTATTCTTCACTGTGCTGTTGATAATAATAAAACAACTTGAATGCTTCCCAAACAAAGACTTGACTAAACACAATATGGTTAACCTCATATAATTCAATTATCAGGCAAATACTAAAACAATGCTATAGATTCAGATAGGATGTCATGGCAGGATATTCATGATATTTAATTAAAGAAAAGACACTGTAGTATACATACTAGAATTTTTTTTTTAATGATAGATTTCTGCATTTGCATGGGGAGTCCTTGGATAGTATAATGGTGGTACAATGCACTCTGCTGATAACCAAAATGTTGATGGTTCAAATCTACCCAAAGGTACCTCAGAATAAAGGTCTGGCAATCTACTTCCAAAGAATCAGCCATTGAAATCCTATGCAATCACTGAAACCCTACTCTGACATACATAGTGTCGCCATGGGTTGAAAGAACTCTATGACATTTTTTTCTTAATATTTGCATTGTAAAGGCTGGAATGATATACATATAGTGTCCCCAAGATCTCAGATTTCAAATGATTTTTTTTCTTTTTAATTATTGGCCTGAGTTTTTTATGTTGATTATGTTGTTTAATTTCAAACAATTAGTTGTATGATTATCACTTCAAAGTTACTCTTTAAATGAAAAGAAAAAGCTACTTCTTGAATCTAAGAAAAAAAAAGAATTCTTATCATAAAACAATACTGCAACTCTTAATAAGCTTATCGAGTTAGCTTATAAAACCTGTTAAACTTCTTGTAGGGTGATTAATACAATAGACCAACTGTAAAGGGATGGATTAGGTAAAGCAAGAGACAAGGAGGAGAGGCACTCATTTGCTAAGTTTAGAATAAGCCCATGACACGCTAATTTCACTGCCTGCCAAGGGATCCCCCTCAAGTCTTCTGATAATCGCATACTCCTCAAATTCTGTTCTGTGCATTCACAGGTACGCTGGACACTCACTCTGTCCTAATCCTCATACCCTACTCCCCAATAACAATCTATCCCCTCAAGGGCAATAGAATAGCAGGTGCAAGGACAATGGCTGAGATGAGCCATCTGTGGTCACTGTCCACTGACTCAGTGGGGATGGCCACTGCAGGGGGCTGGGGGAGATCTCTGGTTTACAGCCCCTGAGATACCCTGAGCAACACAACCAAGACCTGCTGATGCAATGGGTCAACTGATCTTTGAAACAACATTCCATTTCCTTCTCAGCATCTATTTCAGACAGACCCTTGCCCACAAGGGGTCCATGCTGAGGTCCTCTTCTTGCTCGACTCCATGGTGATACTGTCATGTCCACATAGATGCCCAACTCAGCGTTCAGGACAGGTTCTCTGACTTACTGATTCTGAAGGGTTGCCTGCTGACTAGGCCCTTGCTAGACAGAAGCGTAATGGTTACAAATCTGGCTGCTAATCCACTGTCTGCAGTTCAGAACCACTAGTAGTTCCGTGGAAGAAAGATGATGCTTTCTGCTCCCATAAAGATTTATAGCCTTGGAAACCCTATACAGGGTCGCTATGAGTCAGAACTTACTCCATGGAACATAACCACCATCACCAGACAGAAGCTACAGTAGACAAAAAAAAAAAAATTGTATCTTACCCACCTTATATGGAACCAACTAATGGAATCCTGGTGTAGCACTGTAAGATAAGCAATGGACTGCTAACTGCAAGGTCGGTGGTTCAAACTTACCAATGACTCCTCAGAAACCCTATACAGAGTGGCTATGAGTCAGAACCAACATGATGGCAATTAACAACATTGGGACCTGAAATTGACAATGGTTTGTTCCAAGGATGGAGAAAAGTCCAGTCTGTCTGTGGAGAATGTACAATGTGACAGTGATAACGAGGGGTAGGGTGGGATGATGAGTTAGGAATGTGCAGAGAGAGGGATCCTAGCACTGAAAGGTCACTCTCTAGATGCTGGGAGAAGACTGACTGCTGGGAGAATGTGAGATGTTACAGAGGGCTGCCAGGAGTGGGTGTGGTCACTGTGGTGAAGGGCAAAAGTTCTGGTTCAGGAGTCAAAAGCCCAACATGTGGTCTTATCAGCTTGGGATCTGGAGCTTGTTCCCCAGGCAGCCCATTTCCAATGTCAAAATGCTGATGATAACCCTGCACTGAAATCCCATAGGGCTGCTGAGAAGATTCGGTGAGGCAGCGTATATTTAAAGTGCTTTGTTAAACTGTAGAGTGCTATGCAAATGTTAGCTATTATTATTAAATGGCTGAGACAGTATTTTGTCAGCAACTTAGTTCTGCTCTGTTGAACACTGTGCTCCAAACATTTCAAATACCAAACAGGACTTCGTTATTTAGGAAAGAGATTCAGAAGCTTTCATGGAACAGTGGAAAATCTAAACAACAGCTAAAAACACACAACTATCCCAGGTTCCATGATATACCAATTTTCTCTCTGGTGACACTGGGTAGTGGTGGTGCCATAGAGTCAGTTCCAACTCATAGCGACCCTGTACAGGGTTTCCAAGGCTGTAAATCTTTACAGGAACAGCAGGGGGAAGCTTATACAACTGGGACCCTCAGCCCACACTCCAGAGGGCCCACATCCTGTGGGTGTTTGGCTCTTAAAGGGGTCTGAGTCTGGGAATAGGGGGCAAAGGGGGTACTCACATGGCTCAAAACATTTGCATTTATTTATCCAGTGATATATCTTGAGTTTAATGTTTACATCTATGGGGCAAAACCTCAATATAGACTCTTTGAAGTGTCAAAGTACCTGACAACTTAGAATCATAAAACCTTAGTCTTAGAAGAGATTTTGGACCATAATTGCCTCTCAACGCTTCTAGTATAAGCAAAGGACCTAGTATTCATATGTAGTCAGCTAGAGTCCTGATACGGAACAGTAGATTAAACACTGGACTGCTACCCACAAGGTCAGTGATTCAAGCTCACCAGCCATTCCGCTATATGAGTTAGAACCTACTCAACAGCACCTAACAACATATATGTTTATACAATTGGTTGAATGGATGGATGGATGGATGGATGGATGGATAGGTGGATGGATAGGCAGATGATGGATGATGAATAGATGAATGAGTTCTATCTATAGCGTTTGTGGTCCAATCTGCTATAAAGAAAATATCAACCTGTTGCTTCCTCTCATTCAAAAGAAACTACCTTTTTCTTAGCTTCTGATTCTTAGAAGAGCAAAGTCTCTTCTCTGTGACCCTCATCTGCCCCAACACCTGCACTCCACCTGCCTCTGCTATCCACTATTCCTGCCCGGGAGGCTGTTCTGTTTATTCAGGAGACTGATATAATCCACACACCTCTTCCTGACACCTTGGGGGCCCGTAAAGACTAAGAGATGGCTAATGAATCAGCCTGGATTTCCCATGCCAGTAGCACCCGTTTTTCCCTGGGTCTGGAATGAGAACTTCCAGACAGCATGAAAAGCATCTTTCCGGAAGGGTAATAGCTTTCTATTTAAATGTTATGTTTTCGTTTATGTTTTTCACTAAGCACAAAAGCTCCCCTTTAAGTCTTCATCTCCTGGTGAACAGACTATTTCTGCTTATCTGAGTCATGGATCTCTGGGCAGCCAGACCTTCTGACTCACTGGTGGTTGAAATCTCAGATTCACAATACCACCGAGCTACTAAAAATAGGAATCCTGTACCTGGGCCCCAAAATAGGGCAGGGATAAACATGGCTCTTTAGAAGATGACTGCCCTGTCCATAACAGAAAAAGCAAGCAGGGACTATAATTGTCTTCTTCCACATGAGCTGACATTAATAAAGCCATCCCAAATCCTTTAAGAATAGGTAGAACAGACGGACAGAGTCCATAGATAGGCAGACAGACAGGCAGAGTTAGGATGCCTTTTCTCACACATCCTGTTTGATTTTATTAGAAAACTTTTCTATTCTTAAATTAGCATAGGGGTATTTTCACAGCAGTAGCAGAGAAATGAAACTTCTCCAACCATGCTTTGGTGATGGTTTCTCCCTTGAGAATACATGTGGCTTAAAATAGTTTGGGAAATTGTTACAGACAAACAAAGAGGGTACTTAGAGTTTTTTGGGAGAGTGGTTTTATACTTTCTTTCAAGGCTTTTGAAGTCTAAGTCTCCTTATGTTAAAATCTAATACTATCCCCCGTACTTACAAACTATTTGTACTTGAATGGCCTTCAAACCAGACTTAAGTTTTGTTTTTCCCAGTCTTACTTTTTGGGGGAAAAACATCCATACCATGGTTAAATATATGTCCTGACAAAAAAGTGTGACAACTTACTTCATTCTGCAACTCTAGAATTGACCTAGGGCTTTCACTGTGCCTCATATGACCTCCCAATAAGCTGGAATGAAATCAGGCAGATACCACCACTTTTGTCTACAGATTCAGCACGTCACACAGAGGGCTGGCGGGAGAGCAAACCGGGACTCTATTCCTGCATTTCTAACACCTCGTCCTGTTGTGTGCTTTTAGAGAGACCAGAGTGGGCACACCTGGAAGAAGAAAATAGAATCAACCGCCTCTCCAGCGGGGAAAGGGAGCCAATGTGGACATCCTGCTCTATGTGATAGACTGCTGCTCACAGAAAACAACCTTCTTTCTCCTGTAACTGCACATCTTCCTACATTTCAGGTCTTTTTTTGTTGTTGTTCATTTTTTTTAGGTGACACACTCAACACAGAGCAGGTGACCTAAAGAAAATCACTTCTGGAAACTGTCTTCAAGAGAAAGGAAACCGCTCTTGACATAATAAATCACAGTTATGTGTTTTCACTGTTATTTTAAATTCCCAATGACTTCCGGCAGGTGGGAGGCTGGAGGCCTGTGGGTTGAGACCACTGTGGTTTAGGACATAAATCATTGGGAAAACATGCAGAAATGAAGACTGAAATGCCAGCAGCCAAGATGAGGAGGCTGCTGGGTGAGTGAGGGTGAAGAAAGGTGGTCACGTTCACACTCTGGCAGCTGGGCCAAAGGAGAGAGGTTTTACAGTTGTGGCTAAGGTACTAGGAGTGCCAACCTCTACATCATCTTCAAGGTCAGATGATCCATGAGCAGCAGCAATCAGAGTTCGTCAGCTGGGCTCATGGATACTTCTGCCTTGGGACTTCTGAGAGTACAGCTTGAAGAAAAACACTGAGAGGCCCTGGAAACAAAGCTTAGGGCATTTCACTGAGGAATCCCAGGAATTATGGGCTTGTCTTTCTCACAAACACAATGGAAGGATATTTTAGGATGTATGAAATTTCACGATTAATTTGGGAGGTAAATAAAATTGTTGAGCAGGTCCTGGTTTCTGTCATTTCACTTAGCCATCACATTCAGCCCAGAGCTTAGTTCATCTTCATTTTACAGCTGAGGAAACCGAGGCTCAAAGAGGTTAAAGACTCTTCTGGAAGTCACACAACTAGGAAGTGAAGTCAGGATTTGTACCTCAGTTTGTCAGGTTTCAGAGCCCATGTTTGCTTCACTACAACACAAGACAAGAAAATATGCCCAGTCTTTCCGATGGAAGTAATTCTCATTAACAAACATCACTACCGTTTGGTACCTAGAATTAGTTTTTTGGACTCACTCTATGTCTTTAAGCTCTCCTCGATTCCACTGGGGCCATTTGTGTTTACTAACAGATGCCCACTAAGGTGCAGTAACACTGTGGTATGTTCTATTTTAGAGTAACCAAATGGGAGTTTCCATCCATTTCCTCCCTGGTATAAACTTGTTTCACTAGTTAGAGAAACCTGCAGAAAACAAGTTTAAATACTAGCACAACAATGGACTCAAATATACCAAACACAGCTAAAGATGGCACAAGAATGAGCAATGACCTAGCACATCTTCCTGTCCTCAGCACAGCGTTTGTGGAAGAAATAAAGTTCTAGAAGTCAGTAGACTGACTTAATCACCAATGACCAGAAGTAAGTAGCATAACCTCTGAGTTTTAGTTTCCTGTTGATAACTTTCCACCAAGTTGTTTCCAGTGTACGAGCAGAACTGCACTCCACAGGGGTTTCAAGGTTGTGACCTTTTGGGGTCAGATCTCCAAGTCTTCCAAGGTGCTTCCAGGTGGGTTTGAACCGCCAGCTTTTCAGTTAGTAGCCCAGCACTTAACCATTTGCATCACCCCGGGACTCCTAGTAATAATTCCTGTAAGAACCTACTGAGGTGGCATGGGATACTGCTTTGAAGACCATAAAGGCATTTCTTCTGAAGGTTCTTGTTGTTAAGTGCAGCTGAGTCGGTTATGACTCATAGTCACCCATATACGGTTCCTGAGGAGTGAGCGGGTGGTGGGTTTGAACGGCCAGCCTTGTGGTTAGCAGTCCAGTGCTTATCTTACAGCACCACACCAAGACCAGGAGGGCTCTCTACTGTTGTTGTTGTTATTGTTAAGTGCCAGCGAGTCAGTTACAAAGAGTAAATAGTGCCTTTCTGTAATTTATTTGTATTTATTCATTCTAACTGTCTGGGAATCTTCTGAATACCATCCTAAATCTCTCCCTGCAATTTCCACTGTCGTTCTACCCTCCTAGGTGATGGAGAACAAGAACCAGCACTGTTCTAACACCTCAATGCTGCTTGAGGGTTTCATAAATTACTTTTGGAAGTAGATTGGTTGATACATTAACGGTTTCTACATGTAAGCAAACATTTTATCTTCCCCATAGGTCACTGTGGGATGAGAATTCCAGGAAGGAAATTATGAAAGAGAAGGATGCTGGTTCTTTAATAATAAACCTGAAGAAATGAAGGCAGAAACCGGCTGAATAGTCAGGATGAGAACGTATGGGCCAGCACCTGTCTTCACCCGCCACTAACATCATTTAGAAGATACGACAGAACCGTAATTTAAGAGTATGGGCTTTGGAATCACCTGACCTGGCTTCATCTTTTATTACTTATTCGGTAAATGATTTAATCTCTCCCAGACTTAATTTCATCATCTACATCCACTGAGGGATTAAATGAGAAATTGGTAGTGCCTAGTATAGTCCTGGTGTGGCGCTGTGAGTTAATGTGCCAGACTGCAAAGCCGTTTAAACTGCAAGGTCGGTAGTTCAAGCTCACCAGCAGCTCCTCAGAAACCCCATACAGGGTCACTATGGATCAGAACCAACTCGACGGCACTTAACAACAACAACAACACTATAGTACTAGTATAGCAGAGATTCTGATGTGGTGCTATAAGATAGACACTGGACAGCAGGCCGTGGGGTCAGTGGTTCAAATCCACCAGCTGCTCCCACAACACATACAAGGTTTCTATGGGGTAGAATCGACTTGACAGTACTTAACAACAACCGTATATAGTACAGGAACCCTGGCAGTGTAGTGGGTTATGAGTTTGGCTGTTAACCACAAGGTCAGCAGTTTGAATCTCCCAGTCACTCTGCAGCAGAGAGATGAAGCTCTCTCCTCCCGTAAATATTTACAGCCTCAAAAGCCCTATACAGGGTCACTGTGAGTCAGAACTAACTCCAAACCCACCAGCCATACTCAGAAATCCTATTTAGGGTCAATATGAGTTGGAATCAACTCGACAGCACACAACACAAAGTACACACAAAAGGAGGCTTAGTGGCACTGTAGGATAAGCACTGCCTACAGGTTGACAGTTTAAACCCACCAGCCTCTCTGACTGAGAAAGATGAGAACTTCTGCTCCCATAAAGATTTAGAGCTTAGGATTGACTCAATAATTGGGTTTGGTTTTGGTTTTATTACATAACAAATACTCAATAAATTGTAGCTTTAAAAATGGTGGTTCTGCATGAACACCCCAGCAGGAATTAAACTGAGATCTTCTACATAGAAAAATCAGAATTCTACCACTAAATAACTATTGCAGGGCCACTATAGGTAGAAACCAACTCTATGGCACTTAACAACAATAAATAACTATTGCAGGGCCACTATAGGTAGAAACCAACTCTATGGCACTTAACAACAATAAACATGTGTATTATATGGAGTCCTGGTGTGGCGCTGCGGGTTAATGCGCTGGACTTCAAGGTCAGTTTGAACCGCAAGGTTGGTGATTCAACCTCACCAGGCGCTCCTCGGAAATCCTATACATGATAGATATGAGTCAAACTGACTTGATGACATTTAATAAGAACATATACATGTAAGTGTGTATACATATATATGGAGTCCTGGTGAGGCATTATGGGTTAATGTGCTAGACCACAAAATCAGTTTGAACCACAAGGATAAGGATGAGCACTGAACCACAAGGTTGGTCTGAACAGCAAGGTCAGTGGTTCAAGAACACCAGCCACTTCTAGGAAACCCTATACAGAGTCTCTATGAGTCAGAACCAACTCAAAGTCACTTAACAACTATATATATATAATGTGCCATCGAGTCAGTTCCAAATCATAGCAATCCTGTATAGGGTTTCCTAGGAGTGAATGGTGGGTTTGAACCATTGACCTTCTTGCAGTTTAAGCCAACTTTGTGGTTCAGTGCTTATCCTACAGCGCTACACCAGGACTCCATATGTATATGGTGTTGTTGTTAATTGTCATCAAGTCAGTTCCAACTCATAGAGACCCTGTATAGGGTTTCCGAGGATCAGTTGTTGACTTTGAACTGCCAACCTTGTGATTAAAACAAAGTTGCAGCCCAGTGCATTAACCCACAGTGCCACACCAGGACTCCACGCATACATGCACACACACACACATATATGGATGCTAGATTTGTTCATTGCTAAAGGGGTGTCATTTATTCTACGTTCTTTATACATACACCCCCCCACACACACACACACAAACATATATGCACATTTGCTGCAAAAGACCTATTTAACATGTTAATAAGATATCAGCTTGAGGATTAAGGTGCACCTGACCCAAGCCATGGTATTTTCAGTTACTTCATATGCATGTGAAAGTTGAATAATGAATAAGGAAGAGCACAGTGGTTACGAATCGGGCTGTGAATCTTAAGGTCAGCAGTTTGAAACTACCAGCTGTTCCGCGGGAGAAAGATGAGGCTTTCCACTCCCATAAAGATTTACAGCCTTGGAAACCCTGTACAGGGTCGCTGTGAGTCAGAACTGACTCCACGGCACATAATAACAACAACATAGAAGAATTGATACATTTGAATTATGGTGCTGCTTAAGAATATTGAAAGAAACATGAACTACCAGAAGAACAAAGATATCTGTCATGGAAGAAGTACAACCAGAATGCTCCTTAGAAGCATTCTTTGAGCATGTTGCCATATATATGACTATATGTGACTCAGAGAACCTGTATAGGGTTTCTGAGGAGCAGCTTATG
>NW_006408568.1:10214319-10223790 GCF_000296735.1 Chrysochloris asiatica | reverse complement strand
CTGGAAGCTCCACTGAAACTGGTGGCATAGCTTCCAGCATCACAGCAACACACAAGCTACCAAAGTACAACTAACTGATGGATGAGTGCTGGCACACATATGTGATATATATACATATATGTGCACACAATTACATATATAAAACACACACACATACATAAGTATAAACCTTTTTCTGAACCATTTGAGAGTACATTACAAATTTGATGTCCCTTTATGCCTAAATACTTCATTTAGCATGTATTTCCTAAGGTCAAGGCCATTCTGTCACAGTTCTATTTGGAAAATTAGAAAATCAACTTTGAAACAACACGATTACCTAATCTACAGACCTTAACTTTCACCCAATGTCCTTAATTGCAGAAAGAAAAGACAAAATCCTAGCCCAGGATTCATTCTAAATCATGTATTATATTTGGTTGTCATAGCTCTTCAGTCTACTTTAATATGGAACTGATCCTAAGTCTTTCTTTGTCTCAGATGGCCTTGACATTTTTGAAGAGGGCAAGCCAGGATATTTGTAGAATGTCCCTAATTTAGGTCTGTCTGGTACTCCCTCATGATTAGATTAAGGCTGTGCATTTGGGGCAGGAATATCAAAGAACTGATAAATCCAATTTGGAGTATCATATCAGGAGGCACGTGATGTTGCTTTGTCCCATCATTGGTGATGTTAACTTTGACCACTGGGCTGAGATGGTCTTCACTGTAAGGTTACTGTTTAATAAGTTATTGAAGTAGAGATAATTTGAGATTATGCAAATTCCTCATTAAAAGTTCACCTACTGGTTTTAGCACCTATTGATGATTCTTTTTGGAAGCAAAGGGATGGTTATCATCATGCCTTCCACACTTGGTAGTTGCCATTTTATTCTGTGGGAAGGTGTCCTCATTCTCTTGTATTTCTTTATGTGTGAATTTACTAATATCACCATAGGCATATGAATTCTTACTGTATCTAAGCTGCTAATGTCATTATTTCATTCTCTGCTCAGAGTATCTCAGATACAAGCCAGTGGAGTTCTTTCAAGTTGGCTCATGTGGTCTTTTGACACATCCCCTCATTCTTTGAACACTACTATCTGAACCAGATGTTTCAAGTTTGTCTTGTGCTTGGTTGCCCTTGATTTCTTTCAGTGGAAAATTATATGGAGAAACCAAGATCTGAATGCTAGATTTGCTCACTGCTACAGGAGTCTCATTTATTCTAAGACCTTTCGGGAGAAAGAGCTTGGAAATTCATCCATGTGTGTATGTATATGTGTATATAGTCCTGATGTGGCACTGCAGGATAAACATGGGACTGCTAACCACAAAGTCGGTGGTTCAAACCTACCAGTCAATCCTCAGAAATCCTGCACAGGGTTGCTATGAGTTGGAACTGACTCCAAAGCACTTAACAACAAAACAATACAAATATATGTATAAGTATATATGGTGTCCAGGTGTGGCACTGCGGGATAATGCGCTGGACTGCAAGGTCTGTTTGACCACAAGAAGCAGTTCAAGCTCACCAGTTGCTCCAAGGGTCACTATGAGTTGGAACTGACTCGATGGCACTTAACAACAAAAAACTACATATATATATATATTACTTGTAGTTCAAGCCAACTTTGCAGTCCAGTGCATTAACCCACAGTGCCAAACTAGGGCTTCACATATATGTATATATAAACACAAAAGAAAAGAAAACTAAGAATATATTGCTACAGTATTACAGAAACTTTTATCAAACAAAAATATCAAAATGTGAAGCTACTGTTTCATGACACAGCTTGTATCTAGGTCTATATACATCTGAAGGCGGTGTTTCTATCTCTCTAATCCTAGGCCCTATAGAATTCTACACTCTTCAATTTATACCACGCCAAAGCACCTGTTTTAGTATCCCTGTGGAACTCAGATCATGTTATTTTGAAATGTTCTTTGAGTCTGAAGAACAAGAAGTCTGAAGGGGCAAGATCAGGATTAAAGTATGGACGGGATAAGGTTTGTCAACAAAATTCCCATAGGACAGCCCTAGCTACCCTTGAAGAGCGAGCAGGTGCACTGTCGGGGGAAAATTCCTCAGCAGTGCCATTTTCAATGTTCTTGAAATTTTTTTGTAAGTTCCCAAGACTGAACTGTGTCTTATGAGAAAATCTATCAAGATTATCTGTTTGGAATCCCCCTACAAAACAATCGCCATAACCCTCTGAGCTGATCTCTCTACCACGAATTGAACTGGCCCAGTGGATCCTCTCAGAAGTCACTATTTTGATTGGGTTTTCCTCTCTGGATTGTATTAGTAAATCCAAGACTCATCCCTTGTGATGATTCATTACACAAAATCATCTTCATTAGCTCAATCTTCCTTAAAAGATGGATGGGAAAGATCCAGCTCTGAGCTAGCTGATCTTCTCACAACACTATGGTACCCATCAAGCCAAAAGCTTGTGGTGACCCAGATGTTTCCTTAAAATTAAAAATGCTGAACAATGGATCCCAACTTCAGTAGCTACCACTTCAGTGGTAATTTCACAGTCTTCTTCCACTAGTTTCTAGACTTCAGCCACAGTTTCTTTATTTGTCAAGGTAGATAGTTCCCCTCTTCTGACTCATCTTTGAGGTCTTCCTGCCTTTCCTTAAAACATGTGCGCCATCTAAAATCTGTTGTTTTGTGCAGGCAGCATCCTGTAAGCTTGTTGTAAAGCTTCAATGATTTAGGGAAATGTCTACTCAAGTTTTTTGTTTTTTTTAGCCCTGATCTCAAAATTATATTTGTCCATGACACAAAAAGTATCCTTTTTGCCAAAGGTACTTTGACAAGACTAAGACAAATATATTACTGAGAGAATTTGTCTGCAGCCACCCACTGATTACAGAGGCATGTTTAAACATGTAATTTTGGGGAGAGGGACAAATTCATGTATGTATGAACTGGGACAAGGGTAAATAACTTTTTTACTTACCCTTGCAGACACAAATATAATCATATTAATAGGGCATTTATTTGAAATGAAATTTTTAAAAATCATTACTATAATTTAGTATTTTCCCAAATGTTTATTAGTACACTGTGTGGATTCTTTAAACATTTGGAAAAATGTTAAACTACAGTAATGATTTTTAAAATCTCATTTCAAATAAATGTCCTATTAATATGATTATATATGTGTCTACAAGGGTAGGTAAAAAATTATCACTATTAGGGTTCCAGTTCATACATGCATATATTGTGTAGATTCTTTGGAGTCTTGTTGTGGTGCTGTGGGTTAATGTGCTGGACTGCAAAGTTGGTTTGAACCTCAAGGTCAGCAGTTCAAATTCACCAAGCACTCCTCAGAAACCCTAAACAGAGTTGCTATGAGTCGAACCGACTTGATGACACTTAAGAACATGGTGTCTTTGCCCATTTATTCAAAAGAATAAATAGATGAGATTCATCTAAGTCTTACTATTCTTATTGCTGAAAAGAAGTACATTTGTGGGGAAATATTTTCCCTATTTTATTGTTTGCTTTTTATTTTCTAATGTTTAAAGATCTCTAATTTTTTGAAATTGGAACTGCTATCTACTTTTGTCATTTCTTCCAGTCAGAGGCTCGGTCCTCACTTCTATTTTTTTCTTCTCTTTCCCCTACTAAGCTATTTAATAAACTTGGAATATATTGTGGCAAACTCTGTGAGATGAGGATCTAAATTGCTTTGATATTTTTTTCCCAAATAGCTAACCAATTGTCCTAGCACCATTTATTATATAATCCTTCCCTTCATTGCTGATTTATCATTGTTGTTTTTAGAAATTGCTTTTTGTATCTCCATCTGGCCAAGTGGTTTTTAGAAAGGTTGCAGGGTAAAACTGTTCTTCTCTCCTGATCTTACATAACGTAGATCATATAAATTAGTATAATATAAATTACATAATTTAGAACCTCTGAAAAATTGCATACTGATTAAGCATTTGACCTCTGGACGAAAGCCAGACTGCCTGGATTCAAATTCCGGTGCCATTGTTTTTCCCAGGCCTGTTTTCTCACCTGTAAAGTGGGGGATAATAATAATATCTCCCTTATAGATCATTATGAGGATTAAATGAGTGAAAGCATTTGAAGTGCACATAGAACAGCTCAATAAACATTAGTTGTTATTATTTTTATTGCTTTTTATGCTAACCCTTTTATTTCTCAGATGAGAAACAGAGGCTCAGAAATGTGTAATGACGTTCAAGGACACACTGCCCAGCTTCTCTCATTGGCACACCTTCCATAAGGAAGGCAGGTTCTTTTTACATCCCCTACTCAGGAGTTGTGGTGTGGCACTGTGGTCAAATACATCAGACTGCAAAGTCAGTTTGAATTGCAAGGTCGGTGGTTCAAGCTCACCAGCTGCTCCTTGGTGGAAACCCTATACAGGGTTGCTATGTGTCAGAACTGACTCGAAGGCAATTAACAACAACAACACTCAGGTGTGGCACTGTGGGATTAAAGCACTGGACCACAGGGTCAGTTTAAACCACAAGGTCAGTGGTTCAAACTCCCCAACCGCTCCTTGGAAACCTTATACAAAGTCATTATGAGTCAAAACAGACTTGATGACACTTAACACAACCACCACCACCACCTCAGGCACAGTCCCATCAGGTCTGCTTTTGACACACAAATTCTGCTGCTGACAATGTGCATTTCCACCCAATGCTGTGGAGCCCATTCCAACTCATGGTGACCCTACAGAGGGTTTCCAAAACTACAGCTCTTCACAGGGGCAGGCAGCCTCATCTTTCTCCCAAGGACTGCCTGGTGGATATGAACTGCCATACATTTTAACAAGATCCCCAGGTGATCCTTGTGGGTCTCTAGGGATCACCTGGGGATCTTGTGAGGAGCCCTGGAAAAATAATGGGTTCAGTGTTGGACTGCTAACTGCAAGGTCAGCGGTTTAAACCCACCAGTCACTCCACAGGAGAAAATGAGGCTGTCTGCTCCCATAAATTGACAGTCTCAGACACTCTAAGGAGCAGTTCCACTTCATCCTATAGAAGGTCTCTATGAGTCAGATTTGATTCAGTGGAAGTGGGGTTTGGGGTTTGAGGAGCCTGTTAAAATGCAGATTTGGATGCAGTGGAAACACAAATTCTCAGCTGGGGTTATAACTGGAATGAAGTGATTTGAATCCCTGGAAGAGGGCAAGAATGCAAATTAAGCAGTGAGGGTGAGTCTTTCACAGGTCCATATCATCCTGGAGTGAACATCAGATGCCAATGTGAGTTGGGAGACATGAACCAGTTATATATGTGTTCCTCATCTTTCTTGGTTCTTCCCTGCCTTTCAAGAAAGAGCATCTCGCCATACTGGGTAGGTTTCCAGTGTTTCAAGATAAATATTTTCTCAACAGCATGACCCCCCAATGCAAACCATCTTGGACTCAACTGCAAGAGTGACAGCCTTTTGCTGCTTCCTGGAGTAAACATTAATGGACTTAATAAACAGTGAAACATCCTTCTCTAGCCCAGCACTTTCCTATGGGCTTTTTTAGGGTCACTTTTACTGAGAACAAAGACCATGACAGTGGTGTCATAGTCACTTAGCTGATAGTCTTGTCTTGCTCCTTCCCAAATCAGCTCTCCTCCAAAGTATACTTCATGAAGTATGCAGTTGGCCTTAACTGTCCCATGCTTACGTCTTTTTCACCATGCCCCCATCATAATACAGTCATGCTGCAGCCATAGCTGGCCAACAAAAAATGTTTTCCTTTTGTCAAATTACTGAACACAGTTTTGCTTTGTTATCCAGTAGAGTCTAAGAGTCTTAAGAAGCAAGTCAGAGTAGATTCTGTGGCATTGAGAATGAGCACATGGGTACATACAATGCACTTGCTTTGATAAAAAGCATAAAGAAAGTGCATCCGGCAGGCCCTAGTGACTCACTGGATTGTTAGGCAGCAAACTGCACCTACTGGTAAACTTCCCACTGAGCAAGTTTCCATAGTTAGGTGAAAGTATGGCAGACAGCCATTAGACTATCAAGGCAGAACACCTAATTTTGGCTAATGTACTCTCGAGTTCCATGTGTTTGAAAAATTATTATAATTAAACAGTAGAAAGTGTTGATGCCAAGTGATGTACAAGGAAAGCACATGGTTCCGGAAGAGACAATGGGTCGAGACTGAAATGCACTCACTTGGATGCGGCATGTATCAGGGTTCCCACACACACCACAGGCCAGAGGAACCAGGAAGCCATGATGCACTGTCATCACTGTGCAAGGGGCTGTCTTTAGTTCTCTGTCACAAAACCAGGCGGAGCTCAAAGCAAACCTTGTTAGCGCCCACACCGTTGTTGCTCCTGAACAAATCAATGTGCGGGGTAAAAATAGAAGCAGGGTGACAACATGCAGTACTTAATTCCACCTGACTCCTGTGTAGACAAATTCTACTTGGTCCCAATTGAGACACTGCATTGCTCTTTAATCATTCAGTGGCAGCTGCATTGAGAGGCCTTGTCTACCCCCTCTGCAGAGTGTGTGTTGCAGTTGATCAATGACACAATAAAGAAGATTCATTAACAATAACTGAAAATGACTTTCTAATTGGGGCTAACACAATAAAAGCTTCCATCTAGTCATCATTGCCTAATTGCATCAAGATGGCAAATAAATGGCCCAAGAGCAGACCAAGTGGCATTCATAAAGTCAGACCCCAACTTCCATAAAACTCCGCTGGCAGGCAACACATCCATCTACCTAAGGTTTCTACTCTGCAGCTGCTCACGTCCGCCTGGAGAGTGGTAAGAGACCTGTTTTTGTCTCTGAGGGTCACAATGCCTTTCCTCAGGAGAATGAGCTGGGTTGCATTTACAACTGACTTGACAAATCTATCCGTCTTCACTTTTAGCCCATCTCTATGCCCATTCTGGAGACAGAAACAAACAACAACTAAGGACAGATTCAAAGAAAAGAAGGGAAAAAATTCCAGGGTTATGGCGACTTCATTGAAAACATACACTAAACCCAGCAGAAACCCCCACTGGGCAGAGACTGTCCGACAAGGAGAGCCAAATACCCACAGGAGGCTCTGCTGCTCTGGTACCAGGAAGAAAGAACCGAATCGGGCAATCCAGGCTGCTTACATGAAACTTCAAAATTTAGATGTGATTTTGGTGACATGTGACATCACAGTGTGGGCCCCCTCTACTCACACTACATGGAGAGAAGAACAAGCAAGCTTGCCTCTTAGATGAGTCTAAGCAGAATGTACTTTTAGCAGTGTTTTCATCAAAACTTCCTTTGGCAAAGAACTAGTTCCCTAACTTGGGCATCTGGAAGATGTGGCCTCCCAAGGAGTAGTTATATGATCTCATCTTTGATTTAGATAATCAGGGTGGCAGGTCAAGAGTGAAGGATGAAGGTCCGTTGAGAGGAACCATCTGAGAGTTTTCCATAAAGATGTCAGTTTTCTGCTTGCTATAACCTCACATCCCAGTCACCAGGTCTAGTCCTGTTGATTTTTACCTTCTAATTCCATCTTCCTTTATGGGTATAGATACTAAAGAAGCAATATAACTTAAAAAAAAAAAAAAAAAAAAATTTTAGTGAAAACACACATGGGAAAGCATACATCCATGAATCAGTTTTTACACGTGCACTTCAATGACAAAAGGTTACCTACTTCACACTGTATTACCACTTCCACTATCTCTACCCATATTGCTTGGATAAGGCAACTCTCTAAATTCACTACCTTTCCCCAATTCAACTGTGTCATATCCCCTAGCTCCATGTATTTCCTATTACGCTCTGACCACTTTACAAGGTGAGCTCAGCTAATCAGGTTAAAGTCTTGTCCATACCACGTAAATACCTCTCAGAAACAAGGTCTGCTTCATGCTACGAACAGAGGGAGTGTAGGGGTTATGTGGTCCAAAACTCTCATTCTATACTAGACCACAGTGACCTCGACACCACAAAGCTAGTTATTGACAGAACTGAAACGAAACCTTGGGGCTCCTGACTTCACCAATGAACTCCATATTTTGGGAGTAAAAAGGAGAAGAGGAGGAAAGGTACCCTTATACCAGCCAATCACCTAATCAACTGAGAATCCGTGGATGAACTATATAGACATGCCTGGCAGTATGTTTCCCTTTCTAATGTCTGCAAAAGAAGCATAACCACAGTGAATACTCATGAAAAGAATTTTAAAGGCTACTCAAAAAGCAAAAGCAACAGGCATCAAATATTCAAGATCTGAATCTCATGAGGGTAGACCTGGGCTTCTTTTTTGTATGTGAATTAAGCAAAATGAAAATTTACCTTTTCTCTCTTTTATAAACATTTGGAGGTAAACAGTTCAGTCTAGAAAGCTGGTAGAGACCAGGACGCTTCCAGATCACCATTCTCTCAGCTCCACGGTATGTGCTTCCTACTCATAGTCTAAAAATGACGGCAGCTCAAACATCATTCCTGGCAGAAGATGGAGGAAGGAACAAATCAGGTAAGAATGGCTTCTGTAGAACAACTACCTGTCACAGCACTAGAGAAAGAACATTCACCAACTCTGAGTCTCCTGAAAGCTTGAGCTCCTGTAATTTTAGGAAGCTTCCTAAGGAGTTGTTGATGCACAACCCTGGTTAGGGACAATTAGGCTAGATTGTCTCTCAGGTGCCTTCTAGACATGAGCTGTTCTGAGAGATATGAAGTGAGAAGAAATCAATGGTGTATCAACCTAAACTGTGGTTCAGGTGTAAATTCAGTGGGCTGACCATCGTAGCCAAGCCTAGAGAAGTGGGTGAAATATGGGCAGGGCCTTCAAAGCCAAGCAATCTTGTCTCTTAGATGATGCTGAGATTTTCAAGGGACGGGGTGGTGCTAGGAGATACAGCATGAGGAGAACTAAGAGGTAGAGGTCAAGATTGATGACAGCCCCTCATGTTCAAGGGCGGTGGAGTAGTCCCTTGAATGAGCTGCAGCTTCCTAGGCACAAGTTCAGATTTCAGATTGTTATGTTGTTGATGTATGTCATTGAGTCAATTACAAGTCATAACAACCCTGCATGACAGAGTAGAACTATCCCCATAGGGTTCCCTAGGCTGAGAGTCTTTACAGGAAGAGACCTCTGGGTCTTTTCCCCCATAGAGTGGCTAGTAGGTTCAAACTGTTGACTTTTAGGCTAGCAGCCAAGCACCTAGACATTGCACTACCAAGGTTGCTACTGAATCAAATTAATGTTCCAAAATTTTGTACTAAAAACCTTTTCTCTTTTTTTTTTTTTGCATTTTCAACAAGATTTCCAAGTGATATTTAATTAAAAGATCAACATCTTTCCTCTGAAAGAACACTGTAGGCTTCCAGAAAAAGATGGCGGATCGGGTGGAAGTGTAGTGATGAGCTCTGCCGAGAACAACACAGACTACAGGACCAAGAAGGCTCAGGGAATGGTCCCAGTACTCTGAACCACATATAAAGGAATATTTAGAAGGTTGGAAGACTTACAGCTG
>NW_006408568.1:10206786-10211929 GCF_000296735.1 Chrysochloris asiatica | reverse complement strand
TATACCAAGCCAATTGCAATAAAAAGCAAAGAGGAGTGGCAGTACTAATCTCTGATAAAATAAACTTTAAGGCAAAAACCAGCATAATAGATAAAGATGGACATTATCTCATGATTAAAGAGACAATTGAACAAGATGAAATAACCGTAATAAATATCTATGCACCCAATGAAAGAGCTCCAAAATATATAAAGCAAACTCTAATAGATTTGAAGAAAAAAATAGACGAATCTACAATAATAGTGGGTGATTTTAATACACCGCTTTAAAAAATGGATAGAACAACCAGAAAGAAACTTGACAACGACACAGAAGAACTAAACAATATAATCAGCCAACTGGACCTTTTAGATGTGTATAGAAGAACACTGTACTGACTTCGTCTTCTTAAAGAATGCCACAAGGTTGGCAGTTCAAGCTCACCAGCCACTACTCAGAAACCTTATACAGGGATGCTTTGGGTCAGAACCAACTCGATGGCACTTAACAACAACAAAAACAACTCCCCCTTTTACCATTTCTATATCTGCTCTCTTCTCTCTCTACTCCCTCACAATCTCTCTCTCTTCTTTCCCTACCTCACTTGGTCCATCCCTCACATTCCCTTTTTGCTAAGTTTCTGAGTTGATAATGAAGGACAAGAAAGATCCCCCTGAAATGTGGATGTGGCCTAACTCCCCATCCTCTACCTCTAGAAGCTCTCTGCACATCCTGCACCTGCCCTTCCCCACACTGTTCTCCTGAAGGTGAGAGAAGACTGGGTGTCTGCTGTGAATGAGGGTATGGGGAAGTTGGCAGCATATGTGGGTGGGCTGGTGTCAGGGTGTGAAAGAGGCCCTACTGCAGTTCTCTCTTCCTCCCTGGCCTCCTGGCATCCACAGTGCCCCTGAATGCAAGGTCAGGGCAATGCCACTCCACCCGATCACCTGGACTCATCTGACTGGTAAATCAAGTGGGCAGCGATGGTATGATTTGAAGGAGAGCAGGGAAATGTCTCTAAAGCTGAAAAGGAAACTAACACTAGTTGAGGGTCCCTCTAGATACCAGGGTCTTTGCCATGTGCTTTATATATGCACAATTGTATGTAATCTTCATGTTACAAATGGTACAATGTAAGCTCAGATCGTTTGTGTAATTTATCCACGTTCATATAACTAGTAATATGATTGAAACTAGCTATCTGTCTGAGTCCAAAGGCTATATTCCTTCCAGTAAACCCCATACCATAGTGCCAAGAAGAAGGTGGAGATGGGATGGGTGTGGGAATCAACTATTAGACACTCACTTCCTAGGGATTATCTCCAGGAGGCCTTTGGTAAAGGTGCCCAATTAGTGAACTAATCTACTCTATCATGTGAAAATGAACCCAAGCCAGACCACTGCCAATGAGTCATATCAACCCTATGTAGAGTTTGAGTCCGTTATCTTTACAGGAGCAAACAGCCTCATATTTCTCCTGAGGAGCATCTGATAGGTTTGAACTGCCAACCTTTCTGTTCAAATTGACCTTAGAGTCCAGCACTTTATCCTGCAGCATCACACCAGACCTCCATTTAGAACTTAGCCAGTTCATAAAACTACCTTGGGGTCTCAGACAGCAAAGGACTTTAGGAAAAAAGCCAATGCTCAGGCAGAGCTTTGTGACCTTGGGTCAATCATTTAAACTCTCTCTCTCTGTGACTCAGTTTTCTTGTTTGTAAAAATAGAGACAATATTTCCCTCCAAGAGGGGCTGGGAAGATGATGGTTAAATGAGAGAATGAATCTGAAAATGGCATTTCCTGGAGCATAGTAGGTACTCAGCAGCATTTTCTTCACTGGGTCTATCAGCTGGAGAGCAAGACAAAGACAGAGCTGAAGAAAGAGCGAGGGCATCAAAGAAAGAAAAGAAAAAGCAATAGAATGAGAAGGAAGGTCTGCTGGGCTGTCTGTGGCCTGAGCTCTGCTCCCAGAAGGGGTGCTGCCACCTCCCCGTCCGCCTTCACTGCAGGCCCGTCAGGGAGGTGATTTATGGAGGCCTGTTTATTTCCTTTTCATATTTTTAATGACCTTTGGCGTCTAAGAGCAAGTCTGCCCTATTTCCCACTTCAGACAGAATAGCAGAGCAGCAAAGCAGCTGAAAGCACTAGGTTCCTGGCAGCCATCCTTCCCCAACAGGTGTGAGCAGACAGGGTGTTTTCTGCTGGGAAGGCAAGCTCTGAGCTGGGAGAGGCAGCGCTGGGGTTGGGTGGGGTGGCCCACGTGCAAGGAGGAAATGGTCTTGGACATCTTCCTTCTGCCATGGTAAGCTAGAGATGAAAATGGAGCGAATCTAGCATGCTAGCTGAATACAAGATCAGATGCCACAGGGCAGGGAGGTCACAGCTACCCCTTCTTGGCCCAGAACAGCTAAAAAATGGAAAAAATGCAAAATGAATGAAGGAATGAACTTGTCAGATTCCTCTGGGCATCCCAAAAGCCTGTGAGGTGCTTTTGCATCTTAAGCAAGTTCCTGTGGCGGTCCCATCACCCACACTTCTGAGGGAAACTGAGGCGACAGCAGGTCACTTTAAAATGACAGACCTATGACTTCCACTCATATTTTTAGGCTTAAAAGTAAGGACTGACATGGTGACTAGGGTGAAGGTGTAGTGAAGGTCACTGTCAGCAATAACTCGGAATTCCAGGCAAGAAAGAGGCAGGACGGGGCTCCAAGGCTTGGACCCACAGAGATAGGAATAGTTTAAAGGTTTGAGGGCTTATAGCCTGTCGAATTTGGAGCTGAGGTGGGAAATCACGTACTTTTGGATCTGCCTGCCAGGCACAGAGGCCTGAGCCCACATCCTGGGCGAATCCAGGCAGCGGGACGAAACAGGAGCCGCAGAGATGCGGCAGAGTCACACCGTGGGAACCTTGGAAAAGAAAGAGAAAAAATAGGTGCACAGTATACTCTGCCGATTTTGTGTGGTTCCGATTTTATTTTATTTTTCTTTGGTGTAGGGTAATAGGTGCGCTCTCAATTTGCCCACCTACATTCGGGTGAATAGAGAGAGGTAGAGGCTTAGCCTAGTGGCCACGACCCACCCTCACCGCTGGCAGTTTCCTCTGCCAGGAACTCACACACACTCAGCCCAAGCTGAGACGCGGATTTGGTCGGCCTTTTTGCACTGGGTTGAGAGGGGTCCTGGCGTAGCACTGTGGGTTAAGGTGCTGCACCGCCATTTCTTTTGAACTGCAAGGTCAGTGGTTCAAGCTCACCAGCCACTCCTTGGAAATTTGAACTGCAAGGTCAGTGGTTCAAGCTCACCAGCCACTCCTCGGAAACCCTATACGGGAGACGCGGATGTGCTTACTATTTGGTCGGCATTCACTCACTGGTTTGAGAGGCTTCCCGGCATAGCGTGGTGGGTTAAGGTGCCACTCTAAAGCCTTTTGAACTGCAAGGTCAGTGGTTCAAGCTAACTAGCTGCTCTGCGGAAACCTATATGGGAGCCACAGATGTGCGGACTATTTGGTCAGCATTCACTCACTGGTTTGAGTGGCGTCCCAGCATAACGCTGTGGGTTAAGGCACCACTGGAAAGCCTTTTGAACTGCAAGGTCGGTGGTTCAAGCTAATCATCCGCTCCGCGGAAACCCTATAAAGGGAGACGCGGATGTGTGTCCTATTTGGTTTTCTTTTTCTTTTTCTTTTTCTTCTTCACTGGTTTGAGCGGAGTCCCGGCATAGCACTGTGGGTTGAGGTACCACACGCAAAGCCTTTTGAAATGCAGGGTTGGTGGTTCGGGCTCACCAGCTGCTCCTCGGAGCCCCTATACAGGGTCGCTACGGGACGGAATTGACTCGACAGCACCTAACAGTAGGGAGAGGAGGGCAGAGGTGACTGAAAGAGAGTTAGAACATTAGAGAAATACTTACATTAAACTACAGATTTTTTTTCTTTTTTCTTTTTTCTTTCTTCCTCCTCTTTTTCTTCTCCGCCCCACTCTCCCTTTTTTGTGATTAAAGACTGCTATATTTAGTCTTGTTTTTGCTGGTGCTGCATTATTTTCATTTTTGCTTCTGATTCTGATTTTGCTTTTGTTTTTTACCCAACTGCTGTTGTTTGGCTGCTACACAGCCTCCCTTCTGCTTTTGGAGGACTCTTTGTCACCCTACATTACACGAGAAGAGTCAGCAACCACTGCCAAAAAGCCAAGCTGCAATCACACCTTATAAAATACCAAAACCCAGGCAAGAACCAATACCAGCTGTCATATACCAGGGAAACAGGAAACACCTGTGGAAGTTACTCTGAGTTAAGCAATAAGAAGAGGGAAAAGGGAAGACCACACCCTTATCACATCTTCCTGGAAGCAATCAGAAAGCATAAAACAGTACCAAAATACATACTCATATAAATATAAGGGCCAAAGATAAACATTAAACATGTCTAAGAAGCAAAAGCAGATGACCATATCAGCACATTTCCAGAAAAAAGATAAAATATCTGAGACAAATGACCTAGAAGTAGACCTGGACTCCATTCCGGAAGGAGGGCAGGCCCTAGAAATGCCTGAGAAAGAATTCAGAAAAATGATTATAAAATGTTTCAAAATACTTTACAATGGAGTTGAGAAAAATAAGGAAAACATCAGAAAAGCGCTACAGGAACAATAAAACAAGATAGATACAGCATTGGTAACACTCCAAAACCTACAGAAAGAGGTCCAAACAATCAACAACAAAATGGCAGAAATAGAAAACTCTTTGAAAGGGTAGAGGAGTAGAATAGATGAGATGGAAGAAAGAGTCAGTGAGCTGGAAGACAAGTCTCTCATTACCACTAAGATAGAAGAACAAACACAAAAAAGGGTAAAAAATTCAGAGGAAGGTCTAAGATTCATGTTGGACAACATGAAGAGGAATAACCTAAGAATTATAGGCATTCCAGAACAAAATGAGTCACACAAGTCCACAGAGGAAATAGTCGAAGAACTACTGGAAGAAAATTTCTCTAACATCCTCAAAAGTGAAAAAATAAGCATACAAGGCGCCCAGCGAAGTCCAGGAATGGTGGAGCCCAAAAGAAAATCACCAAGACATATCATAGTCAAACTCTCCAAACTCAAAGACAAGGAGACGCTCCTGAAAGCAGCAAGAGAAAACAGAGGGGTCACATACAAA
>NW_006408568.1:10177610-10201033 GCF_000296735.1 Chrysochloris asiatica | reverse complement strand
GAGGAGAGTGGAGCTACCGGCTGACGGGAGAGAGGGCATATGCACAGGAGCGCCCACACTTGCAGATGATACCCACATGACCTGGACCAGATGACTGGATGATCGGAGCTCAACCAGGAGAGGAAAGAAGAGGGGGGAAAAGAAAAAAAAAAAGAGTGAGCTGATGCAGTCTGATGAACTTGACCTATATCTATGGAGCAGCAACTCAAAAGAGGGAACAAATCCTCGCAGCGAGAAACATTCACACACACACACACCCCCCACACACACAGTGGACGGAGAAGGGCAGCTTGGACATTGGATACTTAAATGGGGAGGGGGAGACTACAAAGGCAAGAAGTGACTGGTTTACAAACTTTCAAGAGGGAACCTGGTCCTAGGGAGCATGGCAGAAGGCAGAATCTCCAGTAGGTACTATTCAATCTGTCTGGGTGTAGCTGATGAAAGAAGATACAGATGGGTAACTCGTGATACTGTAGTGAATAATGCTTGTCGGGACAGATTATGAGGGTTGGAAATGTAGAGGTGGAGGTTTTGTAACAAGGAAGGGAGTGATTAATTCTCCAGGATAGGAGTGGAGGCCTCTGGAACCATCAATGGAGAAGAGCCGAGAGAGGGACCCTACCCAGAGAAACAGTGATGCCTGAGTTAGAGACAGAGATGATGACGTGGAGTGATGAGGCGACTGGGGACTTTGGACCCAGAGAGGGAAAGGGACTGTGGGCTGAAAACTGGGGGGAGGAGGGGGAAGTGTAGGGGGCAGGTTTCTGTGATATACCCTTTGGATGGTTGATGATGTATGGAGGTGATTGGAACCATGGCAGTGAGATGATATATGATGGAATGAATGTAAAACTAAAGTTCTCCCATGTAAACTATCGTATAATTCACAATAAAACATTTTTTTTTAAATGTAAGGACTGACAATTCTCTGGACATTTCGGTTATATAGAGAGCCAATTGGCTTGCTCTCCAATGGAAATGTCTACTACACACCACATAAATGGAAATGACATCACTGGGCAGTTGGACAAGAAGGTTCTGAGATTTAAGCTCCCTTACCAACTCTGCTCTCATCCTCATCCAACCTCTCATCCATCTAGGTTCTGCAGAAGGGAGAAGTGTTTTGGTTTCAAATAGAGTCAGAAGTCCCTGACCCCCAACCCTTCAGCTCCAAAGATAGTTTAAAGAGTACCTCCAGAAACTCACCACAAACATTCCCTGCATTGATTTGCCACAATGGCCTCTCTTACCTCCATTAGAGCTCCTGTTAAAATGCTAAGTACAAGCTAGGTAAAGGATGCTTGATGGCCCATTGTTGAACAACTTGTGAGGTAAGCAGGTTATTAACAGGCAAGAGATGAGATGAGGTAGCACCAGCTCTGACGTTTCAATGCTGGAAGGAGACAGGTTCAGGGCAGAATGTTCAGACTGTGTGGGGAGGGCAATCCAAATGGGGGATAGGGGTGGGTAAGATGTGGCTGGGGCCAGTTGAAGACCCAACCTGCTGTTTGATTTTAGTTGAATTGATTTTGGATGGCTACATTGTTCATTTCTGCCCACCACACTCAACTGCTTCCCTGATTCAGTCATGACTTTCCTATACTACCAAGAGGGACCCTCAACTCCTTCTTCCCATGGTCTCGTCAAGAAGAAGCTAAAGGTGGTGAACACAATATAACTGGCCCTTGGTTGAAAATTCTCTCTCAGGAGAAAGGAGCTCACAACTTTGCCATCAATTGAGTCTGCTTGCCTGGTTTTTTGTTTTTGTTTTTTGGATTGTGAGCTTAAAGAGCATCTTCTAAATTTCAAATGTACTTAGGCTTGTGATTTACCAGCTTGAGAACGAGGGAGCAAGATTTGCTGAAAAAGCACTGCAGCTGTTAATGTTTGAGTGTCTTTTGTGTGTGTGCAGAGAAGAGGGAAGGGGGGGGGCAGGGAGAGGGAGGAGAGAAGCAATTTTTAAAAAGCATAGAATTTGAGGACAATAACAGAGAGTAGGTAGGTAAATGAAGAGAAGGACAAAGGTTGGAGGTTCAAGCCCACCTGCTACTCTATGGGAGAAAGATGTGGCAGTCTTAGAAACCCACAACAGAGCGGGCTGGACCAAAGTTGGGGTGCAGGGGTGAGGTCCTTACAACAGGCTTATAAAGGACAGCAAGGCAGAGTGGACACAGCACCCATAATAGTTCAAATAACTGGCAGTTATTGAGTGCTTACTATGAGCTAAGCACTACTTGAAGCACTTTACATATAAGACTCATTTAATTTTTGCAATAATCTTTTGAGATAGATACTCATACAGCTGGTTAAGCAATAAAGCTGAGTATGAGCCCAGGTAAATTGGCTGCCTCAAACCCCCAGACTCAATAAGGGATGCTGGGTGAATGGTAGGCAAGAAAGAAGGAAGAAAGGGATGAAAGGAATGGAATGGAATGGTAAGAAAGAGAACAGGAGAAGGGAAGCCTGAATGTGGATCCCATCTCCCTCTTGGAAGATCAACAAAGGTGTCTGAGTCTGACTTATTGCATCTATAAGAAGTGGTGATGATTCCTCTCTTGCCTTCTTACTAAGGTTGTTCTGAGCGCAGATGAGTATATGCAGACGAAAGTGGTTTGTGAGTAGTTTATGACCATCAGGGCCTCTCATGGTGGCAGGAATTCATAATCCGTGGAGTTGATGTGCTGCCTCCTCCTGGCTCTACGAAGTTGCCAAGGTCAGGAATACCATTGCTATTGGGTGCCATTGAGTTGATTCAGACTCATATCAACCCTACAGGACAGAGGAGACCTTCCCCCACAGAGTTTCCAAGACTATAATCTACAGAAGTAGACTGCCATATCTTTCTCCCATGGAGCAGTTGGTGGATTTGAACTACTAACTTTTCAGTTAGCAGCTGAGCACTTAATCACTGAGCCAACAGGATTTCTTGGAAACTCACTACTGCAGTAATAAAAAAATAAACACTGGAAGCGCTTGTCACTCACTCAGGGGTCCCCAAGCACTGCTCCTTCTGGGTCACCAGAGCAAGCTAATTTGCCTTGCAAATAACTTGTACTGATAAATGATATGCACACACAAGTGTAAAGTAACTGAATTAACCAAAAAATACATAGTAAATCAATTTCTTTATAACATCCAATAAATAAATGAGTTCCAGTTACTGAACAAAACAATGAGCCTCAACAGCTGCACCCTATTCCAATAGATGTGGCTGGCCTGGGATACCTCACGGATCCTCAGCCCTTCACTCCCTAGCAGAAGATGCTGTGCATGCACACAACAGCCCCCACCCCCACGCCGTCCCCTGAGGATTTAAACTCCAACTCCATCTATGCCCTTCCTTTGAGAGAGGACCAGGAATTAGTATTACAACATAATCAGACTTTGGTCATTCCTGTCTCAGGATCTTTGCATTAACTGTTCCCTCAGTCTGGTGTGGTGCTGTAGGATAAGCATCGGTTTGAGAGGGATGGAGGGAGAGAGGAACTAAAAGGCCGATGGTTCAAACCCACCAGCTATTTGTCAGAAACCCTATACAGGGTCACTCAATGGCTCAACAGCTTTGTGTGTGTGTGTGTGTGTGTGTGTGTGTGTGTGTGTGTGTGTGAAATGAGTGATAGTTTACAAGAGAGAGCATCAGTTTTACACTCATCCTATTGTATTTCATCTCACTGCAATGATTACAATCCCCTCCATGCATCATCATTCAACAGTGTTTGTGTCTATTCCCTGTTTTTGTATTTTTTTTTGGATGCACACAAAAACACTCAGGAATATATAATTATTTAAACAACCAATGGGCACACTCTGCAAGCCTGCCTCCTGGCTGCCAGCACACACCCTTTCTCTTTCCATGAGTCTAGAGTCCTCAGCTGTTCTAGCTCTCCATGCCAGCACATCTGCCTCCACCTCTGGTGTCGCTGCCTCTCTGGATAGGGTCCCACATTCTGTTTGTGGTGTTTTCCTTTGATGGTCCCAGGGTCCTCTATTACTGGACTGTAAAATTAATTACTACCCACTTTTTGTTACAAAACTTCTACCTTTACAGTTGTGACAATCACAATTAGTGATAATAACAATTACTCACTATTGAATCATAAGAAGCTTATCCCCATCTCCTTTCACCAGACCCAGACTAGACAAGACAAAAACTATTCAGTGGTGATTCTACCTTCCCCTGCACACTCTGAAACTAAACTGACTCTTGAAAACTTGTAAACCAGTCACTTCGTGGCTTTATAGCTCCCCTTCCCCACCCCATTTTAGGCAGCCAGGTATCTAAGTTGTCCATCTCTATCAACCCTGTGTACACATGGGATATCAACGATCTTTGATGTGAAGATTCCTTCCCTCTCAGTTGGTATTTTAAGTTACTATATACCTAAGTATAGGTCAAGTTCATCAAATTGTAGCAATTTACATGTTTCCTTTATTAAATTTTTTTTTATCTTCCTCTAGTCGAGTTCTGATCATCCGGCCACTGAAGCTAGGTCAAATGGGTAGTATCTGCAAGTCTGGGCATTTTTGTGCATCTTCCCTCACTTCATAGCAGCTGGATGCTTAATTCTCAGCTCTAGCTCTCCGTGGCTATATCCTTGTCCATGGGCTGAGGAGTCCCCAGGTCTCACCTGACTTAATGGCTTTTAAGAACAACAACTGTGTGATAGCACTACCAACAACAACAACCAGAGTTCATGCCTGACGCACAGTTGTTGTTGTTGTTAAGTGCCCTTGAGTCGGTTCCCACTCATATCAACCCTGTATAGGGTTTCTGAGAAGCGGTGGGTGAGTTTGAACCACTGCCTTGCAGTTCAAATTGACCTTATGGTCTAGTGCTTATCCTACAGCACCACACAGGACTCCAGGTACTCGATATTTATTGAATCGCCTGAATTAATTGACAATGCATCAATGCCAGCACAAGACTAAGCATTATTTCATTTAATTATCTCATCAGTTTTATATCAAAAGCAAACCCACAGACATGGAGTCGATTCTGACTCACAGTGACCTGACAGGGCAACGTAGAGATGCTCTATACAATTTTTTTTCATACTAACTAGGTTGTTAGGGAGCAGACAGCCTCATCTTTCTTCCTCAGAGCAACTAGTAGGTTCAAACTGATGACCTTATGGTTAGCAGCCCAATGCTTAACCCATTGCTCCACCAGAGCTCCTTTCAGCCATATGATATCAGTGTATGTAAATTCCCATTTTATATCTGAGGTCCTGAATGAGGCTATGTAAGTTGCTAGTAATGGGACTCCAAGCCTACAGCTCACATGCCCAATTTGGGGGAAAGAAGATGGAACCCACTGTCATATCCAGCAGGTAAAGGAGTCACATGAAAAAGGCAGGAGGAGGCCGGGGTGAACACAGGCACTTTTCCTTCCCCCACGACATTCTGGAAACCAGGAAGCACGTCCCCTGGAGAGGTGAGATGGTTTGGCGAGCATGTGCTGTGGCCAGTGAGGCAGCTGATAGTGGCTGCAGATGACACTGTGGGCAAGTCGACAGGGACAGGCCTCTCTAGGCTGGAGGAAGAGGTTGTGCCTCACTCACACACCTTTCATCTTCAATAATGCGGCAACTGTAAAAATGCGATTGTGGCTGCAGTCTCAGCCACCCATAGCTTCAACAGCTGCTGTCACAGCTTCCCTGGTCATCAAACCCCTCTAGGATTCAAGGGTTGCAGAGTACCTCGCGGGTCTGGGCTCACACTAGATCCTGACTGTCCTTGAGCCATGACTACGAGTATGGTGTGTGTGTTCATGCAGCGGAGGTTTTCAAGCACATTAGGAATGCTGTTTTTCTCGTCTTCTGCCCAGACTGCTGGCTCTCTTGGTTTAAAAAAGTCTGACCAATGCAAACCTCAGAGAGTTGCTTACTTCATACTTTCCCTGAAGGAAGCTGTGTGCTAGTGTGGGCCACAGAGAAAGATTAAGTGAAGAGGCAGCCTTAGAGAAGGGGATAATAACTCAGAGAGATTAGCCTCCTTCCCAGCCCCCATGGAAAACCTTCCCTTCCCCTCCCCTTTCCTTCCTCTACACCCGATCTGGCTCTACAGCCCCTTCCAGTATCCATGACTGCTACCGGGAAGGGAAGTAAGAAGAGTGGGGGCAGAGGGTGATTAATCACGTGTACATTCTACTAATTACAATAATTGCTATTTAATGATTTGTGTATATTTCTCAGACTAGGAGTGTATATCCAACTGCCGGAGCGAATAGGACATGCTGGAGCTTGGGTTGTTGCTTTGTTTTTCTTCTTAACTGAAGAAGAAATTATATATATATATATATTGTTGTCGAGTACTTGGAGTTGGTTTGGACCCATAATGACCCTGTATAGGGTTTCTAATTTATGTGTGTGTGTGTGTGTATGCATGTATATATATATATATATACATACACATACACATTTACACAGGAGGAAGCTTCAAAGAATTTGTGGAAAAAATGAATTAAAAGATAATTGGATTTTTCCATGCACTTTTTGAAGCTCCTTAACACACACACATGCATACATGGTTGTAGTGGTGGTGTGCCATGGAGTCGATTCCAACTCACAGCAACCCTGCATAGGGTTTCGAAGGCTGTAAATCTTTAAGGGAGCAGAAAGTCTCATCTTTCTCCCAAGAAGCAGCTGCTAGATTCAAACTGATGATATGATCAGTAGCCCAACTCATAACCCACTGCACTACCAAGGATATATTTGTTGTTGTTGATGTTAAGTGTTGTTGAGCTGTTTCTGACCCATAGTGCCTTGCATAGGGTTTCTGAGAAGCAGCTAGTGGGTTTAAACCACCGACCTTGCATTTCAAAATGACCTTGTAGTCCAATGCATTATCCTGAAGTGCCACACCAGGACTCCAGGATATATATATATATATATATGTTGTTAAATGCCATTGAGTCAGGTCCGAGGAGTAGCTGGTGGGTTTGAACTGTCAACCTTGTGTTTCAAACTGACTTGGACTATCAACCACAAGGATCACAGTTTGAGCCCATCAGTCATTCCATGGGAGAAATATGAAGCTTTCTTGGAAACCCTACACAAGTCAGAAGTAAGTCAACAGCATTTAACAAAAGCATATATATACTGATGCAGAATAATGTACTAGACTACAAGGCTAGTTTGAACCTCAAGGTCAGTGGTTCAAGCTCAGGCTCACCAGCTGCTTCTAGGAAACCCTATGCAGGGTCTCTATGAGTTGGATCTGACTCAAGGGCACTTAATAATATGTATATATTTTACATATATATAATTTTTTTGATTAAGTGCTTAAGGTTGAGCTACCAACCTTGCTGTTCAAACAGACCTGCGATCCAGTGCCCATTCTACAACACCACACCAGGACTATATATATACACACACACACATACATATACATACAGATACACAAACAAATACATGGGAACTCAATAAAAAGCAAAGTCTACCAATAATCATAGACAGTAGAATCACAGGCTGCAATGCCTTGAAGAGGGTCAAGCAGAGAACTGGGGACAAGGAGGCTGGATCCCACAGAACCTAAAGGTCAGGATTTGAGAGCAGGCACTTGTTAACTATTAGAAATCCTTTTTTTTTTTTTTTTTTCCTGCTAGGTTTGGAGCCAGTAGCCCAGGATCAACAACACTGTTATTTGTCCTCAGATGGAGAGACACCCCATACCTTGAATGCTAGGTCAGTTAGAAGTAGAAACTGCCTGGAGTTCAAATCCCCAGGGGTCTGCGGTAGGGGTAGGAGACTGGCTTTTTGAGAAAAGAAAAGAAATATATGAGATCAGAAGAGAATTACAAGCCCATCCTGCAGCAAAACCCCGAGGGGACAGGCATTTGGGCAAGAAGCTAGTGCCAAACCCAGAATAGCTCGTGGGGCTTCCTCTGCCTGGGAAGTAATCTGTATCTTCTCTACAATGTCAAAATGAGTCAAGCATAAGGAATTGAAATGTCCAGCCAGGCTCTCTTGTTGTTAAGGGGGTGCCTCTGCTCAGTTATTTCTAAGCCTATCCCTTCCCACCACATGCTCCTTCATTCTCAGCCCAGCACATCCCCAGGGGTGGAAGAAAGCACATCCCCTGTGAGCTCCTAACATTTGCAAACACGTCAGCTCAAATTAAAATCCATAGCAAGACTCAACCAGAGAGAAAGAGAAACGTCCAAAAGACACTCAATGGTGGAAATCTGGAGAAGACAAAGTCTGCTTTTGGAAGAGCATATGGATTTGGTCAAGGACCTCTTTGGAAAAGGAGCAGCAGCCATGCCCCTGTCCTGACCATGAGATGCTGGAGTTCAACCAGCCAGTGCTACCAGACCTTCTCTTATCTTAGGCTTAAGTCAAATATACACAGTGCCAGAACAGAGACCTGCAGAGGACCTCGCCTGAGAGCCAAGGGGCTAGGGAAGTACAAGGAGCCATGATGTCAGCAGCCCAAGGAGCGTCCCTTTGCTTCAGGGCTGCTTTGTGGGAGAGTGGTCTGATTCCTGCATGACTCCTGGCAACTCCTATCATGTAGCTGCTGTGGGAAATACATGGTGGCCCCTAGCCAGGACAGTGGCAGCTTCTGAAGACACCATGAGAAAGGGAATTTCAAATCATGAGCCTTATACTTCCAGAAAGAGTTGATATTAGAGGCTTATAGGCACCCCTCTGAAGCTGGAGGATGGGTCACCAGGGAGATAACATGTTGTCAGCCACGGCGCTCGGGTCTGAGTTTCTCAGTTCTCATTCCAGAGAGTAGGACTTGGAAAAGGAAAGTAAACCTCCTCCCTTCCTTCTTTCTGGCACTTACTATGTGCAAGGTGCTGTCTGAGTGCCTGCCTCCCATGTTGTTGTTGTTAATTACCGTCAAGTTGTCTGACTCATCACCATAGAGGCAGAAGAACATGTTGCCTGGTCCTATGCCATCTTCATGATGGTTGGTACTGAGAGTACCTTCCAACCTAGGGAGGTCATCTCCCAGCACCCGATCGATCAGACAATAGTCTCTTGTTGTACGTTTTCCTTGACTAATTATCAGAAGTAGATTCCCCAGTCCTTTCCTCCTAGTCTTAGTTTGGAGGCTACACTGAAACTTGTCCATTTGTTCTGATGACTCTTGAAATTTTGGTGACATAGCCTCAGCATCACAGCAACATACAAGCCACCACTGTAGGACAAACTGACAGATGGGTGGTGGGTCACCTACCAAAGGGAGCCAACAATTCATCTAATTCATGTGTTTCCACTTGTGTTGAAGTAGCCAACCTGACTCCTTTGTTTTGGGGACCCAGCACAGACTTCTCTAGACTTGATCCCTTGAGGACAGGAGCTACGTCCTTACAGACTTGTAGCCCAATGCCCAGCACCGAATGTGACACAAAGAAAGTTCTCATAGAATGTGGACTGGCAGGTGGAAAGGAGGGATGAATGCACAGACACTGCCTTTGCTGAAATCCTGAGAATGAATGTCATTCTGCCCTTGATTTTGATCTAAGAAGGAAGTCAGCAGCCATTGAACATCTTATGTGAGGATTGGTGCTTGGGCTGTCCCATGGCTCAACAAGACCAGCTTACACAGCTAGGAGAATTCTTCATTGTCACCTTGTTTGAAATCATTGTTTAAGTGACTGCCGAGTAAGATGTTTCCTCTGACTTGCTGCCACCTGTCAGCTCTGTAATTATACTTTACAGTTTTAACAAAACCTTTTCTGATTGTGTGGGTACCAGCTCCAGTAGGAGAAAGAGCAGCCTACAGATAATTTTTTAAACACTTCACACCTCATAAATGCGATTCAAGGAAAGTCAATCTGGCTAGAACAACTTTGTACAGTCCTAACCACTGGCCTGTTACAAGACAGCTGCTTCTATCCACCCTCATCACCAAGCCTAAGCAAACCTTCAAGTCTGTCTTGGGACCTCTCTACTCCACCGTTATTTACTTTCATAGCATGTGCAGATATGCATGTTTCATCAGGCTCCTCTGAGCTTCTCCCTATTAATTAAAGCATGAAGTCTGTTACTTATTCCTCAGAATGAGTTTAAGTCACTATGTTCTCACCTCTCCCACTTTCATTAAGGAAGGTGATCATGTCTTCTCTCCCCTCTCCACCACCTGGAATGAAAGAGCAAGGAACTTGATGACCAGCAGCCATCACCTGCCGGAAGTGGCTTCTTTCCTCTGTGTTTTCCTAAGTCCAGTCATTCAACACAATACTTTCTGGAACAGTCTGGGCCACAGTGATGACTCCCTTCGGGAATTTACTTCTGAGTCAGCTAGATTCAGACACAATGGATATATACTGAGTTCCTTTTGTGTTTTAGGCAATATGCTAAGCGCTTGCCACATGTCATCTCATTTAACCCACTGTGGGCTGGCACTTTGTTGACAGGGGTCATTTTCTTCTCCAGGTCACTACTGGCAAACCAGCTCCCTTAATAGCACACAACTCCACAGCCACTCAGGGTATCCAATATGTCCCTTACACTTAGCAACCGATTGTCATCGAGTCAACTCTTACCCATGGAGACTGTATGTATGTCAGCTTAGAACTGTACTCCAGAGAGTTTTCTGATTTTTTAGAAGCAGATCACCAGGTTTTGTTCTAAAAGCAGCTCTGGGCAACCTTGAACCTCCAACTTTTTGGTTAGCAGCCGAGTACATTAACCATTTGTACCATCCAGAGACTACATTTAGTAGACACTTGATTTTGTTGACAAATGAATGAGTTAGTGGTCTTTCAGATATTAACAAGTAGCTGGGGGAGAGGGAGGGGTATCTTTTTTTCCTCCCTAAGGGCTTTCTTGGATCTGAAGTTCACCGACTATATTAGACTATATTATTTATGCCTGAGGGCTTTGTGCAGCACAATGAATGGCTTTCCTTAGCAGTCAAAGCAAACTCTCAAATAAGGACCAGCACGAACTAAACACTATGTGTCATATGATGTCTTGGCTTGAGTATGAAACAGATACCCAACACCATGTTTTGAAAGAGCCTAGCGTAGTGGTTACGAATCGGGCTGCGAACCTTAAGGTCAGCGGTTCGAAACTACCAGCTGCTCCGCGGGAGAAAGATGAGGCTTTCTACTCCCGTAAAGATTTACACCCTCGGAAACCCTGTACAGGGTCGCTATGAGTCGGAACCGACTTGACGGCACTTAACAACAACAACAACACCTGGTAGTGTAATGGTTACGAATCGGGCTGCTATTCTCAGGGTCAGCAGTTCGAAACTACCAGCTGTTCTGCAGGAGAAAGATGAGGCTTTTTGCTCCCGTAAAGATTTATAGCCTCGGAAACCCTGTTCAGGGTTGCTATGAGTCAGAACCAACTCCACGGCACATAACAACAATACCACACTGTTTTACGCATGGTAGTTGCATGACAAATATTTTTGCCACAACAGTAACAATGGCCAACACTTTGTGAAGGTTTACTGCATGTCAAGCATTCTACCTACACTTTATTTTTGTCCTCTTAACAACCCATTGAGACAGGTATGATTACCCTGATGATCAAACCGAGGTCTCAGAGAAAGACAGGCTTTTCTCCAAGGTGACAAGGCTGGTATTTGATGCCAGAGCACACATTCATAACCTGTATGCCCTGTCGTCCCCTTGGTGTGTCCAGCTTTGGGGGCAGCCCCTGGTTAGTGGATGCAAAACAGGCCCAGAGATGGGTCTTCCAACAGTGATGGCAATCTCCAATCACCTGTTCCCAGTCCACAAACACCCTGTGCCCTCAGTCAATTGCTTGGTGATTATTTTGATCCCACAGTTGGTTCCAGGCAGGCCAGGAGAATCTCTGACACAGGAACTGTTAGTGCTGATCTTTCTGTTATTATTCTTTTTTTGCCTGAAAAGAGTAGGTTCCTTCAGAGCAGGAACATTAAGAGAAGTTGTGTATTGTTGGAGCACCTTTAATCTTTGTTGTTGTTGTTGTTAAGTGTTGTTGATTAGTTCCAACACATAGTGACCCTGTATAAGGTTTCTAAGGAATGACTGATGGATTTGAACTGCCAACATTGTGGTTCAAAGTGACCACATGGTCCAGTGCTTATCCTACACTGCTACACCAGGACTCCACCCTTATTCCTAGAACTAGATAAAATCTCAGATGGCTTCTGATCTGGAGATGAGAACAAAAGCTCTTACAATTATATTTTAAAACCAATCATTCATTCATTTATTTGTTCAGTTGACTGTATCCACAATGTTTAAAATGATGCCTGGGACTTAATCTTTGCTCAATAAATAGATTTTTCTTTGTTTTCAAACCTCTTCTCTCAAGTCCTCTGCCAGAGAATAGACAGATGATTTAAAGATACCTGCAGCTTACAAGCCTCTGTGCTAGGCACGGGCACACAAAGGCAGTTTCCATAATGAAACCCGCCTATGGTATAAAAGACTGCTACAGTCCATCTTCCCCCACCCCGTAAGTCAAACACATTAACAACACAGTTTTGTAATAAAGAAAGGTAGATAGCTGGAAAGAAAACAAAACCCACAAATATTCAGTATGTTCACATGGGCACTCATCAGTCTTGTTGATGAAAGCTGGTCCCAAGTTGTCTTAAATTCAATTTTAAGCAAACACTCATTTCTCTCTAGTTCTTAGATTATTGGCACAAAAGGAAAGCAGGCAGATACAGATGGTATCTGTCAAGAGAGTGTTCCCAAATTCTCCATATAAACAAGGGGCAGGAGACCACTCTTAGGGTGCTCAATTTACATTAAATATCTGGAGTTTTAATAAGGCACCTTGTGAAAAATGATCAGTGCCCGAGAATGAGTTGGGGAAACTTTAGGGAAGTAAGGAAGACACTACATTTGCTCTCATAGCCATGAAATGGAAGAGTCCTTATTATAGGCTAATGCAAAGGTGAGAAGTTTGACTTTGGTCAAGTCATGACCTGCACGTTTCCTTTTATAAAAGCAGGATGATGGTGGTGGTGGTATGCGTGTGGGAATAAGGGGACAGTGGGAAGACTGTTCTTACCCTTTTCTACATTGAAAACAATTCACAGCCATGCGACCACTTTGCAAAACTGGCTACACATGTGCATGCCCTATGAGCTAACAATTCTACTTGTAGGTATTATACTTCATTGAAGTATATACATATGCTTGCTAAAAACAAAAACAATTATCCATCAACAGCTGAAGGAGTAAAAACATTGTGGTTTACAATACAACGGAATACTGTTGTTGTTGTTGTTGTTAAGTGCCATCGAGTTGGTTCCGACTCATAGTGACCCTGTATAGGGTTTCTAAGGAGTGGCTAGTGAATTTGAATTGCCAACCTTGCAGTTCAAACTGACCTTGAGGTCGAGTGCTTACCCTATCGCGCCACACCAGGACTCCTATGCAAATACATATGAACAACCACTACAGGCAAATACATGGATGCATCTTACAAACATAATTTTAAGTGAAGAAAGCTAAATAAACAAAACTGCATATTGTTTGATCCCATGAATATAAAGTACAAAACCAGGCAAAACTGACCCAGGCAATTAGAAGGCTGGTAAGTGATTACATAGTCGTGTGTGTTGGAATATAGGGGGGGTGAATGGTAAGGGGCACAAGAGAGCTTTTTGGGTGCAAATATTTGTTATGTTTCTTGATCTGGATGCTGAATACAGAGTTGTGTTCACTTGAGGAGAATTCATTAAAATTTTGCACTTTGCTGTATGTTATATTTCAATAAACCCAAACCAAACTTACTGCCATCAAATCAATTCCAACTCATAGTGACCCTATAGGGTTTCTGAGGCTGTAAATCTTTACAGGAGCAGACAGCTTCATCTTTCTCCTGTGGAGCAGCTACTAGGTTTAAACTGCCAACCGTGCGGTTAGCTGTCCAATGCTCATCCCATAGTGCCACCAGGACATCAATACAAGGTATATTTACAATACTTAATTTAAAAAACTAGATAATTGACCTTAACTTTGGATTTTCCATACAAACTCAATAAAATCAAAGTTTTATCCTGAGATAAAGGAGCTCTGGTAGCGTAGTGGTTATAAGTCGAGCTGCTAACTTCAAGGTCAGCAGCTCGAAACTACCAGCCGTTCCATGGGAGAAAGATGAGGCTTTCTGCTCCTATAAAGATTTACAGCCTCAGAAATCCTATGCATGGTCCCTATGAGTCAGAATCGACTCCACAGCACACCACCACCACCACCATCCAGAGATAGAACTTTGGAACTTATTCCTAGGCATTTGGAAGGATGAACAACACAACTGCTCCCCAAAATGAGAGAATATGGGAGTTCTCAGCTTGAGAAATTGCTGACTCTTCAGAAAAACCAGTTGCCAGGAGATAAAGGAAACATGTTTGGACTTCCTGAAGGTGACAGTATGACTACATTGTCACCAGCCTACAAGAAACCAAGGAAAGGAAAGAGTAAGAGAAGAAAGAGAAGGAGAAAAGTATAGTTTGGGCTGAGTCTTCCAGAAAGACGGTCAACGAAGCTTCATGTCCTGTGCCAATAAAGCCACCACAACAGGGAGGATACTGCTATCACCCTTAGGTCCTGGCCATGAGAAAGACACATGGCATGTGATAGAGTTGCTTTGTGGTAATTATTTCCTGCTCAGTCAAGGAGGTGATAGTTCATCTCAGGGGAGACTTCTTAATTGAAAAGTATCAATAGATAAAAAACAATAAAAACATTTTTAACTTAAAACATGGTTTCCTCAGCCCTGTCTGCTTTAGTTGTGACCAAGCTGCTAATGCTGTTTTACCAAAAAGGACCCTCCCGGGTCCTCTTAGCTCTTACCTGATAGCCTTATTTCCTAAGAGAAGGAGGAAGGAAGCCTGTGTTTATATCAGGGGGAAAGGTTTCCTCCTCTTCTATGTCAGAACAATATGCTCTTTCCATCTCTGAACCATGTTCTAAATGAACCAATGTAACTAAATGTTGTTCAAATCTGTCATTTCATTTATCCTCGATGATTATATGCTGGGTTTTTTTTTTTTTTTGCTTTGTTTTGTTTTTCCTGAGAGACATTCTAGACCCTTAATTTTAGGTTACTTCTCTTTCCAAAGATTTCCAAGCTAGTTTCCTGCTGATTAGTGTCCTACCAGAGGGAGCTGGGAGAAATTAAACTCTTTACTTCACTCTGTAAGCAGTTCTGAGGAAATGCTCTTTCAGTTAGAGAGGAAGTTAAATCTTAATGAGTTTTGGGGTCTGTCAGTATATTTATTGATGAATTTACTATACAAAATGCACTGGACAGCCATCAGGTGCCAAGTATTGTGCTACCCTTTTAGCCTGCCAACTCTAATACATGAAGTATATCATTTAACCTGACCCTCCCATCAAATTCTTGGCAATAAAGTGAAGGAACCAGGGTTTTGAACTAGTTCTCTCTGATTCAGTTAAGGCCAGTGATGTGAAATTGGAACAGACCCAAATTTGTAAAACATGGTGTACAAGTATGATAATTGGAACAGGAAAAGTGCAGGTTGACACCCTGCTAGAAAATTAATCTCCCCCTTAGAAAACAAGGACAGCATGCATGTTGCATTAGAATCAAATCTCGTGATCAACAGACTCGGAAACAACATTGCCCAGCTCAAAAATGGTCACCAATCACTCCACTCTGAACGTGTGCTGCTCTCTGTTGGAAATAATCCAGTCTCTTACATCTGATTCCTGAAAGAGCTCACTATATTCTTTCATTCTAGGAGTTCAATCCACACTTTTTTCCATTCCAATTATCCTTCCAATACACCCACATTGTATAAATTCAGGTCTGCTCCAGTTTCATTGTATCAACCATGAATGAATCTGGTCAAAGCAGTTCAGAGCCCTAGAAGGAGTACAAGTTGTATGATGATGGTGAAGCGGACTTAGAGCTGATTTATCATATACACAGAATTCTGACAAATGGCTCTCATAAACTAGAAAGGTAATCTCTGTGATCCCTGGCCCAGTCCACACATCAAGGTGTACTATATAGAATTGCACCTTGGATAAAGTCTAGATACACACAAAGTTAGGAAAGGACTATGACTAAGGAAAACTAGTTGACCTCCGAAGTTCCTTTTCATGGCTACAGTCTACAACGAATACAATCTTTTCTCACTGCTCCTTGCCATAAGAACCACCTCTCTGAAGAGATGGAGGGAATGTGATAGATTGGACTCATCAGTCTTAGGGGCAGAGCTTCCTGATACTTTTCACAGATGTTCTCTGTAATACCCTGACATTGTATAGAACCATTTCCAAGGAACCACAACTCCATGCTCTTGTATCCATGGGAAAAGTGATGAATATTCCACAGGTTATCATAGTTTACATAAACCTACAGAGCCGTTACCACCTGCTCATTCTATTTCTAAATACTACAGCTACCAATGAAGTTTAAATTTTTTCCCCAAAAGTTGTTTCTAGTCTGATCAGTGATATACTAGATGTCATGGTTTTCACTGAAGGTCATTAAGGACAGTGACCATCCCTCTCTCTATGACAAAATTTGTTATCTCGGATAAATATGTTTATGTTCTAGGTAAACATGCGATGTTCAATTATGCTTCCCATATAGTATCTGTCTCTGGTTTGCTTTGGAGAGGAAGACTAAAGTAATCTATTTTACAAGGTTGGGATTGATGACCAACCCTAAGGGAATGGGTCAGCTTGGGTCTAATTTCACTGTTTCCTGAAGGTAAAAGGAGGAAGTAATAATCAAGGGTTCATGCACACTCCAGTTGATCTGCCTGGCATGGTGTTAATGTAAACAGTTAATGTAAACAGGCTTGTAGGCCTCCGAGAATACAGGGTAGCTTTAATTAATTCCAGTACACGCCTTGCAATGTTTACATTCCAAATTACCTTCAAGTCAGAAGTATGCAACCCAGAACCACAGTTTGGGGGTAATAAAATTCCACTAGCCCGTTGCTTCCAGCATCTGGAAGTCATTTGCTAAAAGAGCTAGAGTTGGCTTTTTGGGACAGTTAGATGTGCTTCAAAAGAGGGATGAGGTAACACTGGCATTCCTGCTGACATGAGGAAAGACTAGGCTGGCTTCTGAGTAGGGTTTATGTCCTATGGATTCTGAGCAAAGAGAGAAAAGTTCCACTAACAGCAGGCACGAAAGGCCAGGACAGGGGCCTGAGACAAAGATGTCACACCCATGATCAGGATCCTATTTCTAAAGTATTACATGTAGTTAGACACCAACCCTGGGTACTGCTCAAGTTAGGGGTTGTCTTCCTTTTCCCACTCCAAGCCTACCTCCCACCCAAGTGCACCTTTCAGAAGTTACAGAAAACCCTATAAAAAAATGAGTATTGGAAGGTATCATTTAGTTCTCCTGATGCGGTGAGAGAACAAACATAGAAGTTGTTGTTGTGAAGTGCCATCAAGTGGGTTTGGACTCATAGCAACCTGTATAGAGTTCCCAAGAAACAGCTGGTGGGTTTGAACTGATAACCTTGTGGTTTGTAGTCCAGAGTGGATCCTAAAGTGCTACAACAGGAGTTAGTTGTATGACATCTCCAAAACACACTGGGCCATGGGTACCTCTCACATATTGAGAACTGGAACCCACTGAGTGGAAGAATTCTGCAAGTAGAAGACCTTTCAAATTTCATCTTGTCTATCCCCCTGCCTTCAGGCAGAGCTAAATATAAACCACTCCAGACATTCAGTTAACTACCATATTATTTTCCTCTTCAGATCTATGAAAGGAGGGCTAGGGTATGAAAAATAATTTGCATTTGCCTTTGGAAGTCAAATTTACAAATGAGACAACAATGCTAAAGGGTTTACAGTATCTCTCTAAACAAATCAAAATCTTCTTGTAAATCCTATCATTTGTCAATGTCATTTTGCCTCCCACTCATTCAAAAGCCAAGTTGGATTTGTTGGTGATACACTTCAAGAATTCTACATTTTCATAGTCTCGCTAAGAGGAGTAGGCAGAGGACAGGGATGTTGCCCCATTTTTTTCAATGGCGAGAACTGAATGAAATGGACCATGAGTTCTGGAGTTAACAGGACTGGGCTGAGGTCCCAGACTTGAGTCAAGTTATTTAGCATCTCGAGCCTCAGTTTCCTTATGCTAAAATGAGGGCAACACTGCTACTTATCTGGTTGTTAAATGAGTGAATGAGCTAAGAGCTATAAAGAGCTAAGTGCTCAAAACTTGTTAGCCATCCATGCATCTAAAGAGCTGGGTGGCTCTGAGGACCATACAGTGAGCAAGTGGCAAAGCTGAGGTTTAAATGGAGATCTCACAGATTCACAAGTCGCCATGTTTCTGCCTACAGGTAGCCCTAGTTGGGCTTACTCAGACTTCTCTCAGCTGACAGCTCTAGAGATAGGCCATATAAATAGTCTCAGAAAATCATAGGAACATTAGTCTCCAAGACCCTGACATCAGAAGAACTAGATGGTACCTGACTATCATTACCAACTGCTCTGAGAGGGATCATATTAGAAGGTCCTGGTAAGTTGGTAGAAAATGTAGAAAGAAAATCCAACTCATAAACATACTAGACTTATTGGTCAGACAGAGACTAGTGGAACTCCTGAAACTATGGCCCTTGGGCACACTTCAGGTCTAGAACTGAGCTCACCCTGGAGGCTCAATTGTCAGTCAAGCAACAAACAGGTAGCTCTATAGTTGGAACAATAACAACAGTGAGGAACACACATAATAGAATGACTAACCGCTTGAAATCAGGAAGATAGTAGTTACCCAAGGAGAAAGTTCAGAAGGGTTGGGAAAGAAGGAGGAATGGGAACAGGAAACACAGGGAGGAAGTGGGATAAGGGATGTTACATAGAAGGAATTACAGTCACTGAGATGAAATTAAGTGTAGGATTTACTGAACGTAAAACTGATGATCTGCTCTGTAAACCTTCATCTAGTTCACAATAAAAATTTTTTTTAAAAAAGAAGCTCCAGGAACCCATGAAGCTCCCTGGCTGGTTTAAGATCTCTGCTGTCTCTGAATGTATTTGCTATTTGGCATTTCCACTCCTTTCTTCCTGGATTGAAAGTCACCAGAAGGAAAGAACCACATCTGTGTACATCACTAGTGCCGTGTAGTGCTTGCAATACTTTTTAAAATAAATACTTTTTTTTTAAATGACCATCAGGATGATCTCATTGTACTTCATGTGTCTCACCATAAAAATTCAAATGCCTTATTTGTTTTTCTGACCCACTTGGACAATCATAAATCTGAATTTTTCACATTGTATCTTAGGATGTGGGTGTTTGAATGACTGCTATAGCTACACAGTTTTGCTTCTTTACTATGTGTGTCAGCATTTCTCCTAGTGTAGCCAAGATGAACTGCAGCAAAATCACATGAGTGAGGCATGGGAAGAGTCTGCAAGTTAAAAACGCAGATTCCTGGCGTCCACCTCAGACCTTTGGGGACTGATCCAGGGATTTCTCCTTCACATAAGCTCACCAGTGTGGCTTCTGAGGCTCCAGTACTTTCTATGAGTCTGAAATAGTAGGTACATGTTGGCCAGGTAGTTACATAGTGGACTTGTTGTTGTTTTTGTTTTTAAGTGTTGTTGAGTTCATTCTGATGCATAGTGACTGATATAGGGTTTCCAAGGAGTGGCTGCTGGGTTTGAACTGCTGACCTTGTGGTTAGAAATACAGTGCTGATCCTACAGTGCCACCCCAGGATCCTTCATCATGGGCCTAAGGAACAGAATTTGTAAAGAGAGGGCTCTGGTGGTCCAACAGTAGAATGCTTGCTTTCCATGCTGGAGACCTGGCCATTGCATTTCATGTGCGGCCACCCCACATCTACCAATGGAGGCTTGCTTGCTGCTATTCTGGTGAACAGGTTTCAATGGAGCCTCCAGACTAAGACACTAGAAAGAAAGGCCTGGAGGTCTACTTCCAAAAATCATCCAGTGAATACCCTATGGGTCACAACAATCCAGTCCACAGCCAATCATGGAATGGTGCAGAATTGGACAATGTTTTGTCCTGTTGTGCATGGGGCCGTCATGAGTTGGGGACCAACTCTACAACAGCTAACACAACAGGTCTATTTAAAAAATAAAAACAAAAAAACCACTGTTGAGTCGATTCTAACTCAAAGAGACCCCAGAGGTCAGAGAAGAACTACTCTACTGGGTTTTCAAGGCTGTAAATCTGTGTGGAAGCAGACTGCCACATCTTCTCCTATGAAGCAGCTGGTGGGTTTGATCCATCATCCTTTTGGTTATCAGCTGAGTGCCTCAACCACTGTACCACCAGGGGTGTAGCCCAATACAAAGACCAGGCAAATTCAAACACTCTAGAGAGCAGGTCAAGTCTCCCAGTGCTCCAGGTTCAGCAACACAGAAAGAATGCTCCATCGAGAGCCTAAAGAGATGATCTTTCCCACATCTCTCCATGGTCCTGGTCTTTCAAGATGGATGGTGCTGTCAATTTTAGAAAGTGCCCTGGGTGACTCTGATACACTGCAAAATTTGAGAAACACATTTCAAGGTCATGCATTTCCATCCCAGCACCTTTGCCAAGAGGCAGGGCCATATGGTGGGAAGACACATGAGCCCTGGAAAATAGAGAGCTGGGTTCTAGTCCTGGCTCTGGTGCCCCTAAAGAGCTGAGTGATCCTGAACAGGTCACTGAGTCTTTGAGGCCTTAATGAGTCTCAACTATTAAATAAGGAGCTAAACAAAATCAGTGGTTTTCAGATTTTGTGTTGCAGGAAAATTTTCATTTCCAAAGATATTTGCCCTGAACCTGGATATTGAAACAGAGCAGCAAGCACTGCCTGCAGCAGCCCTGAGGGCTTCTGCAGGATCCCAAGGCCCAGCTGATCTCAGCTCTGAATCCTGTGGGATAGATGATCTGAAGTCCAGGTCAGATTTGCACATCCCATGGCTATAACCCAGGAGTTGATGGAAGGGAAAGACAACAGAGCGCTGGCCCTGGGGAAAGGGCTTTGTTTCCTTTCAGCATCTGTAGGCCCAGCATTCCTTGGAGATCTCCAGGTATCGTCACATTAATTAGTCCCTGAATCCAGGAACTTCACAGTGCATGGATCCCAGGTCCAAAGGACACACTTCACTCCTGACTCTGTTTTCTTAGTGGTAGTGGGTAAAGAGCTGACAGGCAAAAGCATGTGATATAGCCTGGTTTGAGATGAGTGCATGGGCAGGTGACTAATGGGCTCTGGGGAGTTGTTTGGCAAGGACGGTGCAGACTTCTCTAAGGCTGTAGTTAAATGGGATGGGGCCATTGTGTCCACAGGGTGCTCACTGGATGGAACAGTCTACCAGGTCATCTGGAAGTTCTTCTAAGACCTGATCAGCATCATAGCAACATGCAAGCCCCCACTGACAGGTAGGAGATGGCTGTGTTGGGTTGAACCAGGGTCTCCAGCATGGAAGACAAGAATTCTACCACTGAGCCACCACTTACCCTCATCTTCTAAGTCTAGTGACTGGGGATGTGGAAGCCCAGACACCTGCATTGCCCTACTATACATTCCTAGCAATGCCATTGGCAGGAGCTCTTTCTAGACAACGTTGTCTTAAAAATTCTTCTTCCTTCTTACATGAGATAGAGGGAAAACGCTGTCGCATTCACCAGACTGTGGATGAGTGCTCCCTCTAAAATACAGTTGCGTATTGAAGACTGCAAATCTATTTGTTTAGCCGTTTCTGTTTCTTTAAAAAATTCTTGCTTCCTTTTTTTTTTTATTGTGGTTTCAGAGTAACCGAACAGAGGAAAATTAGCTTTCCACTCAACAATTCACACACCTTTTGCTTGGTGACATTGGTTACAATCCCTCAATGCAACGGCATTCCTCCCTGGGTTCCCCATTGTCATTTTCTGTTTCTTTTTTTTGGCTTTAACACAACACTTTTGGAAGCTGCAAGTCCACCGTGAGTTTCAGGGGGCTAAAGCCAAGGTGTCAGCAGGGCTTGTTTCTTCTGGAACCTCTAAGGAGAGAATCTATTTTCTTGTCCTTTTCCAGTCTCTAGTGGCCTCCTCCATTCCTTGGCTTGTGGCCCCTTCCCCCACCTTTAAAGTACATCATCCCAACCTCTGCTTCCGTCATCACCTCACAGTCCTCTGCAGTCAGATCTCTCTACTGCTCTCTCTCTCTCTTTTTTTCTCTACTGCTCTTTTAAGGACACATGAAATCACATGTAGGGTCCAGCTGGATATATCTCCCCTTCTCATGATCTTTAACTTAAAACCAACAACGCCCCATTTGCCATATAAAGTGACATTCACAGGCTCCAGGCATTGTTGTTATTAAAGTGCCATCGCGTTGGTTCCGACCCACAGAGATCCTATATAGGATTTCCGAGGAGAGGCGGTTCAAACAGACTTTGCAGTCCAGCGCATTAACCCACAGCGCCACACCTGGGAGTCTTTGGAGGCCATTACTCATCCTGCCACACGTGCCCTAAAAGACAGCCAGTTGCATTCAAGAACGGGAGGTAAGTATCTCACTCCTTGGCTGGTTGCCCAGTAACCAACAGGTCTTGGTTTTTCTATGGGGCTGGCATGGAACATGGGGAGGGAAGAAGACATGTGTCCCTGAAGTTTGGGTGTACAAAGCAACTGGCTCTAACCACCCTTGCCAGCTGAGTAAGCATATAATGGTAACAGCAGGAAGAAATAGTCTGAGTTTGACACTGAGGACCAAAAACCAAACCAAACTCAGTTGCCACTGAGTCAATTCAGAATAGGACTGTCCTCCATAAGGTTTTCAATGGCTGATCTTCCAGAAGTAGATTACCAAAACTTTCTGCTGAGTCAGCACTGCATGAACTTGAACCTCCAACCTTTGAGATAGCCGCTGAGCATGCTAGTCAATTAAATCACACTCCCCAACCCCAGGGCTGCCTGAAGGGAGAAGGCCCCAAACATGTACCACTAGAGAGCAGGAGCTGATGGGTGCTTAGCATTTTTCCTTAACCCACCAAGTCTCAAACTATTTCGACTAACCAAAACCAAACCCACTGCCATCAGGTCGATTGTGACTCAGTGACCCTGCAGGACACAGCAGAACTGCCGATGGGTTTCTGAGACTGTAAATCTTTACATAAGCAAACTGCCACATATTTCTTCCACTGGCAAATTTGAACCACCAACCTTTTAGATTAGCAGCCGAGCTCTTGAACCAATTTTTTTTTTTTTTTGAACCAATTTTTTGACTAACATAGCCTTTTCACAAATAAAATTGATCAACATTTTGCAAAGCACCTTCTTTGGAGGACAATTTGTTGATACACAGAAATGCCCTTTCAGAAGTTTTTGGTAAGAACACTCACACTTGCAGATAATACCCACTTGACCTGGCTTCAATGACTGGGTGATCAGAGCTCAACTAGAAGAAGAAACAAGAGGAAAAAAAGAGTAATCTGACACAATTTAATGAACTTGACCTACACCTATGGATGCAGTAGCTCAAAAGAGGGAACA
>NW_006408568.1:10154300-10177389 GCF_000296735.1 Chrysochloris asiatica | reverse complement strand
GTTTTGTAGCAAAAGGAGGAGAGTGATTGACTTTGCAGTTTAGAAGAGGAGGTCCCTGGGACCATCAAGGGAGAAGAGCAGAGAGTGGGACCCTACCCAGATAAGCAGTGACGCCAGAGATGAAGGAAAAGACGATGACGTGGAGAGATGGAGTGGCTGGGGACTTTAGACCCAGAGAGAGCAAGGGGCTGTGTGTTGAAGACTGGGGGGTAGGCTTGCAGGGTATATACCCTTTGGTTGGTTGATAATGCATGGAGGGGATTGTAACCATGGCAATGAAACTATATATACGATAGGATGAATGTAAAGCTAATGTTCTCCCATGTAAACTATCACATAATTCATAATAAAACATTTTTTAAAAAGTGTTTGGGAGTGTGAGTTTTGAGGGAAGGTTGACAATCTGAGGATTTAAAGGTAGGGAGAATGCAGAGTAGTAATTATTTTCAGAGTGATGGATTCTTTTGTTTTTATACTGGATAAAAGATGACCAGGAATGACTGAACTTTATGCCTACTTAAGTCCTAGGACTCAAACTAGCTGTTTGCAAGGCATCTCAGGGGTCCCCTGGATTTGCCTGCTCTCTCTAACATAATCTCAGGGTGCAGTAGGGCAGACCAGCAGCCTGTCAGTCGCACTCCTTAAAGTGTTCAGAAGCCGGCGTGTGTCAGACGGCAGAGTGGACATGCAGAAGACATGTGGCTTCCCCCTAGTACCTCCCACATGAACCAAGACCCTGAGAAATGTGGATCTACACAGTCTCATCACTGTCTCTGGAAGTTTGCATGTGCTGGAAGCCTGCCACGGGACAGGGCCAGAGGCACAAAGGGTCTTCAACAACACATATTGCTAAGAGCACAGGTATAGAATTCTAGGCCAGAGGCACAAAGGGTCTTCAACAACACATATTGCTAAGAGCACAGGTATAGAATTCTATAGTAATATGGCCTGACCTCAAATCCTGGCCCCACCACCAGAACTATATAATTTCCAGTTAAGTTCCTTAACCTCTTGGTACCTCAGTTTCTTCAAGCGTAAAATGGGTTAAGTGAGTTAACATCATAACTAATGTTCTAAAAACAGTGTCTGGCCATTATGAGCACTAGAAAGGTATTTGCTATTATTAATAAGATTAAATCACAATTCTGCTTCACTGGTTTTTTTTTTTTTTTTGCATGTGTGAGTGTGATAGGTAAGGTCACAAGTGACCCAGTCTGAGTTGTTTCTGAACGTCTATAAATGTCTTGGTGTGGAGCTGTAGGATATGCACTGAACTACAAACCACGAAGTTGGAGGTTCAAATTCACCAGCCACTCCTTAAAAACTATACAGGGTTGCCGTAAGTTGTGTGAGACTTGTCAGCACTTAACAACAGCAACAACAATAAATGCATACAGAGAGCCCTGTATGCATTTGTTGTTGTTAAGTGGTTACAGGTGGGTGATGCTATGGCTTAGGCATTCGGCGGCTAAATGAAAGGTTGGTGGTCCAAACCCACCAGCCACTCCGAGGGAGAAAGATGGGGCTGTCTGCTGCAGTAGAGATTCGGAGTCTCTGAAACCCTGTACAGGACCTCTGAGTCAGAACAGATTTGATGACCATGGTTTACAGATGCATACAGCTTTAGAAGAAAGTCATGCTGATGGGGAGGGCATCCAAGACAAGACCAATCAACAGAGGGACAGACAAAAATATGTTGTCAACTAGACAAAGGAGCATCAGATTGGAAGCTAGGACTCTACTTTAGGATTCATGTTTTGTGACTGGTGACAAGTCTCTTAACCTTTTTGATCCTGTTTCCTCTGAAGTAAAATGATGAAAGTGAATTAAATGATGTCAAAGTACTTCTCAGGTTTTAAATTTCAGGGGCTGGGTACAGAAGGCTAAGAGGTGTTTTTGTTGTTCAGTTTCAGCTCATAATGACCCCATGTATAACGTGGACCGTTTCCTCATAACAGTAGATATGTCTGAGCTCACTGCTGCAGCCATCTGACTTCCTCTTTTTCACTCACCCTCTACACAAGCCACCACAGTATGACTAACTGACAGATGACTGGTGTCTATGGGGTAGAGGCGACAGAAAAAAGCCAGATTGGGTATAGAAATCACCCCGTGGTGTGTGCATCTGCATGTGGGGTACAGATCAGGAGAGATGGATGTTCAGACAACTCCCTTAAGCCCCTGCCAAGGACTCTCTGCCCAGCGGTCCTCTAAATGGCTCAGGACGGTGCAAATGAAGAAGCAGTTATCATCCTGAAAACACACTCACCCAGCTGCCATCCAGATACTTAACTGTGTTCAACTAGGTATGAATTCAATGTCACATCCAAGATTAAAGCTCGGTAAAAATTTCGAGCCCCTGGGAGCAGCTGCTTTTCTAATCCAAATACTTTGTTTGTCCTGCCCTGCTTCTTTTTTTCACCTGAGACCCCATCTTTATGCCCAGGTGTTGATGCTGAGCCAACCTCACCTTGCTCTGTGTTTGGATGCAGAGAGCATCTCTGAATTGAGAAGCAGCTCGCTGTTCCAGCATGAATGTATCCATCTGTGCAGTGCCGAGGCTCATTCACAAGGAGGTCTGGACATGCCCAGAGCCCTCTGGGAATTTGCTTAGTGGTCTGTAAACAAACCTGCTCTCTGTACCTTTACTGAGAGAAGAAGGTGCCAGAGGTTTGCCTCTGTGAACGCACACTTATATCAGTAGCTGGAACTTACTCTTCCAGCTTTATGGAGTTAATCTAACTCTGCCTGCGGGATAGAACAGCTACAACATAGGGTGGCAAAGCATTTTGTGGCTATTGTTCCTCTAGAGACCCTGGTATTGCAAATGATTAACACGCTCAGCTGCTGACAGAAATTGGAGGTTCAAGTCCACCCAAAAGGCCTGGTAATTTACCTCAAGAGAAATCTGTCATGGAAAATGCTACAGAGTACAGTTTACTCGGGGACACATGGGGTCGCCGTAAGTCAGAACGGACACAAGGGCAACTGGGCAAGGCTCCTTTAAAAGGGGGACCATCTGTCTGCTTGGTGAGACCCTAATTAGGGAGAGAAAAGAATCCTAGGTCAGATTACCGTGTACCTTCTCAAATCCCCCTCCACCATCTTTACTCTCTCCCCACACATGTACCCATAGGACCTGTCCAATTTGTAGTTAGTTCACCGTACACCCTTGACAGATCTTCTGTAGTGTATCCTCATCTCAGCTCAGCGATCTGACAGGAGAAGTGACCAACACTAGATGTCCCCCCTCTCCACTCCTAGTTTGGCAGGTGAGGGAGGCTGAGCCATCTACCCAAGCATACATTGTGGCTCTTTCTTAAGAAAAGCCCACAAACTTCAGCAGGAAAGCAGCTGGGGGCATGTGCAGGAACTTCTTCCACATCTCTGCATACCCAGAAGACACACAGTGAGTATTCACTGTGTGTAGTGAGGTGTTGGAGTTAAAAACTCAAATTGGACATGCCTCTACCCCAGAGCATTTCTCTAATCTTGATAATAGGGCCATCGCCAGCCAACACATGGAATGTGAAGGGGAATCAGACAAAGGCACTCCTCCCTCTCAGTTCCCATCTCTGCTCATTCTCTGCACAATGTCTGAGGCAGTCTTACACACATGTTCCAATCTGTACGACACTTGTATGGCTAGAAGCCATATTCATCTCACAAGTCAATAAGATGTTGCCTCTACATGCAACCACCTCTCTGAGGACTATGCTATCTCTATCAGTTAATGCCCAAAGCTATCACAGCCTTATACCTGTTTCCATCCTTGACAACAAGGAAGTGATGGAGAAGGTTTAGATACAGACAGGTCAGAAGCAAGATAGTCAAAGAGGGCCCAGAGTGACATTCTGCACATAGCAATGCCACAAGCTGGTCATGCCATTTTCCCTCCATAGGAAGAGCAAGGTCTGTCACTTGACCTGCAGCTTTGCCTCTTTGTACTACAAGGCACGCTCCACATTTGTGAATCATCCTAGGGCCTGCACAAGCCCCTCACCAATGTGAAGGCAGCAAAATCCAGCCAGAGCACTCAGTCTTAAAGTAACCAACACAGAGAGATGGAGCCAATATGCTCCCAGCCCTAAATTAGAACCTGAAGGGCCGAGAAACAAAACAGACCAAAATACCATTCTTCTCATGAGGGAATATTTACCGAAGAGTTTATATATACGGAACGAGGCTTATGTAAGAGTCAACATGCTCAAAGCACCAAAAATAGGTCTGGATACATTTTGGTGAATAAGCTATTGATGTGTTTAATCCTTCTAAAGAAGAGCATTTTTATGAGAAGTGCCCCATCTTGATCTACCCCACTCCAACCTTGGCTCTTTGTGGAGCATCAGAGAGTGGGGAGGTCACATACACAAGCAGAAGAGCCCTCACCCAGCCAAGTAGCCCTCAACAAGGGCAGCCAACATGGAGAAACTTCCAGGAATCAGTAAATTTCTGCAGCTGATTTTGGGAAAGTACAAGGCAAGGGACAGAAAACCCAGGGAGTCTGCAGCTGCCCTTTTTTCTCTCTCCTCAGGCAGAGGACCTTAGCATTGGTTTCTCAGGACTGGAACCAGCCTGACACTAGCAGTGAGAGAGTGCAGTGTACATGTACCTCATGTACACCGCAAACATGGCATTGCCTGATGTATTTATGGCCTTCCTCTGCTCCTAACAAGATCTCAGCCAGGCACTCCCAATCGAATGTTCTAGTAGCCAGAGAGTGCCCCGCCGAGGGCAGAGGGACAGTCAGTGAATTAAATCAGGGGTGGGAACATCTGGCCCATGGTCCATATAAGGCCCACGAAATCATTTGGTCTGGTTCTACCAAAGCAACCACACTTCCAGCCATCACATTAGGAGTGAGTTAATGAAATGTTCGATTAAATTTAGCAGGCTAATTTTTTTAAGTTAATAATGTTGTACGGGCTTCGAATAATGTTATAAATATCCAAATGGCCCGTGGCAGTAAAAAGGTTCCCCACCCTGGGTTAAATAGGCATGGAGGAAGGCCCTGGGTGGGAATTCACTGTGCGTGGCTCAGCAAGTGGCTGAGCCAGTTCATAAACACTAGTTGGCCATGAAAACCATCTAGCCTCTGAAACACTACCTTTTTTCAGAAACTCAAACACTCCTTATAAGTGAACCAAAGCTTACAGTATTTTTCCTAATAAACCCAGTTGAATCAGACTCATTCTGTAAAATTACTAATCCAGAAACTAATCTTCAAAGTCTTCATAGCAGCCTCCCAACCACAATGATGCTTCACTCAATTTCAATTACGAGTGTCTCATTCTTGTTTACAGCTGGTTAACAACTAGAAAACACTAAACCATGTGTAGGAGTTGGGGTCACCCAGTCATTACTATGGCTGTATTACCAGGGCCCCATTCCTTCTCACCTTGAAAAATGAAGGGACACATGGTTATGTTCAAGGCTCTGACCTGCAAGGTTTTATTAGTCCTGTTTTCTTTCCCACAAAGGAGATTAGCCTAGAACACTACTTTCTCAGAACGTCCATAGGTACTACAAGTTTCTCAGAACATCCATTCAGTGGTCAGGAAAGCTTGGAGGACGCACAGCGTTCTTGACCACAGGACTTCTCTGAGCCTTTAACACACCAATCTCCAGCAAGGGGATGAGGGCTGTAGCATTTCTATATACCTTTGAATACTAAGATAACCCTGCTTGTGTATGTGTGTGTGCCTTCTGGAGCAAACCATGGACTAGGGAATTCTGTTCTTATCTGTGTTGAACTACTGGCTGCCACTTAAGATCTTGCCTGATTACAGTATGTAGGTCTAAAATCGATCTTTTTTTTTTTTTTTTTTAAGAAATGCAATTTTTAAAAGACCAGAAAATTGTTAAGATCCATAGACATGAATAGGGGCATGGAGTTGGTTTCCTGTGGCAGAGAATTCTACGCATGGCACAGAAGATGGAAGTCACCTACTCGTCTGCCCTGGGTCAGTCCCACTGTGGAGCTCAGCTCCAACCCTGAACAGTTCCTGGGATGTGCCAGGTCATGCCCCTGTGGATCTGCTCTGGACAGGAAGGGGACAGATGGCATGCTCCCAGATGACTGGGAGGGGTGTTGGGAGGACACACATTGATTAGAAGTGGCTCTGGCATGACATGGTCCCACACCTTCTATCCTGAGCAGGCCAGCTGCTCATCATCCCCCACCACAATGGGGTCACTCTTGGCAGCCTCACCTTGAGCATTTTTTGTCTTTCGATTTGCCCACAGTTTCTCTCCCCACTCTCTCAAGAAGCCTTCCTGAACTATCTTCAGGGCTCATTGCATTCCTGCCCTTGAACCTCCTTAGCTTGGGAGAGTTTAAATGACATAAATTAACACTTAATTACACATCCTCACCTGCATCTTGCTCCTGTTCCTCAAAGGGTACTAACTGGGCTCCCAAACCAGACTGCTAAGGAAGGTAGCACTATCTGTTTTATCTATGATATCCAGCAAGTCCAAAACTGAGCAAACAGTAGGTACTCAATAACTAACCTCATTAATTCATTTTGGATGGCTTTGTCACTAAAGGTCAATGGTAATCAGGATCTCACTGTTTTTCAAGAATAGTTTTTACTCTTAATACATTGTTCTTGAGTGTAATGTTCATAATCTGACTCCAACTCACCCCAGAAAATGTTTGGTTTGTATAGAAATTCAAAAACAATTTACCTCCCCACCCTTCTCTGCCTACAACCTCCAGAGCTGCTTCAGATTTCAAGGCCAGATTTTTTTTTTAACTTTGTACTCTTTGTTGTTGTTGCTGTTGTTAAGTGCCACTGAGTTGGTTCTAATCCATGATACTTTTTAAAATCTTACAAATTTCCCTTTTACCTTGTAGTTTCTATATGAGTTATACAATGATGACTGTTGATGCTGATAGAGATGATGGGTAACATTTATTGATCACTTACGACGTATCAGACATTTCACACGTATGGATTCTTAATCCCACAGCAACTTCATGAAGCGGGTACCACCATCATTCCTATTTCACAAATGATGGAATGGAAACTTAGAGCCATTAAGTACCTTGTCCAGGCATCATGGTTTATAAGTGGACCCCAGAACCAGCAGATGACTAAAAGGAAACATGTAAGGTCATCTTTCCTGGAGAATCAGGATTGCATCTTCCCCTCCCAGTGGTTTTCAGATTTGGCTGGCTATCAAAATGATCTACAGGGAAGATTTTAAAACAGCGATGATGGTGAAGATGGTGACGAGTCCTCATTCCTACGTCCATACATTGTGTTACAGCAAATATAGGTGCAGCCTGGAAATCTGTATTTTCTCAGCTCCTTGGGTGATTCCAATGATTTCAAAGGAGTGATCTAATCTGTGTCCCCTGCCCGTAACTAAACCATCCCAGGCATCTGCTTAGCTCTTACAGGAAACAGCTGGCTAGCACACCAACCCTCTCTTCCCTTCCCTCCCTGTATACTGGAAAATTTAATTAGTTCAGCCCCACAGGCCTCCAACCTGGGCACATTTTTACAATCACCTGGAGAATCAAAAACAAAACAAAACAAAACCCCCTGATATCCAGGAAGTGTAAAGAGAGCAATTGGATGAGGAAGGACCCATGGCACCCTACATGAAGGTCTTTGAAATCTTCTCAGGTGATTCTAATATGAAGATCATAAAACTTGTCTTATTTAGGATGAAAGACTTGGCCATTCAACCTTGGCCTTTGAAAGCTCCATTCTCACATAAGCAAAGTGAGCAGGGACTTGCCTTAACTGCTCCAGCGAAGTTTAAAACTCTTAACACTAAAATGTTTTAATACCCTCACTAGCTCAGTTCAGCCTCATTAGGAAGAGTAAATAAAAACAGAATATATTCCCCACACACACATCCTCAAATTTGGAAAGTTAAGTCCTGGGGAGATGACAATCACACCAGTCTTGTTCTTTACGTGAACTTCCAGCCCAGTCTCCTCTGGGACTAAAGAAACTGAGGCTGAGGACATCTAAACTGGAAAGGACCTGGAGGTCTAACGAAGGTCCAAAGAGGGTAAATGACTTGCCCTAGAGACATATAGCAAAATAGTGGCAAAACCAGGACCAGAACTGATTCTGTGGCCATGGAAAACACTGTGAGTCTGAGAGGTTTGGAGATGTTACTTCTTGCTTTCTGAATCCTGGAGCAGAAATGATGTGAATGTAAGTTACTGTCATCTGAAGGATACTGGAATTTTACACTCTAGCTCTAATTATGGTATGAACAATTTTGTTCCTTGTTAAAGAAACTTGAGACCCTTGTTGAGCACTAATTACATGGTAGGCAGCAATGTGATATTCTTTACACTTACTCCCTTTTAATTAAGCATCACAAAAGCCCCATGGGCAGCAAGAAGTATTGACCCTCTTTCTCAGCTGGGAAAAGTGAGGTCTGGAAAGGTTAAATGACTGGACCAAGGACTCAACAGCAGATATGAGAACTTGAACCAACTTGTCAGACTCTGTCACTACTGTACAATAATGTGTCCCTGCAGACAAGGAAGTTCTTATATATTCTGGAGAGGAAGAACTGCAGAAGGCCCCGAACACAGCAAAGATGATTCTCTTCTGTCAGTCTTTCTTCATCCCTTCTTTTTTAAAATATGGGTGGGTTTTGTTTGTGTTTTGGAAGGGGTTGAAGTGCTGCAATACTCACCTATTTTTATATATCCAACTATTATACATAGATACAGGTAGAATGAACAAATCCATGTTGGAAGACATACAGCCAAGGTTGGCAAGGCTTCATTTCTCATACTTTGGCTATGTCATCAGGAGAAACCAGCCCCTGGAGAAGGATATCATCCTTGGTAAAGTAGAAGGTCAGCAAAAAAAAGGAAGACCCTCAATGAGATGGACTGACACAGTGGCTGAAACAATGGCCTCCAACATAAAAATGATTGTGAGGATGGTGCAGGATCGAGCAGTGCTTTGTTCTATTGTACATGGGGTCACTAAGAGTCAGAACCAACTCTGTGGCAGCTAACAACAACAATACACACACTATTAACAAATTTACGCACATAGGGAGTAGAGGAATACAAACCTATGTAATAATATATATGAGTGGAGTCCTGCTGTGGTGCTGGAGGACAAGCACTGGACTCCTAACCACTAGGTCAGTGGTTCAAACCCACCAGAAGCTCCTTGGAAACCTGACACAGGGCCTATATGAGTCAGAACCGACTCCACGGCACTTAACAACAGCAACACTGATATGATTATAAATGAATTTGTTGTAGTAATTGTTAAGTGCCGTGGAGTCGGTTCTGACTCATAGTGACCCTGTATAGGGTTTCTGAGGAGCAGCTGGTGGGTTTGAGCTGCTGACCTTGTAGTTCGGAGTCCAATGAATATATGACTATATATATGTATATACAGATCAAGCAGAAAGAGAGGGCCCAAGATACTCATAAAGATTGAACATAGATTATTTCTATGTCAAAATATTCACTCACAAAATTCACAAGCATGCCATGAGGCTCCAAAATGATGGGGAAAATAAAGCCCCTGGAAGCTGGCATTCTACAGAGATGATTCCTTAACATCTCTCTCCCCACTGCCTTTCCTCTTCGGAGCCAGAGGCAACAGCCCATTTTCTCAAACAACCTACTGTCTCCTGAGGAATTAAAAATAACAGCCATCATAAAAGTACTAGTGAATCAAGACAGCATGCTTGTCCACTAATGACTACTTTCAGATTCCTTTGATGGTTTAATATTTGTCAATACCCTCTCCCTCAAAAAGCCCAGCCAACAATCAGTCTTTAAAGGCCTCTGGTTCATGCTGCTGTCAATTCAGAGTGCTCAAGTTTTATGTGCTCCATGTCTCCAGAGAGCATGTGGGAACAGAAAATTACAGGGCAGGCTGAAGGGATAACTAACATTCAAGAAGCTCGCAAACACAATCAGCATTGGTTTTAATAGTGAGTTGTTTGCTAGTCTAGTACCAACTCTAGTACCAAGGGTTGCCCTTCCCAAATGGTATGAAGACAATGTTGGCTTGGTAATGCTAAGCTCTTCCTCGGTCAGTTCAGCGGATGCAATTTGTCTACGATGAGCCAAGTGATTTTGATAAAGGTGTTAACATGGTGTCCTTTCCCTGGAGTACCATGCAGTAAGTGAAGTAAAGTAAACCTGCTGGTTATGGTAGTGGTGGTGCGTGTCCTCAAGTCAATTCCAAAACAGAGCAACCCCAGGTGACAGAGGAAAACTGCCCTGTAGGGTTCTTCTGGGCTGTAATCTTTACAGCAGCAGATAGCCAAGTCTTTATCCTATATAGTACCTGGGTAGATTTGAACTACCAACCTTTCAGTTAACAGTCGAGTGCTTAGCCTTTATGCCACCAGGACTCCTTAAAGTAAAGCTACAATGGTGGGATTCCAGACTACGGGGCATTGAAAAGGAGGAAGAGAAAAGTTCATCCTGTGCAAGTAGATGTTTCCCTGTTGGTGGACCACAGACCAACTAGGGAATGTGATACAACTTTGCGCCCCAGGCATGCGTGCTCCCTTCCCATTTTCCTCACTCCTTGGCTCCATAGCAAAGAATTCAGTCTGCAGTACAATGTGGGAAACCCTAATTCAAGAGGTTGGAGGCAGACAGCTTAGAAGAGGAGGTAGTGGGCAGTGGTGGCTATTTTCAAAGCAGCTCCAGATAATTATTTGGGTTGACCTTAGAAGGGAGCAGACAGCTTTGTACCCCTTTTGATTCCAACAACTTTTCTCTAGCTTCCTACCAGTCCCAGAGCACTGCCACAAATGACCTTGGCCTCTGTGAAGGTCGAGAGGGTGAAGAGCCAAAATCCAATGTCAAGGCTACGTGTCCTTGGAATATCAAACATCTTTACTGTCTATGACCTGTCTTTTGGAATGCTAAGGTAGGACCATTATAGAAAGATTTAGCCAGTGATTTCAGTACCCTCTGTGTTGAGAGTGTAGAATCTCTGCACATCCTCATTTTGCAGCCTTATAGCCATTAGAGTTGAGTGACTCTCACGTTGCCAGCCCATTAGCATGGATCAACATTCGTGCTCACTCATCATCTGTCAGCATCTCTCTGTTCCCCACTCCTTTTTCATTTTCCCATCTTTACTCTGAGGCACAGGGCACAAGTCATCCATTTTTCTGACACCTGCTGAGCAACCTCATTTTTCTGACCACTCTGGCATGTGACACCCCTTCCATTCTCCTTGCTTCTTCCCAAGTCAGTTCCCATATTAGAGAGGAGGACAAGGCCCAGTCACGGGGAGAAGGAAGCAACATATTCACAAAAACAAAACACTGAAAAAACAAACTAACCATGCAATCTTCAGTCTGAGATACTGACAGAGGACGCATGTGGAGACTCTATTTCTGAGAATTAGACCACTGGTTCACTTCCAGATCTGCCACTTACTAGCTGGGTTACCTTGGGCAAGCTATGTCACTTCTCAGAGACTCAACTATCTCATCTTCAAAACGGAGACAACACCAACCTGTGGAGTGGCTGTGATAATTAAATCAGATAATGGCTGTGCCTGACCCAGTGTAATCAGTAAATACCCCACTGCCACCAAGTCAATTCCAACTCATAGGTACCCTACAGGACAGGGAAGAACTGCTCTAGTTCTTCAGAAACCCTTGGTTTCCGAGGCTGTAAATCGTTATGGGAGCAGACAGCCTCATCTTTGTTCCACAAAGTGATTAATGGATTTGAACCACCAACCTTGTGGGTAGCAGTCCAACACTTAATGCACAATGCCACTAGGACTCGTAATCAATAAGTAAAACCAAAAACCCACTGTCACTGAGTCAATTTTGACTCAGAGCCACCCTGCATAGAGTTTCCAAGACTGTTAATCTTTAAGAGAGCAGAAAGTCTCATCCCTCTCCCAGAGAGAGAGAGAGGATGGTGGGTTTGAACTGCCAACCTTGCAGTTAGCAATCCAGTGCTTATCCTAAATGCCACCAGGGCTCCTAATTCACACATACTAGGTATCATTATTTTTTAAACCCTTACGATTTTTAAGACCACTTGGTTTCTATTTGGCTCCCTAAACTGTGCCAGAATCACACACATTCATTAAATAGCTATCACTTTCAAAGAATTCTGCCAGGAACTGGGAATATAAGAAGATAAAAGAAAATTCCTGTCCGTGGTAAGATAAATATGGATAAGGGAGCACATAGGCCATATGTGATGTGTATAATAAGGGATCCAAGACATCCAAGTATAGGGGCTTCACAGAGGAACCAGTGGCAACAGAAGGCTTCATGAAGGAGATCTGGTTTGAATGGGCCCTTAAAAGACAAAGGAGAGGAATTTTAAGTAGGGTGACAGAGGTGGGGATAAGCAAGCTATGAATGATAAATAAGGAATTAGTCAGTGTGACCATATTGGAGAATTCCTACAGGAATAGTTTTGGAGAAGTTGCTAAACGCCACTTGTCAGATTAAGGTTGTTCATTACCTAGGCTTTGAGACAAGGATTAAAGAGCAAAAAGGGGTTTAAGAAGACGACTTTGGAAGAAGGAGGCAGAAGGGTTGAGTAGTGGGAGGGTGTACACAAGGAATGAGCTGGAGAACTACTGTAAGAATCCAAGTGCCAGTAAAGATGGTAGAGAGGGACTACAAAAGAGAGGACAGTTAGGAGACAAATGTCAAATAAATGTACTTTTCCCTGAGGCCAAGCATAGCCATTACTCAACTTTGGTGCTTTGTTGACCTTGGGGATTCACAATGAAGCAGATGTGACACTCATTGTGCCAAGTGCACATATGGACAGAGACTGCCCCGCCCCACCTGTGCTGACTTTTCTGCTTAGTCAATGGTGGAAGTTGCCTTGACTACTTGTCTGGGTCAGGGTAACCGACAATGAGTCTGCAGTCCCAGAAACCAGAGATGCTCAATATTATGATGACATACTCCATATGAACTAACAGAACTATTTGAATCAGCACCTCTACTTGGGCATGCCTGGCTTGGGTGGTATGGGCACTACTCTAATTTACCATCTTCTTTCTTTCTTGAAGCTGTTGGCAGTTCTCAAACTCTGTGATAGGCTTTGAGAGCCACTTCCTTTTCGTCCTGTTTTCTGTCTTAGATCCACTGCCACTGCTCCAGTCTGGGCTCGTTGTTCCTCTCTGTGAGTCTACGATGATGTGTCTTCATAGTTAGCGTTCCCAGTCCACCGTCCATCTTCCCATCCACATCCCACTGCCACCAGAATGGGCCTTCTCATGTCTCATCAGGGCACTTCCTTCCCAGGATAGCCGAGGCCTTCACATTCTGTCCCAACCTACACCACCAGCTTCATCTCTCTCACTCTCCACTGGTGTTCCTACTCACAGTTCCTCCAACACATCAGTCATGCTTCATGCCATGAACCACACCCTTACCTCTGTCTACAATATTCTTCCTCTTTCCAGTATCCACTGCCACCAACTTTTCCTTCTCAATAGCTCCTACTTCTGGACTTTGAACCATAAGGTCAGTGGTTTGAGCCCACTAGTCACTCCAATGGAAAAAGATGAGGCTTTCTGCTTCCACAAAGATTTACAGCCTTGGAAACCCATACAGGGTCACTATGAGTCAGGCCTGACTCAACAGCATTTAACAACAACTCCTACTTATCTTTAAGACCCAGATCAAATATAGTTCCCCCTAATGAATTCTCCCCTTTTATGTCAGGATAAAAGCACTCCCTAGTTTTAAGTTCTAAATACATTGGCTTAATTAATTGGTATTTCATGTAAAAGTATATAAAGCCAATTTATCTATATTAGCTGAAAGTCTGTCTTCCCACATGAACAGTGAACACCGCTTCTCTATGGCTGGAAGTGTACCTTGTGGTACCTGAAATGTTCAGCATCTACCAATGTCTGGATGGGCCCCAGGGGCACAGTGATAAAGTGCTCAGTTGCTGACAGGTTAGCAGTTCGAACCTACCAGTCTCTCTGTGGGAGAAAGACACAGTATGATTCTGTTAAAATGTGTAGCCTTGGAAAGCCTATGGGGCAGTTCAACTATGTCCTATAGTGTCACTGAGTCAGAATCAAGTTGATGGAAATTGTTTGGGGAACAATGTCCGGTACGAGTTAGACAGTTAATAAATAATGAGAGGAATTATAAACACAAAAATGGATTTGATATTAGAGTTACTCCAAGAGTTCCCTGTCACTGTAAAAAAAAGATAAATTGTTACATAGTGTAGACATTGACAGAAGTGGTCATGACTGTAATCTGTCAGTCATTCATCAAACACATATTGTTTACCACATTCAAGTACCATTCTAAACTCTCATGAGGAATGTAAAGAAACAAGATAAATGTGTTGGGAAAATGAAGCAGATATACACAAAGAATTACTAATAAGCTACAGCAAGCTGTTCTAAAGGCCAACTTGTGGAAGACCCTAGTTGTCAGAGATATTTGTCGAGTCCCAGGTCCAAAATATATTAATGATACCAACATTTGTTAAGATATTAGGCTCAATTGAGGGGCAAGAGTGAGAATACGTGAAGCACAGGACACTACAGGGGCAGTAAAACTCTTCAGTACAATACTTTAATGGCAGACACATGACATTAACTATTTGCCCAAATCCACAGACCTGCAAAACACAGAGTGAAGCCTACTGTGAACTATGGACTTTAATTAATAATAATGTATCTGTATTGGTTCATCAGTTATAACACATGTACCACAGAAATGCATGGTATTAAAAGAATAAATGATATTTAGGGGGAGAGGGCAAACAAGAACTCTTTGTACTTGCTGCATAATTTTCATGTAAACCTCAAACTACTCTAAATATAAAGTCATTAAAAAACTTTTTACAGCTCTTTAGGTTTAAATCATTTAATTCCAAAAAAGTAGCAAATACTTGAAAAAATAAACAAAAAACAAAACTTTATTTGTTGTATTGTTTTCTGGGGAGAGGCCTTCCCAGACATAAAGATGGTCACTTAGTAACCTTCCGGTCCCCTGGACACTGCCAGGGGAGGGATGCTCTGGTGTAGAGAAGAAACACGGTAACTGGCCACAGTAACACAAAACAGGCAGTCACTCACCCTGGATGCCCAGGTGTCTCCGACGTTCTCCCTTTCCAACCCTCCTCATTCCAAGTCTAAATGCACCCACCAGGTCTTGAATTTTATAAGAGGCCTCATGGAAAGCCAAATAATACACACAAGTATTTGAGCCTAGGCATCTACCAAGGAAGGTATAAATCAGCTGCAAAAGGAAGTGGAATTTCCTGAGTTGCCAAGGGGCTTTAAAAACTAATAAATATGCCAGAAAAGAAAAGAAAGGAAACAATTATAGGAGGCTCTTTGGCAGTGCCCTAATAACCAAGCATACAGGTCCCCACCAGCCCTTCAGTGTGGGTCTAGCACTGCAGGGCAGCAGCAAGTAAGGAAGAGGGGAAAACAGGACAAGGCCTTAGAACACATCCCCACTTGCACCCTCTCCTAGGGCCTGCCTGTCTGGAGCAGTGAAAAGACCCCAGGTCAGTTAGAAGAAGGTGGCTTTGTTTCGATCTGCTGCCTGCCCTCCCTGGCCAGCTCACCTACTTTTGCACATCCTTTATGCCTCAGCCTTTCTTAAATCCATTCAGGCTGTCTGCTTTGGCCACTATTGCTGTTGTTAAGCACCATCGAGTGGGCTCTGACTCATAGCAACCCTGTATCAGGTTTCCAAGGAGCATCTGGTGGGTTTGAACCACCAACCTTTCGGTTCAAACTGACCTTGCAATCCAGTGCTTATCCTATAGCACCCCAAATGTCTCAGTCAACTCATAACCTGTAATCCACCCGTGCTGGTGGATTATACGAAACTGAGGAGACCTTAAATAAATAACTTAGTCCGGGTCACAAATACAGGCGGAGTCCAGAAACAGTGCTCATGACTTCTCAGTTTTCCCCGGTGAGAGGGGGAGGCAAGGAAGATTAGAATAAATACTCAGCCTTGTCTTTCTCCAAATACCTTAAAGCTTTGACAACCTTGCTCTCTTTAAACATTGTTGTTGTAAAGTGCCATTCAGTTGGTACCGACTCATAGTGATCCCGAGGAGGGTTTCTGAGGTTGTAACTCCTAGGAGAAGCAGATGTCTCATTAAAGTGGTGGGCTCAAACTGCCAACCTTGAGGTTCAACAGTCCATGTTTATCGTACGAGTTACCTCTTTAAACACAGAGGACACAATCAAAGTGTGTGAAACTGACTTATCCTCTTAGTGGTCAGAAACTACATCTCACTAAACATGCATTCTGCTTTCTCTAACACTCCACCAAAAGAAGTCGATGGGACTCCTCATTCCCTTCATCGGTGGTGGTGGTTATGTGCTGCAGAATTGGTTCTGACTCTTAGTGACCCTGCATAGAGTTTCTGAGGCTGTAAATCTTTACAGTAGCAGAAAGCCTCATCTTTATCACTCGGAACAGCTAGTAGTTTCAAACTGCTGACCTTGAGGTTAGCAGCCCAACTCATTACCACTCTGCTACCAGAGCTCCTTATTCCTTTCATTACTGTATGCTTATTTAGCACAAGCTTTATTATTCTTAAGGACATGGTCTGGTCCTGTGTCTCATTGCCTTGCAAGGGCCTGGCACTTTGTCATGCTTCATGGGTGTCTTTCCATCGATTTTTCTCTATTTTCAATCCCAGGGATACCCTCCTGCTGATCTTTCCGAGAGTTAGGCTCAGAGCAGCCCTAGACCCAGGAAGGTCATTAAACCAAATAGAACAGTGAGAAGCTGAAACAGTCCAGCCAGCCTCCTCAGCTGGAAAAATGCCTCCAAAGAACTCATCACGAAACGTGGTACAGCTTGTCAGTTTGTCTCTCTTTCCACTTCTGCTCACAGAGGATTTCTATGAAGGGTGTCACCCTCCCTAGACATGGGGGTTATTAATGGCAATAGGCCCAACTGAAGAAGGTTGATTATATTCACCTTTCTTGTTTTGTGGAGCTGACACAAAGCAAACCAAAAAAAGGCCTGGAGGTGCTACCCAGAAAAAGCTCTTCCAAATGCACGTCCGTCACAGTCAAATCCCACGTTCTCCATGGCAGGATGCTGCTTAACAAGTTTTAATAAAACTGTATTTATGCCAAACACAAGACCAAGCAAAATCTCCAGACTCATACATCTTATTTACAAACATCTCAATCTGAAGCAATCAAAACAGTTGCAAAACTACTAGTTACCTTCCTCTCCCCACCTTTCCTGGTGATCTACTCACCAAGGAACCATACCCAGAAAAAGAGCCTGTAGTTTCAGCAAATCACCAGTAGGTGGTGCAGACAAATGCTAAGCAGGTGGGCACCAAGACAGTCAAATAACCATTTTGGATTACGTTTTGATTATTTTGAATAGTGCTTCTGGATTTTGACGTCCCCTCACTAAAAGACAGCCCCATTCCCATATAACTGCTTTTCTTTGCTTTTTTGTTTCAAAGAAAGAATTTTTTGTCTTGCTTTAATAAGGGTTACCATTTAAATGGCTCATATGGAGTCCTGAGGAGTCCTGGTGTGACGCTGTGGGATAAAGCACTTGACTGCAAGGTTAGTGTGAATCACAAGGTCGGTGGTTCAAACTCACCAGCCACTCCTTGGAAACCCTATACAGACAGGGTCACTATGAGTTGGAACCAACTGGATGACACTTAACAGCAGCAACAACAACATGGAGTCCTGGTGTGGCGTTGTAGAATAAGGACTGCTAAGTACAAGGCTGGCGGTTCAAACCCACCAGCCACTCCTTGGAAACCCTATATGGGTTCACTGTGAGTCAGAACCAACTCGATGGTGCTTTTAACAACATGTTCCAGGCACACTACTGGGTGTTTTGCATTGTTTTTAATCTTTGTAACAATCTTATGATGTAATAATTATTCCTTCTTATTTCAAGGGAACTGGGACTCAGCAAGTTTGAGTGACTTGCCCACATGATTAGCCAGCATTAGCATTTGGGATTAAATCCAATCCACATACTATAAGATCCATGCTGCAAACCACCACCGATTTTGTCTTCACTGGTTGGTTGACTCAGGCAAAGTTATTTACAAAAGCCAGGGAAATGCTCTCTTGGAGCACTGAGAAAGGCACCCCTAGGCCCCACAACTGTTGCGGACCATGTAAGACTGGTCAGAGGTTCGAGGCCCTCTAGGGCCGAGTGTAACAAATGAGGCCACTGGCAGTTAAAGGCAAATTGCTTTCATCTTAATATTCAGTTATATATATTAAATTAACACACGGGAGCCTTTGAAGATCCACAGATAAATGTGATATTTTCCTAAAGCCGAGACTAAAGGTTGCAAGGTTAAACCTTTCTCCAAGGATTAACTAAAAATATCTTAGTTACTTCTCGGTTCTTTGTTCTATAGACAAAGAACCCATCCTCCCTAATCCCTTTTCCAGGTGCAGCCCATTCACCTGGGCGTCTCCTGCAGAACTCTCACCTTCCCCCAACTGACCTCAGGGGCTATAGATATGTTAATTGGGCCTGAGAATCCAAGTTGCTGGCCTGGGATTCGAACCAGTGAAGTATGATGTAAAGTTACCTGAATGTCTGGAAAAGTACTGATGTTAGCTGTACCTTGCCTAAGTCCCTCCCAGCTTGGTGTGAAACTCCTCCCCTAAATAAAACAGAGGCCCGGGCCTCCCCAGGTGTGCATTACGGGTTGGAAGGCATGCAGTAAAGATTGCAGGGCAGTGAGTTGTTGCCTGCAGAGGCCATGATGCCTGTACTCCCAAGGCTGCCCACCAGTGATGTATCCACCCTGGCTTTGGGGTGCCTCATTGTCTCCCTTCTTCTGTTTGTCTGTGTATTCTTTCGCTATCCCTATCGCCGCTGGATCTCCCCTCCTCGTAAACCAAACACTCGTGAACAACACAACTATGTCGAGGTCAGACCCCGACACACAACTATAACTAGTACTAATGATGCCAGAAAGTTCACTCCTGGAGTACACGTCCCTTCAACATATACTTGTCTTTCAGATGCCTCTGAAAAAGTACAACTTCTCCTGAAAAGGTTAATGTTTTACTGTTAGGAGTCCTTGACATCTTGTCTAAAGACAGGTTTGACTGGGAAGTGCCATGAACAGACTTTTTTTAAATCACATCACAGATTCTGCTTCTAAGATTGGCTGATATCTTTCTTAAGAATCAAAGTCTCTTTCCAAATTTAAAATCCCTGGTGTGGCACTCTAGAATAAACATTGGCCGCTAAGTTGGTTTGAACCATGAAGTCGGTGACTCAAACTCGCCAACCGCTCCTTGGAAACCCTGTATAGGATTGCTATGAGTCAGAACTGACTCAATAGCACTTAACAGCAACAACAAGAAGGACAGAGTACCCAGTAAGCCCAATAAGCACAGGCTTACTTGTGCTTATTTACTATTCGGTAGTGAACAATTTCAAATAAGCATTACTATATCTAAACCCCACACAGGCCTTCCATTCAAGTTTTACTGCTGATTAGTTGCATAATTTTGGGCAAGTCTCTTAACTTCCCTGGCCACAGTTAGTACCCTCATGTTTAAAGCAGAGCACTGACTCAGTTCTTCCTGGTTCAGTTAAGGCAAAACCAGAGCAGACCTGAATTTACAAAATATGGGTGTGCCAGAAAAACAACTGGAACAGGAAAAATTATAAGTTGGCACCCTTCTAGAAAACAAGTACAGCACGAGTGTTGCATGGCAACCAAATCTCTTGACCAGCAGAGGAGGAAACAATGATACCCAGCTCAAAGACTGGCCAGCACTGCTGCTTTGAAGGTTGCTCTCCACAGCCTGGGCAATAATTTAACCTCCTCTATCAGGTTCCTAAAAAGGCTCACTGCACCTCTTTCAAGTCTCACAATCCAGAGCTTCCACCATAATTTTTCCAGTTCCAGCATACCCACACTTTACAAATTTGGGTCTGTTCTGATTTTGCTGTGTCTGTCATACCCGAGCCAATTCAAACCAGCTCTGGTTTAAAGTAAGAGGATCAGACCAGGAAATCCTCCAAATGCAAATGTTCAGTGACTCCATGTGACTTAAGACAAATTTCCTCTTATCAGCAGAACAGTAACTTGAGTTGTGTAAGTATGTTATGGCAAAAGAGGAAAGTTATTGTTCTATAGGCAGGAAGGCATAAAATATCTGAATTGGACCATTTGAGGTCCATAAAAAGGTCATTTCACAATTAGGTGTCCCAAGACCTGGTGTGGCGCTGTGGGTTAATGCATCAGACTGCAAAGTTGTCTGAACTGCAGGGTCAGTGGTTCAAGCTCACCAGCTGCTCCTCGGAAACCCTATACAGTGTCAGTATGGGTCGGAATTGACTCAACAGCTCTTTACAACAACAACAACACTTAGTAGTTATGAATTGGGCTGCTAACCTCAAGGTCGGCAGTTCGAAACTACCAGCCATTCTGAGGGAGAAAGATAAGGCTTTCTACAGACTCCATGGTACTCAACAACAACAACATGTGTACTCATGGAGTCCTGGTATAACACTGTAGGATAAGCACTGAACTGCTAACCACAAGGTCAATGGTCCAAACCCACTAGCTGTTCTTTGGAAAACTTATACAGAGTCGCTAGGAGTCTGAATCGACTCGTAGGCAATTAACAACAACATGTGCATTCATAAGACCTGGGCCAACTGCAAGCAGGCCCACTGCTGTCTAATGTCCTGTTCATGTTCATATCATCTGGTGGTGACTGCAGAGGCAATGTTTATCCAATGCACTGTTGTTACCTTAGTGTCTAGCACCAGTCTAGAATGCTGTAGTTCCTTTACAAATATTTGTTGCATGAATGCATTTCTATGTACAGATCTAATTCTACCAGACATCTACTAGGTTACAAGCATACATTTAATAGTCCCTGTAGTTCTTCTTAAGGAGCTCTGGTGGCACAGTGGTTAAGCAGTCGTCTACTAACCGAAAGGAACTCACCAGCTGCTCCTCAGGAGAAAGATGTGGCAGTCTGCTGCTGCAAAGATTACAAGCCTATGAGGCACTTCTACTCTGTCCTGTTGCTGTTTTTGTTAAGTGTTGTCAAGTCGGTTCTGACTCATAGTGACCCTGCATAGGAGCAGCTGATGAGGAGTGGCTGGTGAGCTTGAACTGCTGACTTAGCGATTTAAACTGACCTTGGAGTCCAGCACATTAACCCCCAGTGCCACAACAGGAGAGGATCACTAAGAGTCAAAATGAACTCAGTGCCAGTGACTATGGGTAGCTCTACTCTAGCCCTTCTCTAGATATTCATGGGGAATTGGCTTTCTGATCATTCTAACGGTGAGCTTTGTCCACTAGGTTCTGTCTACCATCCCTTCCATGGTGTTCAAGAAAACTAGGGATGACTCCTAGGCACAATGCTTTGACAGCCACATCTGTTTGAAGAATCACAAATTGCTGATTTTCATCTCTACCTGCTCTGTTTTCCCACATAGACCCCTGACTACTTCTCCCCTGTGTGCCTCCATCTCCCATAGCATGAGAAGACTGGGCCTCTGCTAACCGCCTTAGGGCACATCTTCCCCAGATGGGATGCATTTATGTATAATGAATCAAAGACATCAGATTCCAAGGAAGCTATAGTCCTTTCAGCTTGGTCCACTTTGCATGAGGAAATTCTCTTAACCTGACTGTCATCCTGATGGCTTAGCATTTCTGTATGCTTAAAGCAAGCCATGTTAGTGAACAGATTTTTAATGAAAATTTGTCTTTCCATACATGTATCGCCCTGCCATTTACATTGTAATTTTCAGGGCACACATGCATATGAGTGCTACCCTTTGGCTACTGACTGGTGGCAGCAACTCTACTAATAAAAACTACACCGAAGAAAGCTTTGACCGGTGCTGCCCGAGCCCCTGGGCAGTGGGCACCCAGCATGTGGTGATCCATCTGTATGCACTTCCTCACAATCGTTGTAATAGACACAAGCATGGGACAGTACATAGACCTGAGGGGGACCAGAATGAAAGAAGGCACAGATCTTACAAGGGCATAAAACAGAACTCAAGGGTAGATTCCAACTCACACCCAAACTGGACTGAAATAGCCCATCCTAAAGGCCTTGAGAAGTAGTTCATCACTTTTTCTTCCTAGTCTGTCTTTGTCTGGAAACTCATCTGAAACCTGTCCACCATGGGTGACCCTGCTGGTTATTTAAGATACCAGTGGCATAGCCCTCAGAATCACAGCAACTGAAGCCACCACAGCACGACAGACAGACAAGTGCTGGCCATTTGGTTTTATGTTGAAACTGTCACTTTAAATTTCGATATCAATCCTGATGCAATCAAGATGTTCTTTCCTAAGATGATGGCTTTGGGAACAGCTGAGCATCTTGAACTAGAAAACAATGGATTTCTGGATTCTCCTACAAATTCCCCCAGCTGTAAGCCTTCCAATCCTTCTACCTTTATTTGGTGAGGAATGCCAAAATGGGGAATGAGTAGAACCTCCACTATCCCGTTCACGTACAGGCTCTAGCCCTCACTTCCGGGACCAGTTCAACTTGCCAGGTGGTCATCATGTTTGATCCCAACAAACTTTGAGCCAGTTCAGGCTAACAAGTGCACTCCCTATCGCAATCACTAGCAGGAGCTTTTCCAGATCCTCTCTGGGCAAAAGTCCCTGTATGCACGTGTGACTTCTTGGCTCTGTCTCCCCGCTCCACCCACTTCTTCCCCATCCAGGCCAGTTAACGCCACATGAAGATCAAAGAGCACAAAAATCCTTACCACTGGACCAATAAACAACATTCTTATCAATGGAGGAGAAAAGATTGAAGTTGTCAAGGACTTCATATTTCTTGGATCAACTATCAACACTCAAGGAAGCAGCAGTCAAGAGATCAGATGACATATTGCATTAGGCAAATCTGCTGCACAGGAATTTTTAAAGTGTTGAAGAGCAAAGATGTCACCTTGAGGACTAAGGTAAGCCTGACCCAAGCCATGGTATTTTCAATAACCTCATATGCATGTGAAAGCTGGACAGTGAATAAGGGAGATCGTAGAAGAATTCATGCTTTTGAATTGTGGTGTTGGAGGAGAATACTAAAAGTGCCATGGGCTGCCAAAAGAACCA
>NW_006408568.1:10136669-10154160 GCF_000296735.1 Chrysochloris asiatica | reverse complement strand
GAGAAAAAGAGGAAGAACCCCAACGAGATTGATTGGCCAGGTGGCATCATTGATGGCGTCAAGTGTGGCAGTGGTAGTGAGGTTGGCCCAGGATCGGACATTGTTTCGTTCTACTGTACATGGGGTCGCTATGAGTCGGTTCCGACTCGATGGCACCTGACAACAACAACAAAAGGCCTTGAGAAAGGAGCTCTGGTAGCGTAGTGGTTATGAATCGGGCTGTGAACTGCAAGGTCAGCAGTTCGAAACTACCAGCTGTTCCACAGGAGAAAGATTAGGCGTTCTGCTCCCGTAAAGATGCATAGCCTCGGAAACCCTGTACAGGGTCGCTATGGGTTGGAACCGACTCCACGGCACACAGCAGCAGCAATAAAGGCCTTGAGAAGCATAGACCCCATCCAAGAACACAAACTCAGGCACAGAAAGAAAAATGGAGCTGAAAATGTATTTAATGAAAAGTGGAAAGGGCACTTTTGGGGTACAATCAACCTATTCCAGAGCAACTGACTATGCTTTTCAGGTTTGCCCAGGCCGGCTGGTTAATTGGTTCCTGAGCTGCCCAAGTGAGCGTAATGCACACAGTTTCCAAACTTAAGTGAAGTAAGTAGTTCTTCATAATGTATTTTGCAAGAAATCATCAAACCTCAGAGAGAAGCCAGCTAGAGTAGGCAAGGAGGCTTAGAGTAAATACCCTTGCCATTGGCATCTTGCTGCACATTCACGCTCAAGGAGAAGGGGTTGGGGAGGACAGAGATTTAATTTCACTTTCCAAAAGGACATGGCAAATACTGGGTGTCCTTGGGCAGGGTTCTGTTCCCCTTGATGGTTCAATGATGAGCAGCACTCTGGGAGGTCCCTTACACTCTATTATGGTGCCTGACACAAAATCTGACCTATGAATATTTATCAGCTTAGATTACAAACCAATAACTTAGAATAGTTTTTCGGCTACAGCTGCACATTAGAACCAACTGGGTATTAGAAAAAATACTACTGCTGAGGTTATACCCAGAGATTTCTGGATCTGTTGTCTATACTAGTGATTCTAGTGTGGTCCCAGACTACCAGCAACACTGTCTTCTGGGAGTTTGTTATAAATGCACATTCCTGGGCTTTACCCCACCTATTGAAGCTCTGGGGGTGGGGCCCAGGAATCTGTGTTTTAACCAGGCCCCTAGGTGATTCTCAAGGAGCTCTGATAGCATGGTGGTTATGAGTCGGGCTGTCAATCTCATGGTCAGCAGTTTGAAACTACCAGCAGCTCGTGGGAGAAAGATGAGGCTTTGTGCTCCCATAAAGATTTACAGCTACGGAAACCCTATGCAGGCTCACTATAAGTTGGAACTGACTCCACAACCCATAACCACCACCACCACCATCACCAGGTGAGTCTGGGGTCCACTGACACTTAATAACCACAGATCTAGAGTACACTGGAGGATCCCAGGTGATTCTGACATATGGCCATAGTTGAGAATTAGTGATTCAAAGCAGAGCTTTGGCAGGGTCCATTCTGGTTTGATCCCCTGCTGATAATTTACATTTCTACCCCAGACATATTGACTCAGAATCTACATTTTAACAAGACCCTCAGGTGATTCTTAAAGGGATCATGTTAAAATGTAGATTCTGATTCAGTAAATCTGGGGTGGAAATGCAAATTTTCAGAAAAGGGTTGAACCTGAATGAGCTGGTTTGAAGCCCTGGATCACCCCCAAAGGTATACAACCTCGCCTTTATGCAGAATTACATAACTGAAGATACCTTATCTTGAGGCAAGACCACACCTAGACCATCCAGGCTGAAACCACTCTTCAGACACCAATCTCACTCGACTCAACCTTCCAGAATAACTGATGAACCATGTATAGTTTCATTCCCTTGTTCTCTGAAATTGCACTATCAGGGACACTACCTCAAGGGACATTGGCCATTCATTCAGGGACACTCCAATCTGGACCAGAATCAGAATGAACAGAGATGACTCAGTGTGTGCCCCCATCCCTCCCCTAAGGGATGTCATGTAAGAAGGGTGATAATTCCAAAAAACTGCCCATCTAGAACATTCCTTGGGAAGAAGTCTATCATATGAGAAACTCTGAGAGGTCTGAAAGGCGAATCCTTTGTCCACTTGTTGTTGTTGTTAGGTGACATTGAGTCGGTACCGACTTAAAGCATCCCTATGCACAACAGAACGAAACACTGCCTGATCCTGGGCCAACCTCACATTTGTTCACTGGGAACTCCCATACCTCCATCCTGGGGCCACCGATTATGTAGGAATAATTGAGACCAGTTAGCCAGACAAAGGGCACATCACCCAAATTTCTCACACAAGCCCTCAAATCCAGATTTTGGATTTTATCTTCAGAAAACTAGAATGAAAATCTGTTTAGGATTCTCCTGGGATACCAATATGTCCTGGCAAATGTCAGTACCTGAGATTTGTTCTTTTTGAGCAGTGAAGAAATCCTTCATCCTGTTATAAGGACTGTTCCAGAAGGAAAAAAAAAAAATCATAATAAAATTGTTAATGGTTCCTCTGACTACATTTCCTTCTCCCCAGAGAAGAACTGCTCATGAGGGCCCTGACACCCAAACGACATCATTATTTGTTTCTTACTTTGTTTTCTGTAACTAGCCAATGAACTCTCCAGGGCAGGGACTGTGTCATCCTTATCTCTATAATTCAGCCCAATGCCTGGCACAGGAGTCATATTCAATCAATATTAGCTGTTGAATGAAACTCAAGAACCTGTCTTCCAACAGACTAGAGGAACCGTGAAGGCAAAACTATGGCAAAGCAGTCAGTCATTTGTCGTTGGATATCCATGGCTCATCCTTGGACAGAAATTCTACAGACACTATTTGAGGCCCTTTCTATCTGAGCTTCTGCCTAAGGTACATTCTTACCTGCTTATTGCACCTCAAAAGAATTCTTTTCTGGGAATACTCGTCTCTAAGATGGTCCCTCAAGTTCCTTTATTTAAGTATAGATAAGAGTCTAATAAATCCGAATTTCTTGTTTTCAACTCCCTTTTCATGTAAACAACCAAACCTGTATCTCAGGCCTCAGTGAGTTCTGACATTAAATGGAAAGTCAAATTCTAATTCCAAAGCTTTGCAAAGAAAAAGCACATGTAGAAACAGAAATGGCCAGATGCAAAGGACTAGCATTGAGCTCTTGGTAACTCTGTCCATTCCAATAACTCCAGCTGTTATCTACAATTCACATGAGACAATAGCTCTTCAAACAGTGGAGTGGAGGGAACAGGCAACAAGATAGGGAGATCTTACTTTTAGTTGCAGTGTAGCCACTTAGAAACCTCTCTGGGCTCAGACTCCTTGCTTGTACAATAAGGGCAGAATCAAAGAACCTTTAGAGTGACTTCTATCCTTAAAATGTGATGATTTGACATACTACTTAGTCTGAAAAGCCATGTTAAAAAGCACCCCTTCAACCCCAGTGGAAAATAACTGAATTCCACCATCAATGTGTTATTCTTTGCATTTATAACTTTGATCCCTAATAAAATGCCCCCGCCCCCACTCCATAAAGTCCCTGAGTAAGTCTGTACCAACCTCCTTTTAATGAGTTAATTTGCAGCAGGTGGGGAAGAATGCAAACTAAATGCCAGCTAGGAGTGGAGGGTATGGAGACTAGGGAACAGTTGGGGGAAGTGGGGAAGGGAAGACTGTTGTTATTATTAGGTGCCTTTGACTTGGTTCTGACTCATAGCAACCCTGTATAGGTTTTCCGAATCTGTACATCTTTGCAGGAGCAGAAAGCCTCTTCTTTCTTCTGTGGAGCAGCTGGTAAACTGGAACCACCAATCCTGTGATTCATAGTCTCCAGTGCTTATCCTACAGAACTACTGCCCTCCCCAAAGGGAATCTTCTTGTTGTTAATTGCCATCGTGTCGGTTCCAACTCATACCAACCCTATATAGGATTTCTGAGGAGCAGCTGGTGGGTTTGAACCAATGACCTTATGGTTCACAGTTCAGTGCTTATCCTAGAGCACCACACCAGTAGGGACATAGACAATATGCCTAGTTTGTAACTCAGCTTTGTGTAATCCAGCTCGGTTCCAGAGTAGAGTTCTCTGATAGAAGAGTGAGATCAGTCCCCTTGGGTAAGATGTCCAAAGAGAGTTCTGGAGAATAGAGAACCTACATTCCCAAGAGCTGCTCAGTGATGGCCAGCACAGATTATAGGGGGAAAATGGGCTTTCTCCCAATCCCCAACTTAGCTCCACAAATGGTTATAACCAGTGGTGTGTTGGTAAATGTTTAACAATTAGTTTTCTCAGGAACAAAACCCCTGGTTGGTAGTATATGCCAATTGCTGTGGCATAAATACTCTCACCGTTGTCCATTATGAGCTACTAATGTTAAGAAAAGGAGTCTCACTGGTGCCGTGGGTAAGTGTTCGGCTACTAAGCAGGAAGTCAGTGGTTTGAACCCACTAACCTCTCTGTGAGGGAAAACAAAAAAGGACCTGGCTATCTGCTCCCATAAAAGATTGTTGCAAAGTGCTGAGTCCGTTCCAACCCACAGCAACCCTGTATAGGGTGTTCCAAGGAGCAGCTGGTAAGCTTGGAACCAGCAACCTGGTGGTTCAAACTGACGTTGCAGTCCAGTGCATTAGCCCACAGTGCCACACCAGACAGAAAACCCTATGGGGAAGTTCTGCTCTGTCCTATGGAGTCACAATAAGTCAGAATTGGCTAGACAGCACACAACTCAATGTTGGAGTTAGGAAGGATGAGTTCAGTCAGCTCTCAGAAGCCATTCCAATACATTTAATCCAAGGAAGGAGAAAGCCCTGCTAGGTAATATGCAGGGATAGAGTGGGAGTGAGGGAGCATTTTGAGAGAGAGGACAATGTCAGAGAGACAAGCTGCTGACAGTTGTTTTTAGTGGCTCATCACTACCCTCCTGTCCCGCCCCAGAGAGCAGAACAGAAAAGGCAGACACTACAGAAGGCCAATCCTGATCCTGTCCTAGTCCAGGGACAAACTGTGCTTCCCACCAGAGGGCAGGCTTGGAGAAGTGGAAGAAGACATAACTAGCCCAGGCCCATCCTGTGGCTGCTAAGAAGGCTTTGATGGAGGAGGCTCTGGGCACTGAGTAAAATGAAGTTTGGGGATTACCAGTAGAATTTAATTATCCCTGCCCCTTGGAGCAGCAGGCGTTGGCTGCGGACTCTTATTTAAGCGAAACTAAATTGAGAGCCGGCTTGTAGCTTGGGGGCAGAGAATTGTCTGGTCTGTCTGCCAGTCAGTAAGGAAATCAAACAAAGCAAGACCCCATAGAGTACAAGGCCCGGAATTATGGTAAACTACAAAGGAATAATAATTGTTTGCATGTGTACATGTCTCACAGAGTACACTTCACTTTCACAGATACTTTTGGGGGTTAGATGGGTCCTGGGAGAAATACAGCACAGATAGTTCCTTCCCTAAAAAGTCTGTCCCAACCTGGAGTATTGTTCTGTGTTGGGCCCTCGGGTCCTGTTCTGTTTACCCCTTTATCCTCCAGTCCCCTCATTGCCTCTCCTTTCAGCAGCTCTCCTCATTCATTCCATCTTGGCAGCAGTCTCTTGTGTAACTGAAACCACAAGAAACTTTTTGTTTGGCTTTTAATTCAGAAGAAATTCCAGTAACTCAGTTCCCGCTACTTTAAAAAAAAAAAAATCATCCAGAACTCTACTCTGGAGAGTTTAGCTTTTCCCCTGGGCACAAATGTTCACAGAACATGTATTTTTCCCTCTGTCTTTGCAGCCTGTCCTCTCATCCCTCTCGAAGTCTCCTTGAAGCCCACAAACATCTGAAAGACATCGGCTCTTCACAAAGCTCCAGAGTCCCGGCATTTCCTCCATACAGGGCTGGGGTGGTGGAATGGCGTGTTCCTATTTCAAGGCCAGAGCCAAGCAAGTAAGACTTGTTGAAAGATTTGCTTGGCTGGTTTCTCTCCTCACCCTGTGCACTGGTTGTTTTTGTTTTCAGCAGGCAGGGGCCTGAAGAGACAAGGGATGAAACCTACAGGCATGAGAACCCCCTCCCTTGGTAACAGGAGTCCCTGGGTAGCACGAACGGTTAGCACACTCCATTGAAAGGTTGGAAGTTTAAGTTCACCCAGGGCATGATAGAAGAATAGACCTTGTGACCTACTTCTGAAAAAATCAGTCATGGAAAACCCTATGGAGCACAGCTCTACTCTGACACACACAGGGTCCTCATGAGTTGAAGTCAAACTCAAGAGCAATTGGGTTTTTGGTTTTTATCTTGGTGGCAAGCACAGCCAGGGTCCTCCTTTCCCCTCCCTCCCAGGCCCATGTCTAGTATCTGCTAGTATCCTTCCAAACAGCTGTTTGCCCTGTGCGAATGAATCACAGTGGACTTCTGATAAGTCAGCCACAGACCTTACTTTGTGCATTCTAGATCTGTTCCACTCCAAGTGAGGTCCAGCATCTGCAACAATATATGGGAGCTTGATCATAATGCAGCATCCTGGACCCCCCTCCTGGATGTACTGAATCTGAATCTGCATTTTCACAAGATTCCTTAGGCAAATTGCATCCACACTTAAGTTTGAGAAGCACGTTTCAGGTTAACAGACAAGTACATGGTGCTGAAGTCATGGCATTCTATAAGCTGGAGTCTGTACTGCAGTGAGCTCTCAGCCTAATACACAGGGCTGACTGAATCACGGCAGTCCTTGTCTCTGTGGCTGGGTGTGGACATAGTCCATCATCCTCCCTCACTTCTCTAACTTGTCTCAGCCAACTTTGTGTCTTCAGATGTTTCTATAGCCTATATTTCCAGAACTCTGTGGCTGACACTGTTGGTCTACAACCCAAACTTTGTTCTCTCGACTCTCTTCTCCTATAAAGGCTGCCAAAAGTCAGATTCTTTGTTAACCCTCTTTCTAGCTAGTTGTGACCAAGTGACTGAATTCTGGCAATAATGAGAAGGAAAGGTTGCCAAGCACCATGGTACTAAAAATGTGATTTCCAACAGTAGTGACATACTTGGTCAAAATTCGGAATTTCAGGTTTTACCCCAGATCTACTGTATCCAAATCTGTGTTTTAACAAGATCCTCAGGTAATATTTATGGCACATCAAAGTTCCAGAAGTATTATTCTAAGGGTATTCTGAGAACAGCTTTGTTTTTCCAAAGTCCTCCTGTCTTGAATGTAGGTTTGATGCCTGGAGCTACATCAACCACTTTGCAATCATGAGGAAATAAGCTTGAGTATGAAAAGCAAACAGGCTTGGTGTGAGGACAAGATAAAGCACATTGGTCCTTGGCAGCATCTTGAACTGCTGAACCAATCCTGAGACCACTTACTTCCAAAATTCTTAAGTAAACAATACTCTTACGTTTCCCGTTTCTTGAAGCTGAAAGCACTCCTAATTGATTGTACTCCAAGTTATTTGGCAGCCTGGTGTAGCGCTGTAGGATGAGCACTGGACCACAAGGTCGGTTTGAACCACAAGATCGGCTGTTCAATACTCACCAGCAGCTCTCAGAAACCCAATACAGGGTCACTATGAGTCGGAACTGACTCAATGGCCCTGAATAACAACTGTTAGAGTGAGGAAAGGACTTAACGGAGATGACCACGGCCTAAAGAAAGCTAAATGTTCTACAGAGATTTGCCCCAGGCAGACTGTAGATGTTCCTGATGCACTCCGTTCTCTCAGGCAGAAACTGGGCGAGATTCATTTACTCCTGACAGTTCATGCAATGGACACTGTTGGCTCAGACAGTCGGGCACACATGTGCAGCGCACACCCTTTGCTCCTCCTCCCCAGAAGCTCCAGCACAGGACATCACTTTCCCCTCCACTCACTGCTGCAGGCAGGGCCTCAGGAGCTGTGCTTTCTCTCAGCTTCCACCAGAGCCGCCCTTCCTGCCTCCTTCCTCAGAGAGGCTCCCCAGGCCTCCCTGCTAGGGAAGAAATCCATACATTAAGATCTACATGCAAAAAATTCACTCAGCTGTCTGGTGCCTTTGGGGATGAGGAAAAAGGAGAGCCAGGAAGGACGCAGGAGAAATGGGAGATATCCCAATCTAGCCTCCACAGTGTGATGTCATGCAGAACCCACCGAATTCCAGAAATGTCACCACCTGGATTTCCTCTGGAATCACCAACTGGTAGTCTGGCTTTGGAAAGGGGATAGACTTCTCCACCTATGGAGCACAGTTTGAAAATCTCTGGGTTGGGTTTAAATAATCATGATGAAATTATTAAGAAGCCCTGGTATGGCACTGTAGGATAAGTACTGACTGCTAACTGCAAGGTCAGCAATTCAAACCCACTAGTCACTCGTTGGAACAAAGATAAGCCTTTCTGCTCCCGTAAAGATACACAGCCTTGGAAAGCCTACACAGGGTTGTTGTCTGTCAGAATCGACCCAATGGGCAGTGGGTTTGTTTGTTTTTTGGTCTATCAAATTATTAGATAAATTTACCTAGGATTTTTCTAAAGGAAGGAGGAAAGAACAGGCAAGAAGACAGGGAAGAAAGGAGGAAGAGAAAAAGAAAAGGAGGATGGAGAGAAAAAAGGAATGAGTAAGACAGAAAGGAGGGAGGCAGAGAGGGTGCAAGAGAAGCAAGGAGAGAAAAAGGAAGGAAGATGTACTTGGTGCATGGTATCTGATCCTCTCCTCTAACATATATGGCTTTTTGGATTAATTACACCAGTGAGATGGATTGGCAAAGTGGCAGCATCAATGGGCTGAAGTGTGGCAATAATTGTGAGGTTGGCCCAGGACCAGGCAGTGTTTCGTTCTGTTGTAAATAGCGTTGCTACAAGTTGGTACCAACTCGATGGCACCTAACAACAACAACAACCCCCAAATCACTGAAAGGGTGGTGATACTTCAACATAATGAAACACTACTCAGCAATAAACATGAATAAACAACAGATGCATGCAAACACATAGGTGGATGGCAAAAATGCATTGCTAAGTGATAAAAGCCAGACCTAAAAGGTTACATAGTGTGTCATTCCATTTATAAAAAGTTCTGGAAAAGCAAGCTATTGAGATAAGAACAAGATCAGCAGTTAGCAAGTGCTAGGGTGAGAGTGGAGGAGAATTCATTACAAAGAGGGGATGAGGGGAAATGTTATATACTTGACTGTAATCATGACTGTATGCTGTTGTTGTTGTTAGGTGCCAGCAAATCTGTTCTGACTCATAGTAACCCTTCTGGGGTTTCTGAAGAACAGCTGATGAGTTGAACCATCAACCTTGTGGTTCAAACCAACTTTAACTTGATACTTATGCTGGTTTGGCGCTATAGGATAAGCACTGGATTGCTAACTGCGAGGTCAGTGGTTCAAACCCACCAGTCACTCCTTGAAAATCCTATACAGGGTCACGATGTGACAAAACTGACTTGATGGCACTTAACAAGATACTTATGCTTCTGACCAAGATGGAATTGAAATAGAAGGAAAAAAATTTCCCTCCCATTTAAAACAACCAAAACAAACAAACAAAAACACCTTAAAAAAAAAAAAAAGAAGAAATATTTTTCAAGACACTGACACTAGATATCAAACAGCAAAGGATGGTAATCCCAGGGAAACGGAGATATCAAAAGCAAACTAAATAAACTCTACAACTGCTCCAGATTACTGTCATGTTAAAGTTTTAAGCACCAGTCTAAGTAACAGGTGTGCTGGTGGAGCCTTGAAGACTCCCTAAATTAAGAAATTGGAGCTGAGAGTCTGGGAGACCAATCCTGCTAGCTTACGCAGGACAAAGTACCAGAAAGCACAGAACTGCACACAGAAAGTACAGAACCAAAGCACCTGCCCAGGGTTCCCCTTCTTTATTCAGCAGAACACCGATCAGTGTACTACTAAAGGATACTATGAGGATATTACTCAAGGCCAGGGGAAAAAAAACTATGGATTTTTAGAAATTATTATTACTACATAATAAATCACCACAAATGTAGTGGCTTCAAACAACACACATTTACTATTTCACAGGTTTTTTGAGCAAAAGTTTGGGCATGGCTTAGCAGGCTTCTCAATTCAGATAAGGCTATGATCAAGGTGTTGTCCCTGGTGCATTTTCATCTCGAGGTTCAAATGGGGAAGAATGTGTGTCCAAGCTCATGGGATTGATGGCAGGATTCATTTCCTTGTTGAAGTAAGGAACTGAGGACCCTGGCTTTTTGGTAGTTTTTGGTTAGTGGGCACCTTCAGCCTCTAAAGGTTGTTAGTGGTTCCTCTGTTACCTGGAATTCTCCAATATGGCCATTTATTTCACCAGGCCAAGGAGACCCTTTAGTTCCTCCAGTCTGTGAAGATAATTCTGATATATTTTAACATAGTCATGGGAGTGGCACCCCATCACCTTTGTCATTTGACATAACCTAATCCCAGGGAGACATCTTTTTACCTTTTGTCACATTTTTTTATTGGTTAGAAGCAAATCACAGGTCCCACTCACACCCAAACTGCACAAACACAGAGAACAGTCCCTGTTCTATCAACCAGACTTAAAAGCACAAGGCACTGGGTACTCAAAGGGGCCTTGCTTAGGGAGTGGGGAGTAATTAACCCTAGACAAAGTGCTGCACTGGTACCATCTAGCAAATCTTAAAAGCAAGACCAAAAAAGATCAAACTGTTTCCAAGTAACTTAATTGAGTCTCCAGAGTAATTATAGAAACTCAAAATTATACAGCACTCTACAAGGCAAAATTCACAATGTCTGGCATCCAATGCAAGGAAGCAGAAAAATGTAACCCATAGAGGAGTAAAATCAATCAATCTAAATCGACCCAGAATGACATAGATGTGAGAATTAGCAGATAAGGACATTAAGGCTGTAATCACAACTGTATTCCACATGGCCAAAAAGTTAAACAGAGACGTGAAATGTATAATAATGACCTAAAACGACCTTCTAGACACAAAAGCTACAATGTCTGAGATTTTAAAAATATATTGGATGGGATTAATGTCAGACTGGAGTTCTGGTATGGTGTGTAGGATAAGCATTAGACTGCGAACTGCAAGGTCAGTGGTTCAAATCTACAAGCCACAACTTAGATCACAAGGTCAGTCTGAGTTGGAACCGACTGGCCAGCACTTAACAACAACAACATCAGACTGCATACCATGCTTTTTAGTAAGCTTGAAGACACAGTACTAGAAACTACCTAAAATGAAACGCAGGAAGAAAATTAATTAAATGAAAAGAGAATCCCTAAACTATGTGACAACTTCAAGCAGTCTAATATATATGTAATTGGAATTCCCATGAGGGGGGATGGAGGGTGGGGTGGGGAATAAAATATATGTGTACTTGTAACAGCCAAAAAATTATCAAATTTGATAAACCCACAGATCCAAGAAGCTCTATGAATGCCAGGCACAAAAAACATGGGGGGAGGGAGGAGGGAGAACCACATCAAGAAACATGATAATCAAACTGCTTAAAACCAGTGATACAGAGAAACTGTTAAAATATTCAAACTAGCTAGCGCACAAGGACACATTTATGTACAGAGGAACGAAGCAGATTTTGTATCAGAAACACGTGTAAGTGAGTAAACAGTGAGACCGCTTTAAATTACTGAAAGAAAAAACTGTCAACCTAGAATTACATACTAAGTGAAAATACATTTCAAAAATAAAGGTGAAAAAAGTAATTTATAAGCAGACCTACACTACAGAAATGTTAAAGGAATGTTTTAAACAGCAGGAAAATGATATACAATATAAGTAAATATGGATCTACACAATGGAACAAAGCATATAAGAATGGTAACTATGTGGATAAAGATATAATTTTTTTCTTTAAAATTTATTTGATTGCTTAAGTTAAAGTAATAACGTATTGTAGACTTTATAACACATGCATAAAGCAGAATGCATGGGAACAACAGCATAAGATACAGGAAGGGAGAAATTAAGAATATTATTGTAGGATTGCTATACTGTATGTGAGTCCTGGTGTGGCACTGTATGATAAAGCACTATATGATAAACCGCAAGGTCGGTTTAAACCATAAGATCAGCAGTTCAAACCCACCAACTGCTCCTTGGAAAGCCTATACAGGGTCACTATGAATCACAACCAACTTGACGGCACTTAACACACAGAGTATGGCGTTGTGTGTTAATGCACTGGACTACAAAGTCAGCTTGAACTGCAAGGTCGGTGGTTCAAGCTCACCAGCTAGCTACTCCTCAGAAATTCCTATACAGAGTTATTATGAGTCAGAACTGACCCTTAGGCACTTAAAAATAATAACAGTGTATATGAAATTGCATGGTAACACTTTAAGATAATGGACTGTGTTTACTAAGGTGTACTGTAAACCCTAAATAAAATAACAAAAGAGTTATCGCGAACAAGTCAACAAAGTAGATAAAATGGAATCAAAAAATTGACTCAGTAATCCAAACCAAAATCCAAACCCACTGTCCACAGACGTCTGCAAAGCTGTAAATCTTTACAAAAGTAAAGTGCCACATCTGTCTTTTGTGGAGTGGATGATGGATTTGAGTCATTGACCTTTTTGGTTAGCAGCCAAGAGCTTAACTACTGCATCACTAAGGTTCTTTTAGTAATACAAAAAGAGGGAAAAAGGAATAAAGAACATTTAGGACTAATAGAAAACAATAGCAATGTAATAGACTTAAACCTAATCACACACCAATGATCACATTAAGTAAAAATGATCTAAAGATTGCCAGATTGGATAAAAAGCAAAATCCAATTTATGATGCCTACAAGATAACCACTTTAGGTGTAAAGAAACAAATAGATTACAGATTAAAGGACAGGAATAGAGACACCATACTAACAAAAGAAAAAAAAAAAGAACACCTAAGTAGCTATATTAATAGCAGACAAAGCAGATTTCAGAGCAACGTGATAATAAAAATGTCTTTTTATAACAACAAAGGGGTTAATTCTTAAAGAAGACACAGCAGTCCTAAATGTTTATGCACCTAATGCCTAATAACAGAGCTCTAAATTCATGCTGCAAAAAACATTTTATAGAAATTGACAAGCTGATTATAAAGATTTATATAAAAATGCTAAGGGCCTAGAATAGACAAAACAAATTGGAAAAAGGAGAACAAAGTTGAAGGCGTAAAAACACTACCTGATTTTAAAACTTTTATTATAAAGCCACAGTAATCAAAACAATGTTGGTGAAAAGATAGACGGATGGCCAGTGGATCAGAATGAAGTCCTGAAACAGACTTACTCTAAACTGATTGGAACTGATTTTTAACAAAGGTGAGAGTGAAAAGATAAATCAGACACTGACATTAAATATTTTCACTTCATATATCTAATACAGGACTTGCATCCAGAATATATGAAAAATTCTTAAAACTCAGTAATCAGAAAACAGACAATCCAATTATAAAATGGGTCAGGGATATGAACACTTTACCAAAAAAGGCATATGGATGACAAAAAAAAACACATTAAAGTTGCTCAACGTCACTTGTCATTATTAGTTGTCATTGAGGGCATTCTTTACAGACAAATTCTCTAATACCACTGCTACATACTATACTAACTAAAATTAAAACCGCTGACCATAGCAAGTGTTGACAAGGATGCAGGAGAACTGAAACACCTCATCATTCTTTAGTGAGGATTCTCTTCCCCCATCTATGCTTCCATGGCAATATGGCAGCTTCCTCCACATCCAGGGGGAAAGGCCACTGCACAGTTTGACTAAAATGGAATACGTTCCCACAGAGAGGAGCCCAAAGAGCTGGCAGTGCTGTGGGCTAAGAGAGGCCAGGCCCAATTCCCTCTTGCATGGATACAAGTTGGTGGATGAGACTGGGTACAGGCACCTGAAAGTAAGGGGAGACGGCAGGTCCAGGAAGGAACCGGTGCTATGTGGGGGCTGGGAGCTGGAATGGGATGGAGGGATGCTACTCGTGCATGGAAGATGCATGGAAAAGGAAGGCTGTAGGGAAGTGGACACGGCTGGAGTGGGAGGGCAGAGAGCTAGGTCAAAAGTACAATGCAGTTCAGGTTGTAGGCTCACTAGACCATCAATGGGGACATGAACCTTCTGGGAAGAAAAACATAGTCTACAAGTGAGTCTCCTTTCAGGGTAATGATGAAGAGTCAGGATAGACAGCTGGGCAGACAGACACACAGCCATCCCTTTCCGCTCATCCTCAACACACAGCAAAACTGACATTAATGGGGACAAGGAGAGAAAAATCACATTTTCCAGGCTTATATTGCTGATCATGACTGCTAGCTACCAGGAAAACCATTACAAACCAAATGCACTGCAGCAACTAATTTTCAAACAGATCAAAATAAATCAGAAAACAAAACCATTCTGACAGCAGAGAAATGTGGAAACGTGTTAAGAGGTAATTACAGTCCTTTCCCCCTTGTTTCACCCGCGTCTCTCCTGCCACTGGGGCTGCCGTTGAATCACAGCTGTCACTCCCTGTCGAGAGGCCCATGCATGCTGAAGGGATTGTGCAGGGCGTGCCGGGACCAGGAATGCTGCCAGCATGCCTAGCTGCCTTGGGACCAATGTCGACTGACAGAGACATTAGTCCAGTTCCTACCGCTTGAGCATGGAAAAGCTGTCATTCCATCCTAGCCAGAAACCACAACAGTCAGCCCTCTTGAAGCAGGCTGAATCCTTGCACTATGGTGTTGAATCCTAGGGTGGCTGTTAAGTGGCTATGGACAAGATACTTCAGAAGTTCTATATGCCTCAGATGCCTCACTTGAAAACAGGAGATATGAATTATCTCTCTTTCTGAGCTACCTAGAGCCACCATAACAAAAGTGCCACCAATGGATGCCTTTTAAGAACAGGCATTTACTTTTGCACACGTTCTGGAAGCTAAAAGTCCAAATCAGACTGTCGGCCACGTTAATTCCTTCTATGGTCTCTATGCCCATAGCTTCTGGTGTCTGTTGACAATGTTTGGCATTCCTTAGATGGTAAATGAGTCCTCACCTGGCATCTGTCATCCCTCTGTGTGTGTCTCTTGGGCTGTTCTGCCCTTTCTATGACACCACTCAGAGGAACTGAGCTCAAGACCCACCCAACTTCAATAGCATAATACAAGAAAACATCTCATTCTAAACAAGGTTGTATTTATAGGGTTAGGATCTCCACATATATTTTGGGGTTACCTAACTCAATATATAGCATTATCTTATGCAGTTGTTATGTGGATCTGAAATAATTCATGTGAAGCACCTAGCACGTGGTATGTTTGACTGCTGTTGTTGTTCAGAGACGTTGACTCGGTTCCGACCCATAGCAATCTTGTATAGTGTTTCCAAGAAGCAACTGGTGGGTTTGAACAGCTGACCTGTGATTCACTGTCCAGTGCTGATCCTACAGCGCCAGACCAATTGCTATTTTCATCATCTTGGTTACTGTTATCCATAACAAATCTGGACTGAGCAGTCACAAACTTCAGGTTTTACTGAAACTCTGAGAGTGTTTGCAAGGTTTCCTGATTGGAAGGAGTGTCTTAGGATTTCTCTTAAGGGGTCAAAAATAAACTTCCCCTTTACTAAGTCACACCTCTTCCCATTGCCAGGGGAAAACATCACTCAGAAACATCAACTGAACCTTCACAGCCAAATGAATGAAGCAAACAGGGACTTTTCTTATTGCAACTGTTTAGGACTATTGACATCTTCTGAGAGAGGGATACTTGAACTCCTTGGCACTTCCTGAGATGGCTCTGGGTGTCCAGGTTAGAAATGGGACTTACAGTCTAATGACTTCTGCTGCAAAAAGCCATTAGGAAGCAGTACAGGGCTCCCGTCACCCCACCATCATCATCAAGAGCCCGACTGTGAGCTTCTGTCAGTCATTAAAACCATAGTACAACTTTTAACACTGCTGTTGTGAGATGCCAGCATCAGCCCTAACTCAGGACAACTCCACACATAACAGCATGAAATTTTGTTGGGTTCTGTACCATCCTCAAGATCAGCTGGAGACTGATCCAAAGAACTTTCACTGGCTGATTTGGGGAAGTAGATCATCAGACTTTTCTCTCTTACTCATCTTAGTCTAGAAGCTTCCACAAAACCTGTTCAGCATCACAGCAACTTGAAAGCTTCACTGATAGGCAGGTGGTGGTTACTCGTGAGGGGCATTGGCTGAGAACTCAGGACAAATTTCAAACCCAGGTGTCCTGCATGTGAGGTGAGAAATCTACCATCTCCACCAATGTTCCAGATCTTCCTGCTGAGTGCTGTGGAACACAGATGGACAGGACCTGCCTGCAAGAAGCTCCAATGTAAAACTCCTAGTCCTTGCACTGCACCATCAGCAGTTGTTGTTAGGAGCCATTGAGTCGTTACTGACTCATAACAACCCTATGTACAACAGAACGAAACACTGCCCAGTCCTAGGCCAATCTCACAGTTGTTGGCACTCTTGAGCCCATTGATGCTGCCACTTCGCCAATCCATCTTGCTGGGGATCTTCCTCTTTTTCTCTGACCCTCCACCTTACCAAACATGATATCCCTCTCCAGCAACTGGCTCCTCCTGGCAGTATGTCTGATGTATGAGAGATGAAGTTTGGCCATCCTGGCCTCCAAGGAGCACCCTGGCTGCACTTCTTCCAAAACAAATCTATTGGTTCTTTTGGTAGCCCATGGCACTTTCAGTATTCTCCTACAACACCATAACTCAAATGCATCAATTCTTCTATAGTCTTCCTTATTCACTGTCCAGCTTTCACATGCATATGAGGTTATTGAAAATACCATGGCTCGGGTCAGACGCACCTTAGTCCTCAAGCTGACATCTTTGCCCTTCAACACTTTAAAAAGGTCTTGCAGAACAAACAAGATGGCGGTTCGGATAGAAGGGCAGTAAGGAGCTCGGTCAGCAACAACACAGAATACAGGACCAAGCAGGCTCAGGGGATGGTCCCAGAACTCTGAACCACATATAAAGGAATATTTAGAAGGTTGGAAGGCTTACAGCTGGGGGAATTTGTAGCAGAAGCAAGAAATCCATTACTTTCTAATTGAAGACACTCAGATGCTCAGGAACCACCATCTTGGGTGAGACCAAGCGGGGGAAGAATCAGAGCAGCCATGGACGACTGATAGAACTGTGGAGATAAAGGTGTGGACATTCTTTTCTGTTGGTATCCGTTCATTCATCCCTTGCTGTCTGCACACCTCCATTCTGGTGACTATAGGGGCGTCTGAGCTAGTGGACACCCAGCCCCCCCTCGGAGGGTTCTACTACGCATGCACACAGATCTCCTAAAAATTTAAAGAGACAGTTTCCACTTAAATCCAAATGGCCACATCCGGCCCTGAACTGTTTATGAATAGAAAAAAGGCCTGAACGGAGATTGTGGAGTGGGACAGGTAGACAAAAAAAGGAAACAGGACAAAAATTAAATCTTAAGTTATGTCACAACGACCAACATTGGCTTCTTGAAATTTCTCA
>NW_006408568.1:10094917-10133031 GCF_000296735.1 Chrysochloris asiatica | reverse complement strand
AGAAGAGCAGAGAGCAGGACCCTACCCAGAGAAGTAGTGACGCCAGAGATGGAGGCAGAGATGATGATGTGGAGAGATGGAATGGCTGGGGACTTTAGACACAGAGAGGGAGAGGGCTGGCTGTGTGCTGACAACCAGTGGGGGGCAGGCTTGCAGTGTATACCCTTTGGTTGGTTGATGATGCATGGAGGGGATTGTAACCATGGCAATGAAAGGATATACAAAAGGATGAATGTAAAACTAATGTTCTCCCATGTAAACTATCACATAATTCAAAATAAAACATTAACAAAAATGGTCTTGTGCAACAGATTTGCCTAATGTAATATATCATTTGATTTCTTGACTGCTGCTTCCATGAGCACTGATAGTTGATCCAAGAATGATGAAGTCCCTGACAATTTCAATCTTTTCTCCATTGATAAGAATGTTGTTTTATTGGTCCAGCGGTGAGGATTTCTGTTTTCTTTACATTGAGTTGTAATCCATACCGAAGGCTATAGCATGCCCTAATTTAGACAATTCTTACACCAACCCTCTGAGGTGGGCACTGTTCTTACCACCATCTTACAGATGAGAAAACTGAGACATAGAAAGGTAAAGGAGTTTGCCACAGTCATACCACGACAAAGTGGTGGGCCAGCTCCCGTGCAGCTTCAGAGTCTGTACTGTGCTGACTCTTGTGACAGTCACCTCCCTAGGGTCCATCATCATGTCTCTGCTTTGCTGTCACCTCCGGAGCTCACAGTGTTACCCCAAGAAGTCTGTATTGTTGTTCAGGTTTCACTCTGATTTGATTATCAGGAAAAGCCAAGCCTGTCTCTGAGCTCTGGAAGAAACAGCACTGCACAGAGTAGTAGCTCTCTCAGAAAGGGGCTCCCTGGGCTACAGAAAAGGCATCCCTTGGGGACTGCGTTTCTTCTCCACCAACTACTTCTTCCCCCAGTGGAATGTGCCTGGGTCCCTGGGTTTTCACTTTGAGCTGTTGATTTTTAGATTTGAAAGTAATCCCAAAATTCATCTGGGCAAATAATCCTTAACAACTAAGCCTCAGTTGGTAAGCAAAGGTGTCATTGAAGCATTCTACTTCTAATAGCAGGTGCTCAGAGAATGGAGCGACTCATGGGTACCAGAAAAACTTTACGGGAGAAGTAGAACTTGAAGTGGAATTTAAAGAATAAATAAATAAGCTTTGGAGGTAAAGGTGAGGGAGGAGAGTGGTTCAAGTGCAGGAAAATGGTGATAAAGACAACATTTTCTCACTTATGGACACAGTTAGGCTCCAAAGACTAGGTCACTCTACAAAACTCAGTGTTAGTTACAAATGGAGGATGACCACATCGGATCAGAAAATTGTGGATGACTGCATTATTACGTAATGGACAGCATTACATAACAGACAAATGACATCATTACATAATGGACAGATTATATCATTACACAACTGCCAAACTATTGACAATCATGGTGCAGCCAAGTTGGTGCAGAACCTTAACCATCTCTCGTCTTGTACATACCTCAGTGTTTATTACTGCCAGACCTACGTCCTTAATGCAAAGAATAGTCGAACAGTAGATTTTTTACTATTGTCATAAATGTGAAATGTCAGATACCAAGGTAGTCGACGAGTGAGGAAAGGGGGCCCCAAGAATAGATTTTCCTGGAGAGGCAGAGGGTTTGTATCAAGGGTAGAGAAGACTGGCAGTCAGACTGTAAAGAGCTAAGCACAAAAGGGCCAGACTGTATTTTCAAGCCAGCAGACACCTTGCCCATTTCTAAGCACAAAAATAACTTGAAAGTAAGCTTGGAAATATTTGCCTTTTTAATGGCTTCATGATTGTCCCATGTCCCCAAGGCCCCAGGAGGCTGTTCTGTCCAGAAGAGTATGCACTGTAATCACAGCAAACATTCATATTGTATGCCTTATGCACGGAACATTCATCTCTGTGCTTGTCACATTTTAAATCACTTGACCCTCATACCAACTTCCTACAGTAGTCACTCTGATGATCCCCATTTTATAGATTAGAAAAGCGAGGGACTAAGGCATTGAATAATTTGATCCAAGTCTCCCAACTAGAAAGTGGCAACACCACGATTTGAACTCAGGTCATCAGGCTCATGAGCCTTAACTGAGACTGCCACCTAGGGGAATCCTCTCTGGTTATTCTTCCCAAGACTCAGAGCAGTATCCATTTTCTGTTTTGTGTCAAAAAAGGAAAACATGAGCTGCAGGGCTGCATCTTGGATTGAATTCTACAGAAATTGTTTCCATTCAAGACAGAACTGGAAAAGAGAAACACAAGAGTGGAGGAAAAATTGTATTTCAACCAAATTGGCATTGGAAACCAAGACCTGGATTCCAGACCCCACCCTGCCCAATGCCCTCCAGCTCTCTCCAGCAGCAGGCCACCTCATAAAGGTTGTGATGACAAAGCCCACCTGCCCCAGGCAAATTGCTCAGTGGGACTCAGGGGAGGAAGGGACACCTACACAGGAAGAACACTGTCTGCAGTCACCCCAAGCAGGTCTGCGTTGCCCTAGAGAGCAAGCCACAAGCCAGTAACTCTTGCAAAGAATGTGTCTTATGCCCTTCATATCTCCTTTCATTTTGAACTACTTGGCGCCCCCTTCTCTGTCAGGCAGGGTAATGATCAATAAATCTACCAGTTTACACTTATAGACTCCCCAGCCTTAGGTTAAAGACTTTACCCTAAAGAGCAATCATGAACAGATGCAATATAGACATCACAGTAGTTGGATGGCAGAGGCATCTGGGACTAGGAACATTGTTGTTGCTGTTAGGTGCCAGAGAGTCTATTTTAACTCATAACAATTCTGTGTGACAGCAGAACTACCCCCATAAGGTTTTCTAGACTATAATCCTGGTGTGGCACTGTAGGATAAGCACTGGACTGGAAACCACAAGGTCAGCAGTTCAAATCTACCAACCACTCTCAGAAACCCTATATAGAGTTGCTATGCATCGGAACTAACTCAATAGCACTCAACAATAACAAATCGTTATGAAAGCAGACCACCAGGTGGTAAGTTAGAACTGCCAACCTTTTGGTTAGCAGCCCAGTGCTTAATCAGTGCACCCCCAGGGCTCCTGAAGTCAGAGGGAAGTCCAATGACTTCCCACTCTGCTTCCTTTGTCCTGCTTGGCGCCCCCGTCAGCCATGGGGACCTCCTGGTGTGGTGCTATAGGTTCAGTACTGAAATGTGAACCACAAAATTGGCAGTTTAAACTCAACAGTCACTCCTCAGAAACCCTATACAAGGTTGCTATGTGTTGGAACTGACTCAAAAACACTGTAACAACATCAGCCAGGGTTGCCTGGCTGTGATCTCTGCATGGAGGTCATTATCATCATCTTTAGAATGCTTGTGGCCCTTACTGACTCAGATCTGCTCACTTTCTCCCAATGGAGAACTCTGGTCACTCTGCAAGATGGCCACCTTGCCGCCATTTTGTAAGCCTTAAAGTATTGTTGTGAAGACTAACTGAATTGTGGTGTGAAAGGTTCCTGCAACCTGTGAAGCAATGTACACAGGTAGGGGGTAGGGGTTTAAAGTGATTCAAGACAAGTGGTAAAAAAACAAAAAACAAACTTAGTCACTGCCCTCAAAAGTTGGTTTTTCAAAGAGAACAGAGGTGAATATGTGGGGCATTTCAGAGTTTTAATGACATTTGTTCAATCTGTTTTGCAGGGGAAGCATTCTAGTCTTGGAGACAGAATAATTTGGGAGTTGGGTAACCGCTTTATAAACTACCCTTCTGAGAAAGAACTTCTCAGAATTAGCTAAAGCTAAGAAGCTCTGGTAGCGTAGTGGTTATGAATTTGGCTGCTAACTTCAAGGTTGGCAGTTTGAAACTACCAACTGTTCCACAGGAGAAAGATGAGGCTTTCTGCTCCCGTAAAAATTTACAGCCTCGGAAACCCTAAGGGTAACTATGAGTCGGAACCGACTCCAAGGCACTTAACAACAACAAGAACAAGATAACTATTAAGGAGCCTTCTGGTAGCATAGTGGTTACGAATTGGGCTGCTAATCTCATGGTCAGCAGTTCGAAACTACCAATGGTTCTGCGGGAGAAAGATGAGGCTTTTGCTCCCGTAAAGATTTACAGCCTCAGAAACCTGGACAGGGTCGCTATGAGTCAGAACTGACTCCACGGCACATAACAACATCAAGATACTACTACAAATAAACTCTTAATCCCTGTTGGTTCTCAAAATCTATTCTTTACCCTACCCTTCCCTTGGTACTCTGTTAGTCTGACAGCTATAATCTGCTAAACCGCTTCTCCCAGGCTCCCTTGCTCTCGGGCTTCAGGTTGGTTGGGCTAATGAGAGGGTACCAATAGGACATTAGTGAACAGTTGAAGACAGAAGTCAGGGTGTTTCCTTTCCACTTCCCCTCTAATGTGGTACCATGGTAGTGGGTAAGTCCATCCATGATCACAGCTTCCACCTCAGGGCCCCTCTTCATAAGCTCCAGCTTCCACTGGGCTCCACTATTTCCCCCTCTTACCCCTTCAGACCTAGGTGTAACAACAGCTTCCCTATGCTGCTAGCGTCAGGTATCTCAACATCCTTTGTGGGTTCCCCAAACACCTTGATGGTTTCCATAGCCCTCCGTAAATATACTCTTCAATATAGTCTTTCTAGTTGAACCTCCTGTGTAGAATTCTATTGTGACGCCTGAATGTACAGGTCCTGAAAGGTTCATAAAGAAAAGAAACACACACAAGGCTTTCGTGGTTAGAAGTTGATTCCTTGAGTCTAGGAGTGGTTGTTTCCAAACCTGCCCTACATCAGCACTCACCATTCTCATTTTTCAAATTCTCCACAAGACAGCACAGTTCTGTTGTCCAGAAGACTGTGTGGTTTTGAATCCAGAACCCAGGGGCTTCCAAGCCCTCCACCCTCAGCTTCGTCATGTGCCTCACTCTCATTCACTGCCATCACCAGAGGGGAGATAGTTTTCAAACCTCCTGGAGCCCATCTCCTTCAGCACACATACGGAAAGCAGACTTCAGGCAGGTTAAGCCTAGTTGATTTCTTTCAGCTAGGCCATAAATCAAGCACTAATCCCTATTACTCCCTCCTGGCTCTAGGATTAGCATTCCCTCCCGGCCTCCATGGAATGTCTTTTGCATATTGAAGTCATTTTGCTCACTGTTCACCCTTCCCTGAGTAGAGGCGGAGGCATTTTGTAACTGTCAGTGTTTTGACAGAGTGTGAGTATTTAATCATATGCCCGCACCCACCCCCCTCCTTCAGGACACATGGGCTGGCTGGTACCTGCTGCCAGGGCTATACACTGGGTAGAGAGCAGGCAAGCGCTGGGGGGCACCTGGACCAGGGGCTGGGAGTGGGGGGTGACGTTAAGAAGGTAGAGCCCTTCCCTTTATGAGACGATCCCAGATTGGCCAGGATGGCATTTTCCTTCACTTCCACTTCAGGAAAGGAATGCTCAGCCCCAAGTTAACAGAACCCAGATTAACTAGGACATAAAGGACCATCTCGTTCTTTCCCTTGCCTCTTCCGGAACTAAATCATCTTTGGCAGATGGTGTTTCTAGCCACGGTCTCCCTGGGAAACCTAGACTAGTGCCTAGCAACCTTCAGAACTGGGGTGTCCTTGCTGTAGTCTACAAGTCCAGGATGCCCTCTGGGTGTAAGATCCTGAAACTCTTCCCATTGGATCCTGTGAGTACTTGCTGGAAGCACTGTGAGGAACCCTCCCCCAAGAGTATGGACACCACAAATCCAGATTTGTCCCTCCCTGGAAGCCCCTGGCCATCCCACCATGAATATATGACCTCCTACCCTCTCCAATGTTCTCCTCGTCCCCCACAAGCCTACCCAGGAGCATTTCCTGCACCGCCACCTTAAAGCTCCCCTTTCTTAAAAAGAAACAATTTTCCAAAGCCCAGGGAGTTAATCCATGAAATCCTCTGGAACAAAAGCAGTTGGCCCAGGCCCTGGATAAGTCGATCAACAAACATGCCAGAGCCCTGTATGGTTCAAAGTGTTCTTTGTTCCAGACGCTGAGCACAGATCTCACTGGGTCCTGCCAGTGACCCTGGGCTTCTCAAAGTGTCACCTCTCTGGCTCCCTGCCTGGCTCCTACCGTACCTATGAAAGCTAACCTCTCTTCAGAGGGACTGCATCATCATTGCACCACAAACTCTCCCTCAGTCTCTCCTTTCAGAAACCATCCAATTATAATTGTTTAGAGCCAGTTAAGGTTCAACAAAAATGAAAACAAAATGGTCCCTTTCAAAAGACACAGGCTGTTCAGTGTAAGTAGAGACCCCATATGAGAGAGAATCAAAAGACTCTAAAAATCTGTTTCTGAGACAACAACAATGTGGTGGGGGAACTGGGGGAGAGGTGGTTTTAAATACCCACTCTTCATTTTACGTGCAATTGGTCCTGAATTGTGTCAGATGTTTGGCGGGTGATCCAAGACTAAAGGAACAGTCAGGGAAACAGGGCTGGTGCAACCAGCCAGACATTAAGATTTTCCAAGAATCACTAAGGGGGAATACCCCCTCCCAGATGTGCCACACCGAAGGAATCCCACCCGGATCCTTACTTAATGCCCTCAGCAGTAGGAGACTTTCCAAACCCCCTTCTCCCCTGGAGAGAAAGGGGAGACTCAGCGTGGGGCACAGGCTGAGGTGTCCTTGCCGAAACAAAAGAGGAGTTTAGGAAACTACTTTCCCATTTTATGATTAGGTCCTTCACTTGGACTCTCCCAAGTGAAGCTTTCAGTTGGAGCTTAATGTCTTTCAGGTCATTTCCCCTCTCTGAGCCTGTTTCTTCTACTGTAAAATGGACAGTTTAATACCTGTTTGGTAGGCTGTCAACAGGGATAAAATAAAAAAACATATATTCTCATTACATCATAAACAGTTAACTGCTCAGCTGCTCCCTAAAAGGTTGGCAGTTCAAACTCACCCAGAAGCACTTTGGAAACAATGCCTGGCAATCTACTTCTGAAAGATCACAGCAATGGGAAAGTTCAGGAAGCACAGTTCTACTGGGAACGCACGGTCGCCATGAGTTGGAATCGACTCAACAGAAACTCGTTTGACTTCTAGTAGGTGTGGAGTTGATTTCTCCCTGACTAGCCCACTCATACCCTATTCCCAGACTTCCAAGAAAGTTCGAGCAAGTACTGTAGGCGAAAGTTGAGAAACAAAGGTAGCTTCAAGAACAGAAAATGCAAAGTATCCATTCCAGGTAAGTAAATCCTGACATAACATGAATCCTACTGTAAACATCACAGTCCACTGCTGTGGAGTCAATTTTGACCCACAGAGACCCTATAGGACAGAACACAACTGCCCCATAGAGTTGCTATGGTTGGAACCCTGCTGTGGCACTGTGGATTAATGCGCTGGCCTGCAAAGTCGGTTTGAACTGCCAGGTAAGTGGTTCAAGCTCACGAGTCGCTCCTCGGAAACCCTACATAGGGTCACTATGAGTCAGAACTGGCTCGATGGCACTTAACAACAACAACAATCTTGATTTCAGGCCTAGTCTCTTCTCAGCTGTCCTAGCATCTCAAAGTTAGCGTAGTGGTTACGAATCGGGCTGCGAACCTTAAGGTCAGTGGTTCGAAACTACCAGCGGCTCCGCGGGAGAAAGATGAGGCTTTCTACTCCCGTAAAGATTTACACCCTCGGAAACCCTGTACAGGGTCGCTATGGGTCGGAACCGACTCGACGGCACTTAACAACAACAACAACAACAGTTAAATAAGGGCCTTAGGCAAGGCATCTTAGGGGATAAAACTTGGGTTATATCAAATGATGAATCCTCTAGCCATCCACCCTCACAGAATATTAAAAAAGTAAAAAACTGATTAAAATTAAGGGTAGTATTTGTGTTCACTTCAGTGTCAAGAGGTTGATCAAATTGTTTATGATAGATCATTGCAAAGGGAATTGCTATGTTAAATTTATGTTTTGAAAATATTTATTCAGGGTCGCTATGAGTCGGAACCGACTCCACGGCACTTAACAACAACAACAACATTAATATGAAAATATATTTTAACTTAGAAAGGAAGATTACACAATAGTATGGTGGTGGTTATGTGCCATGGACTCAGTTCCACCTCATAATGACCCTGCATAGGGTTTCCAAGGCTATAAATCTTTACTGGAGCAGAAAGCCTCATCTTTCTCCCAAGGAACGGCTGGTAGTTCCGAACTGCTGACCTTGAGGTTTGCAGGCTGACTCGTAAACACTACACTACCAGGGCTCCATATGTATGTGTGTATATATATATATATTCCTAGTGTGGCACTGTGGGTTAATGCACTGGACTACAAGGTCAGTTTGAGCTGGTTAATGCACTGGACTACAAGGTTGGCAGTTCAAGCTCACCAGCCACTCTTCGGAAATCTTATACAGAGTTACTATGGATCAGAACCAACTATATATATAAAATAGAAGCTCTTTTTTGATGTTTAAAAATACATCCACACAGTCACAACACACACACAGAAAACAAGAAAAATTTAAATAAAAATATCAGTACAGGATATCTCCAAATGCTGGGATTATATATGATTTTAATTTTCCTCTTTTAGCTTATTGGTATTTGCTACATTTTCTATAAGGAAAATGTATTCCTTGCTCTTAAATGGAAAGGCTATCATTTAAAGACTCCATGTATTTATCACTGTAATTTCTTGGTGTTTGTTAAGAGACCATGCATTGGGTCCAGACAGTGCACAGTTTGATTCCTACCTTCACTACTTTCTAGCTGTGTGACCTCAGACACATCCTTTACCTTTTTTAGTCTCATTTTATGCATGCATACTACCAAGGTACCATAGGTTAAGCATTGGGCTGCTAACTGAAAGACTGGGGATTCGAATCCACCAGCCACCCCATTGGCTATCTACTTCTCTAAAGATTTATAGTCTCAGAAACCCTAGGGCGGAGTTCTACTCTGCCCTACAGGGTTGTTTTGAGTCAGAACTGACTCAACGGCAGTGGGTAAAATGAGAATAATAGTAGTGTGCATCTCATAGAGTCATTGTAGGAGTTAAAGGAGACAGTGCAAGTAAAATACTTACTCTCTCCTTCAGTTGATACTTGGTTCTTGAGCACCTACTGCGGGCCAGGCACTGTGCTAGGCTCTGAGAACACAATGTGGACAACACTCAACAGAACTCTTGCTTTCCCAGAGCTTACTGCCTCGAGGAAAGGCATTACACAACAAACAAAAACCTAGGCAAAGGATTTGTTCTTATTAAGCGCTGTTCAGTTGGTCCCAACTCATAGCAACCCTGTATAGGATTTCCGAGTTGCAGCTGGTGGGTTTGAATTGCTAGCCTTGTGGTTCAAAGTCCAATGCTGATCCTATAAGCCACACCAGGAGTCCAGACAAAGCATTGTTGTTGCTGTTAAGTGCCGTGGAGTCGATTCCAACCCACAGCAACCCTATATAGGGTATCCAAGGAGCAGCTGGTAAGCTTGAACCGCCAACCTCGCATGAACCCACAGCACCACACCAGTACTCCAGACAAAGCATTATGTGACTGTAAATGCCACTATGTTTTCCGAAGAAAAAGAACAAGGGTTCTGACACATAATAAGCTACTCAATAAATAATAGATGCTGTTATTATTATTATCCATATCCAGTCAATGTCATTGTATTACCCCTCAGGTGACAGATGAGCAGAGCTCAGAGTAGTTAAGTCATTTCCTCAAGGCTAAAGATCCTGAGAAGAAGAGTCGGGATTCAAACCAGGCCTGCCTGGTTCCATGTCTTCCCTCTGTCTCTCTTGGCCATCTTATAAATTACACTGTTGGATATTTTCACTCCAAGTTTTCCCAAGTGCTTTCCCATGATCTTACTAGATCCTTACAACATTCATTATTCTCTCTTTTGTGCTTACAAGGAAAGTAAGGCCCAAGGTCACTGCATACACAGCCCACCAGAACCAGCTCTATTTTCACCCCAAGACCACACAGACTCCTGCTTCTCCTGAGAGCCCAATGCTCCTTCCAGGTTTCTGAGTCTATAAAGGGAGCAGAGGCACAACAGATCATGCCAGCCCTGGCAGTGGCAACCTTGAAAGTCCTGAGTTCTATCTAACAGGTGGGCTCAGAGCACAGGAGGGACACCGCAGAAAGAACATGAGAGCAGGTGTCAGAGGCTGGAGCACACCCAAGTGGCCCTGCACCACCCTGGATCAATAGGCATGGCTTCATTACTTTCAGGCCAGTTGCTGGTGCATCCAACTCCGAGCTCTGTGCAGGATAACAAGGCCAATATGTTCCTAATGCCAGCCCTCCCAACACATTCTCTAAAGCCAACAAATTCAGAGGCTCCATTCTGGAGGTAGAAGAAGGGAAAAAGTAAAGCGGCTTTGGAGGGAGACGGGCTTTGGGGACAGGGAGAATGTATTTTTGCCTTTATGACACACTCATAGAGATTTGCATGCCCACCTATTCTTCCTAGGAAATCTGTGTTTTCTGAGTTCTTTGATAGCGGAATAAGATTGCTACCCAGTGTCCACAAAGTCCAAGGATGAGGCATTGATTTCATCAGATTGTTGAGCTACAGCGTGGGTGTTTTGATGTCATCACTCTGGATAACAATGTGCAGTGGAGGAGAGCAGATATGCTGCGATAAATAACAGAGAACCTTGAAAAAAATACATAGGAAACAAGGAGGCTACCAAGAACTGCAGACTGTCCAAACCAGAAGGGAGCCTAGAGACAGCTGCCCCAACAACACTCTCTTTTTGTAAGACACAAGGCCCAAGGGGATGAAATAACTCCACAGGTTGACACAGAGTGGAGGGACACACTATACCTAACTTGAGCAATCTTCCTTCTCATTTTCAGGCTCATTACATTGCAACAGAGGTTTGAGCTCTGGTACCTGCAACAGCCCAAAAGCCACTGTCCAACCTCATCCTGTATCTGCAAGTAAGATGCCATTGCGGGAAATGTAATTCAGCAGCCACAAGGGAAGAGGTTGGTTACCTGTAAACAAGGCGTGGGAAAAGAACAAGATATAGAATTCTAGATGCAGAGGTTTGTGAATCCTTCCACCTCCCCTCTTATCCAGTAAGGTGGAAGAAACTGTGGGCCTAATGTAAGAGACCTCTGGCTGCTGACCCAACCCGTCCCTGGTACCCGCCAGCCACTCACCTGACCAGCCTTGTATACTTGCTGGTGGTGACAGCAGGGCCATTTTCATCTATTTATTTTAAAATAGACTTATGCTGCTTTGTTATAGCAATAATATATATGTATGTAATTATATATATATATTGGTGTTGAGTCAGTTCTGACCCATGGCAACCCAGTATAGGGTTTCCAAGAAGCAGCTGGTGAGGTTGAACTGCCAACCTTGAGGTTCAAACTGACTTCGCAGTCCAATGCATTAACCCACAGCACCACACCAGGACTCCTTTTTGTACAAAATATATAAATATGCCACCACCATATATAACCCCACCAACTGGAGATATCCTCTACTAATATTAAATAAATAAGTAAATATATACATATTTGTTGTTGTTGTTGTTGAGTGCCGTGGAGTCGGTCCCGACTCATAGCGACCCTGCACAGGGTTTCCGAGGCTGTAAATCTTTATGGGAGCAGAACGCCTCATCTTTCTCCCATGGAACCGCTGGTAGTTTCGAACTGCTGACCTTGCAGTTCACAGCCCAATTCGTAACCACTACGCTACCAGAGTTCCATATATATATATATATAACCAACTCAGCGGCACTTAAAAACAACAATAGATAAAGAAGTTCTTTTTTGTTGTTAAATATATACATGTACACACAGCCACAATACACACAGAAAACTAGAAAAATATAAACCAAAATATTAATAAAGGATATCTCCAATTGGTGGGGTTATATATGGTAGCAGAATATTTATATATTATGTATAAGGAGGCTTCAAAAAGTTCACGGGAAAATGGAATGAAAAGATAATGGATTTTCCCCACAAACATTCTGAAGCCCTCTTGTATACCCAAAACATGGCATTAAAATATTACTCCATGTTACGGAAAAGATGTTAAGACTTGTGGTGCTGTAGGATAAGCTCTAGACTATAACATCAGTTTGATTCGCAAGGTAGGCAGTTCAAAGTCACTAGACACTCCTCAGAAACGCTATACAGGGTCTCTATAAGTTGGAACTGACGCAACGGCATATAACAACAACAAAAACAAATATTTACATTAAACAAACCTTGGAACAAAGTCTCCAGCACCTATAGCTCAGAATTCTCCCATGAAATGGGTGGAATAAACACCCCAGTTTGCTGGCTCCAGTTCTGTAAGTTTGGAACTACTGGCTGTGGACATAAAAAGTGAAGGGCTCTGAACATTCATGGTTATGAACAGTTTCTGACTGAAGTCTGTGCAGAAGGTCAGTATCACTCTACCCACATCCAGAAGAGCCAAGGGCCTCCCAACAGGCCAGCAAAGATGCTGATCTTCAAACGCACTGTCCTGGAATCCTTGAAATTGTTACTTAATTCACCAGGTCACTTGAGGGTATGAATGACCTCAGCTCAGCAGGCAGGCGTCCTGAAGCTGATATTTAAGGAGAAATCCAGAGGCTTAAGAAGTAGTCAGGAAAAGGGCAGCTCAGACAATTGGAAGAACAGAGGAATTTGCAAGAACAAAAGGGACCAATGTGGAATTGAGCAAGCTGATGAAAACAGCTCTGGGTTGGAGAGAGATGGACTTCAGCAGATGGAGAAGAACATTCTGGTATAGAGCTATCTCTACCCCACCAAGGACACATGGAATAGCAAAGCCAGTGAGGGAGGCATCAATTTTAAGCAAGATATTTACTGAGGATGTACTGGCTGCCAAGGGAATCCATATCTCATCAAGTGGGGTAGCTGGATTGCCAAAAGGTCTGAGTGACCTCAGAGCTGCCAATCATCCCCCAAATCTTTATCTGGCAATGAAAGCATATGCGGAGGAGGGTCAGGAAGCACACAGTCATCTGAATCAGGAGGTCTATGAGTACACAGCCAGCTCTAAGCCGAAGAGGTTGGGAAGATGCTCTCTACCTGGCCTGGTTGCAAAGGTGAAGTGATTTGCCCTAGGTCATGAAGTGTCTAAGACAAGTCACATCACCACCCTGAACCTCAGGCCCCTGATCTGTAAGAAGAGAAGGTATGACAGGATGTATTTGATGGTCCTTGTCAGTTCTGACACTCTGCAGCTCTAATCAGGGCTGTCTGATGTGCTAGTTCCAAGTCCATGGACAAAGGCAGCCATATGATGGCAGGGCAACAAGAACAATGGAACAAGGAGACCAGTCTGGGAACAGCAGAACCAGGATCTTCTTCCAACAGCCCTGCTGGAACCCTTTCAGAGGCACCCCCAGTCTTCGGAACAACACAGTATCTGGTGCTCCCATTCTAATTCCTGTACAGACTTCACCCTACTATCCACTCCCTTGGAGTCCTGGTATGAAGCACTAGACAGCTAACAAAGTCAGCAGTTAAAACCAACCAGCCACTCCTCAGAAACCCTATGACTCAGAACCTACTGGAAGGCACTTCATAACAATTAACAACAATCTGCTTCCTGGGAGTCATTCCTATGCAAAATACAGCTTCCAACTCTGCAGCACCAACAGGCAGAGGATAGAATGATAAACCTACTCACTGCTCTTTGGGTTTCTGCCTTGGGTTTGAGATTTCTGAGATTTCCTTTCAATTCTAATGCATTTGGGTCCAGGGTAGGATTTGGCTTAAAAACAGCTTCTGATTCTCTTTCTCCTTCTCTTGCCCCATTCTAAATCTGCGCTAAACCCGACCTCTCCAGCCATCTGCTTAACATCTCTAACTTAACACACCCAACATCACTCCTTAGCTCTCTCTGACCCCCAAACATATCTTGCCCATCTCAGATAATAATCCCTCGACTTCTAATTAAAAATAAAAAAAATAAAGTAGATCATTATTCCTCTTTGTCCACTACACCTGAATGTCTTAATATGTCAGTAATTTGTGTCCGTTGTACTTCTTTAGTGTTCCAGCATCTAATATCCTCTCTCCACCTCCACTGTTCTCACCCTGGCCCAAGATGCTAACTTCTGTCTCCTGGATTATTGATCTGGCCTCCTGACTGGTCTTCCTACTTCTACTAGCTCCAGTCTTGCCCCATAATCACATCATCTCACTCCTTTGCTCCAAACCTTCCATTAGCTTCACACTTTCATCTGCATAAAAGCCACAGTCCTTATGATGACCAAGGAGGCCCTATGCAATCTTCCCCTTCTGACTTTACCTTCCAGGACTCACTATGCTCCAACTACTCCTGTCTCTTGCCTGTTTCCCAAACACACCCAGCATGCTCTCCCACTCCAGGGCCTTTGCATTCGCTGTTCCCTCTGCTCAAGTGCTTTCTTGCCAGACAACCACTTGACTTCCTTTCTCGCTTCCTATAGGTCATGGCTCAAATGCTACCTTCTCTGACCCTCCTATTTAAAACACAAACCCCTACTCTACAGCACCCTAGACACTCCCCTGCTTTTATTTCCCTCTCTATCTAATGTTACCGGAGTTTTGGTGTGGCACTGTGGGATAAAGCACTGGATTGCAAGGATGTTTTAAACCACTGGGTCGGTAGTTCAAACCCAGCAGCTGCTCCTTGGAAACCCTGTACAGGGTCGCTATGAGTCGGAACCGACTTGACTACACTTCATAACAACAATCTAATATTTTGTACTTTTTTTTTCTCCTCTCATGAAAGGTTATTCTCAAATTGTTGTCTATTTTCCTCCTCCTCTGATGAATGCCAGTATCTACAACAGTGCCTGGCACTTAATGAGTATTTAATAAGTATTGCTGAATGAATGAACAGCTACTAACCTATGTATACCCAGAAATCATTTAAAAGCTAGGGCCAGAAGTTATGTCTCAGCTCTACCATGTGTTTCTGATCTACTTGCTGTCATTCTTGGCTACTCCCACTTTATGGACTCTTACCATGTGTTCTACGTATTAGACACCCCCCAATCTACCCCCTGGGTGCACCATTACTCTGCCTTCCAGCTGCCTGCTGGTCTCTTCCATCATCAACCTCTGACGATTCTTACTCTACCATTTACACTTATACTTCTGATGCTTGTTGGCTAACACCACACAGCCATGGGTACAGGTCATGTTTCCTGGTACTTCATCTTCAACCAATAGCTGGACACAATTCAGTGCTGATGTCAGAGACCAAGGTCTTGGCCACAGGCAAGACTGTGCTACTCCAACTGCAACACTGAACCCTCTCTCGGATTGGTCAGTGTTTCTTTATTTGTCCCTTGGTAGGAGATGAGGGAGAAAACAGATTGGAGACTCAAAACACACCAGGTGTTTAATAGATGGCTAAGTGAAAAGGGTTTCCAAATTACATGCCAACACAGCAGCTTGCTACAGCTTTCAACCCACTGCTTGCATTATGGTTTAAGAACCCCAAAGGCAAGCCAAGGGAAAGGTGGTTGGGAGTACCAGCTGATTGTCTGCAAGTCTCCTGATAGGAGGACAAAGCCACAGACCCTGCAAGCATCTACAGGGTGACTCTAAACATCTACTGGGTGCAACTGACAAGTATTGCTTCCTGTATCGAATCCAGCAACTCGGAGTCCGAAAGTCCTCACTAGTGCCCCAGGGCAGGTCTCTGTCCATCCTGATTCAGTTTTCTGCTGTCTCTTCCCTCTTTACCCTGACTCTGCTCTAAGTTAGGAAAATCAGGTTCAAATCTTGGCCCTGGCACTAACTCACCAAGAGATCATCTGGCTCTTTCCCCTGTGGAGATACTGACAAGATAAACAAGATGATGGAGAGGCAAGTATTTTGTTCTTAGGAAGAAAGGAGACTATGTGACAGTCAGTTAACATCATTCCCATATTAGTACGTGTGCACACAGCCTAGTACTGCAGCCTGAAAAACATCCAGATACTTCAGGGCTCCCATGGCCAGATGGTATGTCTTTTCAGCAGCAGCCAGCAGCCTTAGAGATATATGTTAGGTATGTGAACTGTGCAGGGACCCTAAGAGGGGACCTAGGGGTCCTTCCAGTGTGTCTGTGAGATCAAAAGCATTTGCCTTTGTCATTTTCATGTTCTCACAAGTGTACAATAGAGTTTCCCAGAGGCTATGTGGCATGAAGTTCACACCATATTAAGGACCAGAACAGATGCAAGAATCTGTCTTCTCCTAAGCCAGATATAGTAAAGAAATTTACAAAACCAGAAAACAATGTCAACTCTTCTCACCAAATCAAGTTATTTTTCATAAAACATGTTGCTTAAGATAACATGTAATGGGCTTACTTTGATTTTAAATGAGCTCCATTTTAATTTTGAATATTGACAGAAGCAACACACATAAACCAAATCTCTTTGGGGTCATAAATAATTGTTGAGAGTAGAAAGGGGTCCTGAGAGCAAAAAAGTTGAGAACTGCCGCATGAACTTATTGAATTCTCAGAAGAAGTCTACAAGGTATCTATTATTATTACTCCCATTTTACAAATAAGAAAGTTGAGGATGAGAGAGAGGATGGCTTGTCTAAGATGACACTACTAAGCACAGCTTAAGTCAAGGTCTCTCTAGACAGGAAGCCCAGGCTCTTGACCATTATGCTACACTGACTTCCAAAGTGAGCCAAGCACCTTCATAAGCAGAAGCAAGAGCCTTGTGTTAGCAGGATTGGACCATCTGTACTCCTTTTTTCTTCCCCAGACTGTGTCAGCCAACTACCTACTCAGGGCCAAAATGTGCCCAGCACAGCAGGGAGTTAATGATCTCATTGGGAAGCAGGATGTCTGCTTTCCTTTGGATGATTTGGGATTGCTGGACCAATGCTTCTAAGGATGCCACTTTCTTCTGGACACTTATGAGCAGTCTGGTGGATGCCAGCAGAGAAAGATAAAATGATCTGAGGATGAAAATGAGACTACCCAAGAAAGCAAAAACTTAGCTTACGATGCAATTATTAATGCTTTTTCTAGGAAAAGTAAGGAAGAAAAAAAAAAGGTGAGGCATAAATTAACTAATTGTTAATGCTAAAATGAAAACACAATAAAAAAAAACTAAAACAAAACCCAGTCTAAACTCTTGCTCTCAGTCATATAAAGAGAGTTATTATTCAAGTCAAGATTTCTCATCCAGAACGACTCCAAATAACAGAGTAGAACTGCCCCATAGTGTTTTCTTAGAGGCAAACTTTCCTGAAGCAGATTGCTAAGTCTTTCTCCAACGGAGTTGCTGGGTGGGTTAGGACCACCCACCTTTCAGTTTAGTGTACAAAGTGCTTAACCTTTACACCACAGTGACCATGATATCTGGGGAAGAGCCCATGATTCTGCATTTCTAACAAGTTTCCAGGTGATTCTGACGCTGCTGGTCATTTTGAGAAACACTGTTATCTTTCAGGGCATCTCTGTGGTTCCTTTCTTTTCCTCCAGATGAGAAAAGGATTGTAAAAAAACAAACAAACAAGAAAAATATTGGCCTATCTGATTTCTTCCAGTGCTGTGTAAAACACTTCCAGTTAATAAAAAGTATCCCTGGTCATCATGCTTAATCACTAGTGCAATTCTATCTTCCCCATCGACTTTCAGATCTTGAAAGATTATAACAAGTTAATTTATACTGAATCCATAATTATAATCCATCTTTCAAGTCTGCTTTTTAAAGGGGCCTCTTCGCCTCTCTTCTGACAACTTAAAAAAAAAAAATTAATGGGACACTATTAGGGGACACTATTAGCCAGAATGTGATCAGAAATACCAGTATACAGTGACTTCCTTTTAAGGAGTTGCTGCTCATACACCTATAATAATAGAAAAGATATGAAATATTCCAGCCTCTTAAAATATGAGTTACATGAAATCGAAAGAAAGAGACTACAGTAATGAGGGATGGTTTGGAAAAGGCATCACTGCATTGCAGAAGGAGTAATCCAGTTCCAGTTTTCATGCTCAGTAACTTTATGGTCTCAGAAAAATCTTTATTTTATTTTTATATAGACCTCAGTTTCCACCAATGTCAGATGAGATTATAAGATTTTCTTTAAAAGATTTTTATGAGAGAATTCAACTTATTTATTCTATCTCAGGTCATTTTAAAAATGAACGAGTCTTTTAAATCTCATACCTCAAAAAAAAAAAAAAAAGGCAATGATCACAAATTAATAAGTAAAATTTACTTTGAAAACACAAACACATCAACCCAAAGCATAGTACAATTATTCTGATGAATTATAAAGGCTGGCCTAAACTTCCTGACAGTTAAGTTAAAGAAGGAAATTATTATTATCTCATTAATTGAGAGGCAGAAACAAACCAATTCCTCAAAGCAATTCAATGAGAATGCATGGAAAAGCTTCTGGTAAGTAACTAGAAATAAGATGCTAGTATTAAGGTTCAAGGAAGAGGAAAGATACTAGCTTACTGTGATGATGGGATAGAGAGACCCACAACATACGGTAATACGGTTTAATGGAAATGAACTCTGCTCCTATTTTTTTCTCTTTAGTTGGTTTGAGAAAACTACCTACTTCAGACTGTGAATGTATTTGCTAGTGGCAGATCTAAGGTTCTTTCATAAGAGTAAGGTATGTAGTGTTTAATCTAACCATATGAAAATTCAGATGGCTTAGTCTAATGGTAAGACTCAGTCATATGTAAGAAGAGAAGAGTTAAGGGAGGAAAAAGGAACAGGTGTAAAGAACTTAAAATCTGAGGGCCATTTTTGCAATTCTTTTAATTATATAATTATTAAAACTAGAGTTATATATAACGTAGTTTTCAGTCTCTCAACGGAGAGTCTATGAGAATCAGGAGGAGAATAGAAGAGATCTTAATGAAAATGATTAAAGAATTGTTAAGAGAAGCAAGTATAATAGAAAATGTGAAAGAAGAGGTAGCTAGATATCATACCCAGCCCTCTTTTCTCATGGATACTTATCTCAACTACAGTTCCCAGCCTCCTTTATAAGCAAGTGTTACCACATGACTAAGTTCAGGCCAATGGAATGCTAGTGGAAGTGATAGTCACCACTTCTAGGTCTGGCCCATAAAAGCAGCCATTATGATTCTCTGTGTTCATTCCTCCTTGGCTGGGAGCTAGGTATTACCACCTAGGGAAATCTTGGAAACCACTTGTGGAAGAGCGTAAAGTCTTGATCCCTGAGTAAGTGTGGACCAGAGCCACCTCACATCCTTCTGTTGTGTTAAGCCTCAGGGTTCAGTGGTTATACAGCTAATGAACATAGAAATAAATAAAAGAAATGACATTATTGTGCTCAAAGAAGAGATAACTAAACTACGTGAGGGGAGAAAGTCAACTGATTAAAATATTATGGCAGCTCCCAAACCTGGTACTACATCAGAACCACCTGTGGAGTTTTCAAATCAATGCAGGTAAACCCCACCTTGGATCTTCTGTCCTAAGTTCTTTAGACAATTATGACTCTGGTCATTAGAGAATGGTTACAAAGGATGGTACTACAAATCTGCTCCCACATTCATGTTTGCGTTCTACAACCCTTTAGAAATCTCTGCTTGCTCTACCACTCAGCCTTAATCTTACACTGTCTCCTCATCTCTAACTGGGTAACGTGAGTGTGTTTTATCATCCCAATAAGCTCATCGGAGGCCAAGATTGTAGCTTTTATATTTCTTTTCTGAACAGCATGAAGCTCGGCAGGTAACAAAAGCTAAATCAGCACTTTAATTCATTTGATTTAAGCAGTTATTTTTCATAAGATCAGAATAAGGGGGTGGAGAGTACCAGCAGCCTAGACACATTAAGCTAGACTTGGTGAAATGATACCAAGTATGTGCAATTCAATTTCAAGACATCAATATACTCAACAAGGTGACATCACTCTTTGGTTTGATGATGAAGTGAACAGGTGACCAGCTGTTCTCAAACTTCAATGTCATAAGAGTAAACTATGAAGCTTATTAAAAATTTAGATTCCTGAGCTAAACTCTTTACCTATTTTAATCTAATAGCTTGGGCTGGGACCCAGGAATCTGCATTTATGGCACTCCCCCACCTTTTCCTCCTCCTCTTCCCTGTGCCACTCATGATTCTCATGCAAGTGGCAAGAAACAGTACGTGTGACTGCAACATCTGTGAGGTCAGATCTACTCTGCTTATTATTACATCTACAGGTATATAATAATAAGCACTGCTCACCAGAATGTTGACTAACAATCTGTTGAATGAGGAGGACACTCATCTATCTGACATCCCAAATACTGCCTATCCTAGAGGAATAGGAATGAGCTAGGGTATTGGTCTGGTTCTCCTTGTTCTCTGACAGCAACTCCACTCACTGCCACATGCTTGATAAGATGGGAAGTGCCCCTCCTGGCAGCCTTAGACCCATCAGCTCAGAGTTCTACTTGAGGAGGCCGACCTCCTTTGGTTGGCCCTTTCCTCTCACTCTGCTAGAGGCCATCTGCATCCATCTACTACTCCTCACAGCTCAAACATTCCTTCCTCTTTGTTGGCACAGACAGGCAAGGCCATTGGCAAGTGAACTTGGACCCTGGGCTGACCCCAGGGTTGCACAATTTACACAGGCTCTCAGAGCTCCCCTGCACCTGGGGAAGGGTGCTTTACTGATAACTAGGCTTGGTTTCTGCAGCAGAACACTACGTATTCCACTCCCATGATCTCACTTGCTTTCACAGTACACCTGGGTAAAACCAGCAGGCAGCAGCAAGGGTCTTTATCCATGTTTTACAGATGGCAAACATGGCACATGGAGAGACAATGTGACTTGTCCAAGGTCACACAGCAGTTCAGCCATGAAGCCAGGGAGGGCATCCAAGGCTCTCTGAATTCTACGCCACTCTGCTTTCCCTCAGCCAAAGTGCCTTTGTGTCACTAGGAGTCATGGCTGATTTAATTCAAGGCTGTTGCTCCTCAGTTTTGCATCAGAAGCATATGTTCTTCAGAAAGACATATCAAGCTAAGTGTTGTCTTCTCTCATTTAAAAGACTTTTGGGGTGAGTCTCTTTCAGAGAGACCATTCCTTAGTTGCCATTCGAGGGAAAGCAAGGACAGAGGGATAATGAAAGATCTTTGTGTTGACAGGGGAGATGAACCTGTAGCCCTGTATGTGGGGGTGGGCAGAAGGCATATCAGAATCGCCTGAAGAACTTTTCAGTCTCTATCTTCTCCCCTCCCCAGAGATTCTGATGAGTCAAGCTGACTTCAACCCCAATTCTATAGCAAAGAACAAAATGGAGTCTTTTGTTTTATTTCTCCTTTCCTTCCCATCCTCTGGGATGTTAACAGTGAAGCAGAAAAAGGTTGCTTCAGCAGGGGAGTAGAGGCCCTGATCCTGGACAACTGGTCACACAGGATGAGTAATCAGTTTACCTGTGTCAGTTTACTACAGTGTGGATGAATAAGATACAAAGGAGTGTCAAGAACAAGGGGAAAAATCAGACAATCTCCTGAGTTAGTTGTCTAAGAACTCCAAACTTCCTAAGAAGCCATTAAAAAAATATAAGGCCACAGACCAAGTTCACATCCAGAGCTCAAAACAATATAATGGGGCGAGAAAAATCCACACGAGTATGAGAGAGAAATGGAAGACCTGCCCTAGATGATTAGGGAGTATGAAGATAAGCAAGACTCCGATCATGTTCTCAGGAAGCTGACAGGTAGATAGAGTTTTCTGTGTTCCTTTAAGATTCTCTTCTGTATTGATCTTCTTCCTACCAGCCTGTGAATAACTAAACTGTTCATGTTTTTCTAGAAGTTTCATAGTTGTGAGCACAATGTTGGGCACACACAGAAAAGTTCTAGAAAAAGATGAGTGGATTTTGTCTTCCCCTTCATGAGAGGGAAAAGTGTACACTCACCTAGGCTACCTCCAGTGACATTCTATAGACCTTCTCACTCTTCACTTGAAGTGAGGTCAACCAAGGATACCTTAAGGCACATAATTCCATATTTAATAGCAGTAACGACCCAGCTCCTTCCAACCCATCTGATCTCCGTTGAATCCCTTTTCTGTTTCTTCTCCCACTCAGTACACATCCCTGATTTTTCTCTATTGGTTCTGAAGTTTTCTCTCTTCCACTGTCCCATCCAACTGTCTGATACACAAGATATGAGGTTTCCCCATCATGCATTAAGCTTACAAACAGCTTTCAATACAATAAAAGAAACATCCTTCAATGGTAATAAGAGACATGTTTTAGACATCAGAACAAGTGACATCAAGTGTCTGACATAAGTGTCATTTAACCATGTAACCAAGTACTGACATTTATAGCCTATCTACTAAAAGGCAATGTGTGTTATTTCATTGAATTCTGAACGTTGGGTAAGTATCATTTCAAAGATAAGATAATGACATTTTTATAGCAGACATTCTTAAAAAACAGAGACCAGAGACTTACTTTCTGATAACTTTGCAAGTAGCATTCTGGGAGGTGAAAAGGGTCCACAGATGGACCACTGTTTTCCCTTATTATACCTGGAGTAGCTAAGTTGTTGTTGTTGTTAAGTGCCATCGAGTCAATTCCAATTCATAGTGACCCTGTACAAAGTTTCCAAGGAGCAACTGCTGGGTTTGAACTGCCAATGTTATGGTTTGCAATCCAGTGTTTATGCTATGATACCACACCAGGAGCAGCTAAGAGAGCCTTCTATATACAGTAATCAGTGATCAAGGAGAAATTACAGACCTCTGGGAAGTAGTCAGTAAATAATAGTCCTTTCATCCCCTTACAAGTTCAGAACCAATTAAGAAATAAGATAGGAGATACACAGACTGCAACTGAAAAAACAACTTTATTATGAATAAATTCTAGATTGGAGGAAGTGGCTTAGATGCATGGTCACAAGGGGCTTCCTAATAGTTCACCCCAAAACTAAAGTTCTTCATCCAGCAAACAAGTGGGACCAATCCTAGGCTTTCTCACAGAGTCAGAGGCAGCTCCAGTGGCTTGGTGAACTCTTCGTTGGAGACAAATGGATTTTAAAAAGAGTCTTCAGAAAGGAGTAAGCCAAATTCACCAATCAGGTAAGTCAGTCTTCCCCTGGAGGCAAGGGAGTGAGGAGACGTGGAGAAATGGGAAGTGCTCCTCCCATTTGTGGTTGTTATTAAGTGCCATCGAGTTAGTTCCGACCCATAGTGACCCTGTATAGGTTTCTAAGGAGCAGCTGATGAGCTTGAACCACCGACCTTGCAGTTCAAACCGACATTGCAGTCCAGCGCATTAACCCATAATGCCACATCAGGACTCCACTCTTCCCATAACTTCCCCACTGCCTTCAAGCCAATTCTGACTCATAGTGATCCTAAAGGACAAAGCAGAATCTTTATGGGAGCAAACAAGCTCATCTTTCTCCCAAGGAGCAGTGGGTGGGTTTGACCTGCAGACACTGTGGTTAGCAACCCAATACATAAACCCATTGTGCCACCAGTGCTCTTTCCCTCTAAGGAAGAGGGTGGAAATCCCCTCTCCTCTATATAGTTACCTATTTCTAAAACTCTTATGTAATAATGACCCCAAGAGGACCCAAGAGACAAGAAAATGGTAGCATTGTAAGTGTGGCTTTATTTTTCCTTTCATTTTCGATGTAACTACAAGATAGAAATATGACATCTTCACTCACTTAAGGAGTTCTCATGATGTAGTGCATGACATACTGGGCTGGTAACCTCAAAGTCAATGGTTCAAACCCACCAGCCATGCCATGGGAGAAAGATGAGGCTGTCTGCTCCCTTAAAGATTTACAGCCTCAGAATCTCTGGATCTCTCAGAATCCTAGAGAGCTGTTCTACTGTGCCCTATGAGGTCACTAGGCTTGGAACAAACTTGATGGCCGTGAGTCCAGCTGATTTGGATCAATGACAAGGCAACACCAGGAGTAAGGAATAGTGTAAAACCCTTAGCTACCATGAGTATGTGATATTGTTAAGTGCTGTCAAGTCAGTTTCAACTCATAGCAACCCTGTATCCAAGGTGGGTTTGAACAGCCAACTTTGAGGTTGGCAGTCCAGTACTTATCCTATAGAGCCACACCAGGATTCCAGCATGAGTGCGTAGGGAAGGTAAAAAGTTGTCTAATATAAAGGATGACACTGAGGCTCACTCTACAAAAAGGACCCAAGAAGGTCTTGGAAAGTAAAAAAATCAGTAGAGAAGAGCAACAGTGTAGGAAGAAGACAAGAAGAAGCCAACTCAACAGGTCTCAATACACCATGCTGCTGTCCATGTATAAATCCCTTGATCTAGTCTGGCATTTGCTCTAAATAGTATCCAAATAATCTCCTGGGACAATCCAGGCCACTACCACCTACTCAAAGCTCATCACTCACGTCCCTGCTTTCTTGATATATAATAGAGACTGTACTAGAGATTAAGACAGGAATCATGGCAGAAGAATTCAACCCGGCTTCATTGCTGCCCAAACTCTGAGCTTGCTGGTTTTCATTTTCTTTTCCTTTCCCCTTCCACCTCCCACACAACACTTTGCCCTCTGGCATTCTGTTACCAGATTATCCTGGAAACCTAAACGTTGTGTATAATATCAGAGTTGATGATTTGAAGAGGCCCTTGACTGTGGCCAGATCACAGAGGCCATGCTGTATAAACAAGCCCATTTTTGGACATTCTTTTTAGGCGGACTGGGTATTTACACACTCGGAGTAAGCACCATAAGAGCTCCCAAGCAGATAATACATTCACGAAAGCAGCTGTCTCTGGTGGGTAAGAGGGAAAAAAAAGGCATTATTAATTGGGGTTACAGCACTCGTTTAACTGCAGTAGGAACTAAGCAAACGCGATTTAGTGGTATGCAGGCTTTTTCTGAACTCCAGTGGATACTTCACAAATAACAATAAAAATTTTAATAATAGGACAGACATGTTGTAAGCTACACAGCTTCACTCATTAAATAACCTCCGTCCACCATGTTGAAGGATTCAAGCTGTTTTATGTGGCTGGCTGCTTTGTCTAAGCGTGTTGCAGATGAGAGAATAAATTTTCATAGTGTGGAGTTGTAGTGACAAAACAGGTTTCATTAGCTCTTTTAACAGATGCAAAAACCCAAGGCCGGAGAAAGGAAGTGATTTAGGGTCACTCAGAGGTGGTGCCAGAAGTCAACTCTATGCCCCGCCCCTCGCCCCAGTCCATATTCGGTTCTGATTTCCGAAATGTTTTCGCCTCATGGAAGCTAGGAAGATTCCATTCTCTAGAGAACTGCAGAGCAGCTGTTTCTGATTATTTGTCCAAGAGAGAAGCAAAACCAAAAGGGTATTTTGGTTATAAAGCAATTTCTTTTTCTACCCACCGGAAGCTATGTATATATTCATCTGTGTGGGCCTGAGGCTGGAGTTTGGGTACCCTGAAATGACGATGTCTGAAAGGACTCCATTGAATCAGGAAAGCCAATAATGGGGAAAGGTGGGGAAGAATCCATGGGCTGTGAAGGTCCTACTTGGATAATCACCAGAGTATCTGACTGTTTCCTGGCTGTCTCATAGAACAACCTCATCCTCCCTGGTTTGGAAACCGCTGCTAGAAATCTCACAGGAACTAGAAATCTATAACAAGGAGTCTCTGGTTGTAGGACCCTCCTTTCGCTATAAAGAGGTGGTTCTACATGGTGCAGAAAGAAAGGAATCACCTTTCTTATCACTGCACTAGAAAGCTGGGCTCTGCTCTGCCTAGCATCCACTGTCTACTCCCTTGATGATCAACAGACCTCAGGAGGCATGACAGAAGTCCACTTTTTCCCTAGTAACTCCACTTTTCCTTTGTCCACATTTCCATGTCCTTATAATGACCGTAAGCACTAGTGTAGCACTGTAGGACAAGCACTGGATTGCAAGTTGGTTTGGACCACAAGGTCAAACTCACTAGCCACTCCTCGGAAACCTTGTACCGGGTCACTATGAGTCGGAGCCAACTCGACAGCACCTAACAACAACAATGATGACTGTGAAGGTGTTTCATTGTCTCTCATATTCTTCAGAAGCTTTCAGGAATGATTCTCCACTCCCTGAATAATGATTAGATAGAAATTAAATGACCAAAGGAATGCACAAACACACACGCACACCTGTCATACTCAGGACTTCCCAAAGTGACGTGACTATCGGATAGCAGGGTGGAGCTGACTCAGAATAGACCGTCCCTCCTTCTGTCTCAAGGTACAGTTGCTCTAAGTGCATGATGTGGTAGATGTGGTAGAAGTGCATGATGTGGTCTCGTTCTCAGAACGAGAAAAGCACAGAAAAGACCGTCTGAACTGGTTAGGTAAAGGACACCATCAAGGCCAAAGACAGTTATTCTAGGCAAATTTCTCCACATCTCCACTGAGACCAGAACAAACCCCTAAAGCACACAGAATATAGCCAAAAACAGTAGGGTCATTAGGCAATGGAAAGGGTGCCTGAGGATTACAGCTTTGGCAGCAGCACAGTTATCAGATCAGAGGAGGGCTGGCTGTGGGTAGGGTGGAGGACGACGGAATTGGATAGAACCAGAAGACCAGGACTCTATTCCTGACTGAGCTGTATATTTACTACATGGGCTTGGGTGAGGCATTCGGCTCTCTGCTTCAGTTTCCCTCAGCTAATGGGCATACCTTGTCCTCCCTGAGAGAGGCTTTTGTGAGGGTCAAGTGAGATAATGGATGTAGAAGTGCTCAAGAAGCCATCATTAGCCACACTCATGATCAGTCTTAACTGAAAGTCTGGGGATGGAGACTGGGTCTCAGCCTGTGCCTTCCAAGACTCTGATTTACATGTTATAACCAGGGGAGTTTCTGCACGGTAGTGAGCAACCCAGAGTTAGAAATGTCTCTATATGGCAAGCTCAGTGTTGGGGGTTGGCCAGGTCAGGGAAGGCCTATGAATTCAGCAGACAATGACTGAGGCCAGGCTCTGTTGGTGCCTCAGGGAGAAGAGAGACTACAGAGATGGACAGAGACATGCCTGTCCTGACCCCCACCTTGGGCAGGTCACTTGAACCCTCAGAATCCCAGAACTCCTAACTATAAAAAAAAGAATGATTCATAATCTATTGATATGCACCTGTCAGAACTACTGTGAGGGTCTAATGAGGTCACATATAGTAAAGGAATGACAATAATAATAATGATGGTGGTGGTGGTTTTGTGTCATGGAGTCAGTTCTGACTCATAGTGACCCTGGAGAGGGTTTCTGAGGCTGTAAATCTTCACAGGAGCAGAAAGCCTCATCTTTCTCCCACAGGAGTGACTGGTAAATTCAAACTACTGACCTTGTGGTTAGCAGCAACCAGGGTTGTTTATGATAATAACAGCAAACACTTATCTAGTATTTACTTGGGAAGGCACAGTTTAAAGTCCTTCTAATCAGAGTTCAACAAATGTTTCCTATAGAGGTCCAGAAAGTAACCATTTTAGTATATTGGGTTAGATCAGGGGCAGATACCCAATAAACAAGGTAAGCAAGGGCTCACTTGTGCTTACTTACTTTATCAATAGTGAACAATTTTACATGGGTCTTAATACCTCAAAGATGTGTGTTTCAAAAACATGTGAACCTGCTCACTACAGGTTAGTAAGTAAGTAAAAGTAATCCCATGCTTACCTTGTTACTGGGTAATCCAACACTGGGCCAGACAGTCACTGTCATAAATACTCATTTCTGTTATTGTTGTGGAAAAGCAGCCATAGACAATATGTAAATGACTAAGTATGGCTGTGTTCCAATAAAACTTTATTTACCAAAACAGGTGGCAGGCCAGATTTGGCCTGTGGGTCATAGTTAGCCAGCCTGCGCTTTAAATGTATTAGCTCATCACAATCCTATGAAGTACATTTAACAAATGAGATCAAGGTCACACAGAACTGGGATCCAAAGGAAGGTAAGCTGGTTGCACAGTTTAAGCTCTTGGCTTCTCTGCTTGGCAGCCTCTTAAGCACACTGCTAAGGAAATGTTATTAAGTGCCATCGAGCTGGTTCCGACTCATAGAGGCACTGTATAGGGCACTGAATAAAACTCAAGTAATGATCAAACGTGGGAACGGTAATCATATCAAAATTTACTGATTGTCTGTGATATGCCAAGCACTGGGTCAAGCACTTCCCATATATTCTCACTGAATTCTCCCAGCAGCCCATGAGGATATTATCATGACCCTCACGTTACAGGTGGAGAAACTGAGGCTGAGCGTTGCAGTAACTTGTTCAAGGTCTGAGCAGGTAAGCAGCAGAGCCATGTGAAAGCCTATCTAAATTCAAAGCCAGTCCCTTTTTGCCTCTATACTGTGAGATATTGTGGCCAAGAGGGTACATCTGCTCCCTCTTTTTGCCTACTTCTAACTCGTTGTGAAAGGAGTTACTCTCTGCACAGGTTCGCATCATGGAGACCTAGATACAAGGGCATCTATGCATTACTTGGGGGCAATCACACCTGCTTAACCCCAGAAAGAAACAAAGAAAGATTCAGTTTCCTTCCCCAACTACAGCCATCACCTTTCCAGCATCATCTCTTGCTTATACTATACGTAACCTATTGGTGTTATAGGATAAACACTGGATTTCTAAAAAGGTCGGTGGTTCGAGACCACCAGCCACTCTGTGGGAGAAAGAGGAGTCTGTCTGCTTCTGTAAAGATTGACAGCCTCAGAAACCCTAGGTGAGGTTGGAACCAACTCGATGGCACTTACCAGCAACAACTAAAAACACGGGGAAATGGGACACAGAAATGCGACCCCATCTCCTTCACAGTGGAAGGTGATACTTTTTTGGCTACTTGGCCCCGCTGCAGAGAAACATTCTTTTGAAGGACATGTTGGAGATTCCCTGCATTTCAGCTCCAGCTCCTGGACTCATTTGCAACTCTCCTTAGCTAGCCTTGAGTTGAGTAGGGAAGAGACACTTGTTCATCAATGGTGTTTGTAAAGAAGAGTTCAGTTGCCAGGAAGGGGGAATTATGGGAATGTATAAGCACTGGATTCCTAACCGCAAGGCTGACAATTCAAACTCACCAGCCTCAGGAGAAAACTGAGTCTTTATGCTCCCATAAAGATTTAAACTCTCCAAACCTTATACAAGGGCAACTGTGAGTCAGAATCGACTCAATAGCAGTATGTTTGTTTTTATAGTGTAAACAGAGCATAGAAGAAGTGCTTCTTAATTATTTTAAAGTGGGCATTTGAGTTAAACCTTCCTAGGTTACTTAATGTTTTTGTGGTGTTATTTCTCTGTATCAATAAACACACACACAAACACTCAGATGCACACACACATAGCATACATACACAAAATTTTTTTTAGTGCCAGAGATACCCAATTATATTGTTGTTGTTGTTGTTGTTAAGTGCCATCGAGTCAGTTCTGACCCACAGCAACCCTGTAGAGGATTTCCAAGGGGCAGCTGGTGAGCTTGAACCACCAACCTTGCAGTTCAAACGGCTTTGCAGTCTGGCGCTTTAACCCACAGCACCATACCAGGACTCCTACCCAATTATATAGCTGATCTCAATTTTAGAAATAACTAACTTTTGTTGTGAATGAGAGAAGAAAGAAGAGTGCTTTCTGGTTTACAAAGGTTCTCAACCATCTGTCCACCCTCCGCACACTAACGGCACATTCTCTCCTCTTCCCTAGTTGAGTTTTGCTTTGTTCCTAAAACGCAAGTTGTTGTCCCCTCACTTGGGGAAAAAGAAAAGGAACAGCAGAAAGAATGATGGTAAATGAAGGTGACAGAGAATTCAAAGAAGCAGGACAAAGGAATCTGGAATTTTAGAAGGCAAGAGAGTGACTGAACATGTAAAAAAGTTTCAGAAACGATTTCTTTTTGTCTCCCCCCCCCTTTTTTTTTTTGCCATCACAGTCCAAAGGGAAATGAGGAAGAACCAGGAAATCTGGATCCCCATTTTGGCTGCTCACCAGAGAAGTCAGGAAGCCTGGAACTCTGCCATAGGGAGTTGCTTGTGAGGCAGACCAAGTCTTCAGCTACACTGCCATGCTAAACTGGGACACTTCATTACACTTTGGAATGGTTATACTTTATTCCAACTCAGAAATCTATGAGAAAATTTCCTCCAGAGGCTGTATCTCATTTTGCCACATGAAAATTTAATGGATTAAAAGTCCACTTCAAAGCACAAAGTCTGAGGATAAGAGCATACGTATACTTATAGAAAAAAAAAATGGACACTATGTTGCCAACGGGGTAAAAGATGCAATAAATCAAATAAAGACCTCAAGAAACCAACTTATACACAGGTCCCCAACTTTTATTACAAATGAGGTCAAGGTTATAATGTTAGGAAGTTAGGGCACAGAAGTCCCACAGGAATCAATCAATACCTCCAGTTCCCAACAGCCAGGGAATCCACTGCAACCATATAGAGAAAGCAAGTTTGTAAAAGACTATCCCATCACCCAGGAGAAAGATCCTGAACATTTTTAAGGGGAAAAAAATCCCAAAAAGATCTGTTCTGGGATAAGCAAGTTGAAAACTGGAAAAGACAAACTCAGAATGAATTAAAGGTAGGAGTCCTGGTGTGGCGCTGTGGGTTAATGCACCAGATTGCAAAGCCATTTGAACTGCACGGTCGGTGGTTCAAACTCACCAGCTGCTCCTCAGAAACCCTATACAGGGTTGCAATGGGTCGGAATCGACTCGACTAAAATAAAAAACAACAACAGATTTGTAATAGTTCTGGTGTGGCACTGTATTGCTAATCAAAAGGTTGGCGGTTCCAACCCTCCAATCACTCCTTGGAAACCCTGTACAGGGTCATTCTGAGAACCAACTTGACAGCACTTAACAACATCAACAACAGATTTCTAGGATGGGAGAAAGGAAACTGAGCCTTTCTTACTGTCTAGTTTTTTCTTAATTCTTTAAGGATTTTAATTCTATAAGTAAGTGAGTTACTATAGGCCACCTGCTACATAAGTATGTTGTATATGGGGAGAAGGGGGCAGGATGATTGGAGGAGGAAAGTTGACAGGAGGGATGGAGAAGTAAGAATGTACTCTCTATGCGTAAGGTTGTCTACCAAGGGAATTGGTTTCCTTGAAAATATCAAATTACAAATATTTCGTATTGATTGAATCATCAACTTCAGGTCACCTTCTCCTCCCCCACCACCCCCCGTCTCGTCTAATGTATCTTGATTGCCGTCTCCTCTACCTCAGCATCTTCCACTACCATCACCTTTTCAGAACAGCAGTGTTCACTGAAATCAATGGAGCCAATGGGTTATCCACACCAGGATGCAGTGCAGATTAGAATCAAAGCCTCATTTCTGGGAAGGAGAGTTTAAGGTAAAGCACAGTAGTCAGAACCATGCAGTCTGGATTCTAGTTCCAGCTCCTACACTCACTCACTAGTTATGGACCCTGGGGCAAAGTCACCAGGGCACTCTGTACCTCAGTTTCCTCATCTATAAAAAGGGATCAGCTCAGAGTTGTGGTGGATTCAATAGGTAAAGCATTCAGAACAATACCTATTATTTGGGAAGTACTATATAAGTGCTAGCCGACATTATTCAAACATGTTTTAAGAAAGAAGATACGGCTCAGAGGGATAAGAGAAGGTCTGAGGCTTAAGCTCTAATTCATCAGGGGGACCACCATGCAGAAAGTCTCATCAAAGTTCCATGTTTGCATGTTAATTTCTGCTCAGAATTCTGCCTGGCCTCCACGGCCACAGAACTAGCTCCATATCCTGTGTTGGGCAGTGAAGGCCTCAAAAATCTGTTGCTTTTTGCTCAGCTGTTCCTCACTGACTCCTGGTGTGGAGGCTTCCCTTCCTCACTGACCCCTGAAGGTCACATGCCCCTTGCAGTCTTGAACTCAGACTTCTGAGCGTCCTCCTGACAAGGTACCCCTACCTGGCTTTCTCCTCTCACCCAATCAGAACCTATACCTTTGTTACATTCTCCCTTGCTCGTGGACACTCAACTCTTGTCCCTCTATAGTGCTGACTCTGGACACTGTTAACCTGAGGAGTTGCCCTGGATGGTTATTGTCTGCCACCCTGTCTTCTCTTTCCTTGTTTCCTGGCACTTCTTTGCACCACCACAAGGGAGTTGCCTCAGGAAGACTCTGAAAAGTGTGCCTCATTTCTGCGACTACCTCATTCCTAGTGCCTAACAGAAAGTTAAAGTACTGAAGTTCCATGCTAATCAATCAACTCAGTGTGCAGAACATTGAAGAGATACATTGTCCCTTGTCAGAAACTCTTGGGGCCAAATAAGTTTCACAATTCTGAATTTTCCAGATTTTGCAAAGGCGATTTGGGGCATATATTTCGTCTTACATAACAGCAAGGTGAAGGTCCCACAACCACTGTAATATTTCTGCACTGAATCCTATGAATATTCCCACTAAACGGGTTACATACTTCACCCACCCTCATGTCAGTTTACGTCTACTTTGCCCCTAAATAAGTCTGGAGAGGTCAAGTTTCACTGACAAATGGGTAATAAAGGAATTATGCGTATCAGAGATATTTGGATTTCCGAATTACAGAGAAAGTATTATGGACCTGTGCTAGGTGCTATGGGCACATTAAAAAATAAAAAGGAAACAGACCCTCACATGCACATTAACTGCTGTCTTTATAAGGCATGTGGGAAAAGTGTAAGCTCACACATGCTACATATGGTGTCTTTACACCTCAGTTGCCTCCTCTGTGGACTGGGATGGAACATAGCTGACGAGAGGCTTATGAAACATTGGCAAGGATTCAGTTAAGTGTTAGCTTCTTTCTCTTTACTGTTCCTTCAGTACCAATGTAAATACTGGGTGGCTAAGTATACATGCACTGAAGAATTCTGTAAGGTGAGTTGAGATGGGAAGAGTTCATCTGAGAAGCTTCTAGGAGGGAATGGATTTAGATTAAATCCCTCTGCTTCAGTTTTATTGTCTCCAAAATTGGAAGAGAAGAACACCATTAATGGTGGTGGTTATATGTCATGGAGTCGGTTCCGACTCATAGCAACCCTACATAGGGTTTCCAAGGCTGTAAATCTTGATGGGAACAGAAAGCCTCATCTTTCTCCAGCGGAATTGCTGGTAGTTTCAAAATGCTGACTGTGAGGTTATCAGCCCAATTCGTAACCACTATGTCACCAGAGCACCTTCCATTAATGGTACCATACCCTTAAAGTATGAAAACTTCCAAGTAATCATGTGCCGTCCATTTGGAATCATGGGTGGCCTGGGTCTCTTCTCTTGGCCATGTAATCTCCACCTTATTTTCTCTTCTTCCAAAACTTTCCTAAGACACTTTCCTCTTGAAAATATACCAAATGTGTAAACATGATTAGGCAGTCATCCCAGCAGTAGAATAGAGTTGACAGTCCATGAGAGAAATCCAGTGGGGATGCCAAGAATCAGAAGACAAGATAAAGACCTTGGACTTGATGACTCAGATTTACAGTTTACTCTGTTTGTTTTATGTTACTGTTTGTCTTCTGATAAAAGTCTTTTCCCCTAAATCCACTGGGAAGGGTTCCCGTTTGCATAAATGAACCTAATCCCCTTGTTTATTAACATTAAACTTAACATTCATAGCTCAAGTGCTTTGTCGACATTGACCAATAATCCTTGACACATTCTTGTGTGTATGGTCAGGGGAGTTCCATGTTTAAGATTCTGAACTACTAAGTAAGACCCTCACACACACAAAAGCAAGTGGGTGACTTTGTTCTAAAGAGTAAGGAGTTTATAGGACCTGCCTATGGCCTTCCACTTTATTAGTCCTACTGCAAACCAGGATTTGAAATACCCTCTACCAACTCCTAAACAGACGAGCAAGTGAGAACTGCGTAAGTGACAAATCACAAAGAAGTTACCAGGAAAACCCTGAATGTCTCCCGGGCGTGGGACAGTTCCAGGAGATAGCTCTGTTTTGCTCTGGTACTGTCACGGCAGCCAGGCCTGTGTTCACTCACTGAAGACTGAGGTCGGTTTGCATATAGGACCTCCCTTTGAAGGTGAGAAAAAGGCCAGGAAAGTTGCACCAAAGAATCTTTTTCCATTACAACAATGTACCTGCTCATTCTACAAGAGCCAGCAAGAGCTGGCCTATGAGAATACTCTTCCCTGTCTAGTACTTCTGTTGGACAGCAAGACTCAACAATGAGTCAACAACGCACACTTTTACTAGTGGTAGTGAAGAAAGCACACAACTAACATTCTGTAAAGCTTATTAGGGGAACCAAAGCCCCTCTCACAGCGCAATAAATAAAAACAGTAGCTAAAAGTATCTTGGAGGAAGTACTTACTACACGCCCTGAAACAGAAAAGAGAATCCTAGCACAGAGAAGCAGGTGATGCATCCACAGGGTGGGCAGAACATCTCAGAGGAACGTTCCAGAGAGGATTCTCTTAACCACACTGGCTAAGGTTTTTAACCAGCTCCTTATTCACATTGGCTGTATAGCCACAGCTGAGTGACCACAGTGACAGTGGAGATGGCGGGGCAGTGCATGGTAATATTTGAGATATAGAAGAAATGAAGATGCTGATGGTTGAGAACCGGGAAATAGACTTTGCAAACCTATTCATTCAACAAAATGCTATTGAACACCCACTGTGCATCAGACATAGGCCACTGGGAATACAGCAGGGACCAGAACAAGACAAGAATCCTGGCTTTCATGGCATATACTTGGTTCACATATGCTGGGAAGAAACTTGCTATAAAATTTTCCTGCTCATTAGCCTTAGGTTGGTGTTTCTGAGCAACAGAGGACAGAGAAAAGGCAGAGTTGATGGTCTTCCCCTGAGGATACTGAACAGGAAGAGGGGAAGGTAAGGAGATGGGGTTAAAAATTATTCACCTGCCATTGCTCAGCTCATGAAAGCACAAAGCAACTCAAAACCCCACTAATTAATCTTCTTAAGACATTGAATGAGTTTCAGAATTAGAACATATGCAGCGGATTCAGTCATTCTTTGACCTATTTTTCCAGGCTTCTCACGTTTTGTGATTGATCACCATGCATTCTCACACACAGGTGCTCTCTTCTGCTTGCCTGCTATCTAGTATGTGCTCCCCACCACACACATGCACGCATACACACACATGCATACACCTTTAAGCTTTTTCAGGAGGGGTCACCTTGACAACAAGGTAATCTCATACAAGGAGGACTTTGGAAGGTAAAACACATAAGCACTGCTCATGGCACCTAATGATAATTATTTTAGTTCCATTGGTGAAGGAGACAAGGAAAGAAGAATCATGGCTGAGTATTCTGGTGTAGAGTGAAAGCAAGATGAAAGTTTTCTTCCACTGAAGAGCAGACAAAGCAAAGAAAGAGAGGAGGAATGTGCATAACAGTTCCAGCCTTAAGTACACATCTGTGGCCATCATCAGCTCTTGCTCAACCCAACACTCTCTACTTGTCTTGCTCACTCACCAGCTTCCAGCAACCACTGCAGAGCTGAGAAGGTGGGTGGAGAAGGGACAGCTGGTGGAATCTAGAGGAAGGGAGTGTATACTAGGCAGGTGGAGCAAGGGAAGAAAACATGAAGCCATCACAAGCTAATTCCTTCAATAGATATTTACTATGTACCTGGCACTGTGCTGCCCACTAGGAATGCTGGAGCTACACAACAGTAGGAAGGGGTGGCTAGGGGCTAGACCTCAAACATGTAAGTTGGGAGACTGATGGATGGAGAACTGAGGAGGTCAGAGAAGCTTGAAGAATAGCGGGGAAGGAGGAATAGGGCATAAAGAACTTAAAGTAATTCCAGGCAGCAGACTAAGGGGTGGGATACTGCTGATGAGAGACCAGGGAAATGACCACAGGACATATAGCACAGTTAAAACCAACTGAGAGAAGGCAGGCGTGTGTGTGCATGTATGTGTGTAGGGGTGATGGGCATGGAAAGAGCCCAAAATATGACATGGTATCATGGAATGTTCTGGAGTTAGGCTTTCTTGGATTTCTTAGTTCTTCTGTGTGACCTTGGGAAAGCTATTTCTTAATTCTAGCTTCTAGTCTCTCATATTTAAAAATGAAGGTAATTTTTACAAATATTAAATGTCATTGTCTACATGAGAAGTATGGGAACATAGTGATTCCATAGGATAAGCACAGGTCTGCAAACCACAAGGTCAGTGATTGGAGCCCACCAGCTGCTTTGCAGGAGAAAGAGGAGGTTTTCTGTTCCTGTGAAGATTTAAAACCTCGGAAACCCTATACAGGGTCACTGTGAGTCAGAACTAATCCCATGGCACTTAACAACAACAAACGTGAGAGCACATAGGCTGTCAGGCACCCAGCAAACAATGGACCTGCAATAAACACTCTCCTCACTTTGCTCCTTTGCTCCCTGACACAAGGGAGGAATTGGGCTTCTTGAGTCACTTCCAAGTCAGAAATATAGCTGCGGGGAACCTTCAAGGAAATGCCTCCCCTATTCCCACCTCACCCCCATCACCTCATTGTTCAGAGGGCCACAGCAGAAACTGATTAAGTGAACTATGTTTCTTTTAGATATTATTTAAGAAATTCCTGAAATCCTATTGATGATCACTCCATGTGGGTTAAGACATGCTTCCCCAGTGGCCTCCTGCTAACATGCAAACCCAATCTTTAGGTGGGATTTTGCACTGGTCAAAGCCACCAAATAGAATGGGATGAAAGGAATCAATGGGCTTAGTTACCACCTCACCTTGGAATCTAATGAGAATGAGGAATTCTCACAAAGAGTAGTAACTGCAAGGGAAATTTCAGAAGAGGACCCACTGGCTAAAACCAGTATTCCAAGTGAGTGTTACTGGTGAATGGAGAGTACAGGGTGGGCAGGGAAGGTAAGGGCAGTCTGTACTACCAGAGATCAAGGCAAGGAAAAAGTTTAAAAGAGGGGCAAACAAGGAGGGAGTGATGAAGCCACACATGTACCATTTGCTAAGGACCAGACATGGGTGGAAGAAGGTATCTCATTCTTTTGATCAAACCCATCAGTGTCTGGACCAATAAACAAAACATGCTTATCAACGGAGAAAAGATTGAAGTTGTCAAGGACTTCATTCTTCTTGGATCAACTATCAACACTCACGGAAGCAGCAGTCAAGAAATCAAATGACGTATTACATTAGTCAAATCTGCTGCACAAGACCTTTTTAAAGTGTTGAAGAGCAAAAATGTCAGCTTGAGGATTAAGGTGTGCCTGACCCAAGCCATGGTATTTTCAATAACCTCATATGGATGCGAAAGCTGGACAATGAATAAGGAAGATCATAGAAGAACTGATGCTTTTGAGTTATGGTGTTGGAGGAGAATACTGAAAGTGCCATGGGCTGTCAAAAGAACCAATAGATCTGTTTTAGAAGAAGTGCAGCCAGACTGATCCTTGGAGGCTAGGACGGCCAAACTTTGTCTCTCATACTTCAGAGATATTGTCAGGAGGGACCAGTCACTGGAGAAGGATATCATGTTTGGTAAGGTGGAGGGTCAGAGAAAAAGACGAAGACCCCAACGAGATGGACTGGCCAAGTGGCAGCATCGATGGGACTCAAGCGTGGCAACAGTAGTGAGGTTGACCGAAACACAGGATCCGGCAGTGTTTCGTTCTGCTGTGCATAAGGTCGCTATGAGTCGGTACTGACTTGATGGCACCTAATAACAAAACAATCAGTGTCTGCCATGGTGATACTGACAGGTATAGATTATCTGAAAACAGAAAAGATGCTTTGCGGGGGAAAGGGGGGGATGGAGAGTGAACTGATATTGACCTCCAAAATCTTACAAAATGTCTTTAGCCCTTCAAGGAGTCATCCCAGCCAGACATTGTAGGCTACTAGGATATTCACATATTGGTTTATTCCAAGCAAAACATGTTTAAGCATATCTCATGATGAGTGAATGGCTGCAGACAAGTTCTCTCAGTAAGACACTTGTCTTAGTCTCATTAAACGGATTTCAAAAACAGTCCAAACCAAACAGTGACCTGCTAGGCCTCTTAAATTCAAGGCAGAGAGGTCAACTCATTGCAACTGTGTTATGGAGACTCCAAAGGGATAATCTTGATAGATTTTCTCAAAGGACATAGGATGACCATGG
>NW_006408568.1:10038600-10093694 GCF_000296735.1 Chrysochloris asiatica | reverse complement strand
TATTCCTTTATATGTGGTTCAGAGTTCTGGGACCATCCTCTGAGGCTGCTTGGTCGGCTATTCTGTGTTGTTGTTGGCAGAGCTCTCTGCTATATGTCCACCCAATCCGCCATCTTGTTTGTTCTCCCTTCTTAGCAATACTTAATTTACACCCAGGACAATGGTTTTTGCCTATGTTGGTAAAGTTACACATAATTCCTCACACATAATAGACTCCATTGAAAGATTTTTAAAATGTGTTCCAAATTCTTCTGTAACCTCACTACTTGTCGGTACTGTTCAGTTCCACTGATTCCAAGGACTGTGCTATGTCTTTTTGTTGTTGTTTTCCCAATATGGGGAAAATTCTACAACCATTACCATCTTTTATACCAATGAAGAAAATCAACAGTGTTATTACGTGTCATCAGGTCAATTCCAACTCACAGTAACCCTATATGACAGAATAGAACTGCCCCATGGGATTTTCTAGGCTTTAAATCTTTAGAGGAAATGATCATTGGACCTTTTTTATAGCAGCTAGTGGGTTCAAACTGCTGACCTTACGGTTAGTGGCCAAGCGCTTAATCACTGCGCCATAAGGGCTCCTTAGAAAGCCAATAATGGAGAGTAAATCCTTTGTGTTAGTAGATTGTTGTTGCTGTTAAGTGCTATCAAGCTGGTTCCAAATCATGGTGACCCTGTGGTAGGGTTTTCAGGTAGTGAGTGGTGGGTTTGAACTGCAGTCCGATTCTTATCCTATAGCACCACACCAGGACTCTGTGTCAGTAGAAAGGGCAATGTAATTTCAGTTTCAGAGCTTTTTGAAGACTATAGATCATGCAAAGCAAGAGTTATCGTCCCGATCTATTTGCGCTTCATATAATGCCCTAATGATTCAATTAGCATCGATTCTTCAACAGCAACAATGTTTTCTGACTGATCTAGTAATTTAGCACTTGCTGTTGACTGATATAATTCCTATGAGTAATAATAAGCTGTTTGAAAGAAAATTGTTTAATTCTTCACAAATCACTTTCTAAAACATCTACATTTTATTTCCACTTTCCATTTTTACCCCTACTACTGGAAGTCAGAAGGACCCTTTATCTGAAGTCTCCCATTGGATGCCTTTAGCATTGATTCTTAGGGGGGGCAGGCCCTCCCTGCCCCCTTGTCTGGGCATCTCCAGCCTTCACCACCCCCTGCAGATGCCTGGGTAGCTCCAGCCAGAGGAACAGATGGGTCACAATTGCTGAGCCTCAGTGAATGGTACCCGGGCATGCAGACTCTGTGGAAACAGCCAGGCAAAAGCCACTGAAGCAGGCTTCCTGAAAAACCTGCCCTGGTAACACTGCTAAAATTGGAAATAAGGCAGGGTGTGTAGGGGGGCAGAGTAGGAGGCTTGTGGGAGAGAAGAGAGACCATCAGAAACAGGGAAGGGAACTAAACCAGACTGTTGGAATAAAATCACTTACCAGTTAAAAACTGAGCCTCTGCCCTTTGACTGGTGAGAGATGCCTGGGGATGAATGGCCTTTGTGAAGTTAGGGACTGGACCACATGGCTGCAAGGTCTATGGCAACTGACCCCTTTGCAGGCTCCATGGTAACTTATTCTGATGCTATTTCCAAGCCCATATCCTCCAGCAGTGTCCCAGCAATGGCTTCCACCCAGAGCCTTTCCAGGGTTAAATGTGTGTGTACCCCCCACCAGAAGGAAAAAAAAAGATGTGTGGAAGGAAAGCCTCAAGGGCAGGGAGAGGTAGAGTTGCCTCAACCTTTGTCTTACAGGTGATTGATAAACCACACAATGTCCAGTGGGTCCTGGTGGTTGTAACCAAGCTGGGTCATTCTGTAGGTAATACAGCCACTAAACAGTTCCACTGCATTCTCTATATGTTCTGAATATCTAGATCCTACCTATCCACATAGCTTCTTCTTCACGGCTTCAATTGTACTTCCCCATCCAGACAGCTGTAATAACACTAGAAGGAGTAATAATAGCTACAAAAATGTCAAGAACTATTATGTATGTGACAGGCACTCTGCTATCTAAATTATTCATATATTCATTATTTCATTTAATCCTCTCAACATTCTAGGTAAATACATTCCCACTTTACAGATGAAGAAACTAAGGTTTCAGGTGGTTAAGCTATTTGGTCAGAGACATTTAATAATTTGAAGAGCTTAGCTAGTTTAAAACAAACAAACAAACAAACAAACAAACAAACAAACAAACAAACATAAAATAAACCTTGACCTCAAAAACCAGGGTTGGGGTTCCTAATCTCTCTGGATCATTAATTCCCATCTCTCCCATAGCCAAGGAATTTTTGTCCTAATTTCACTTCTTCCTCCCCATTTTGTGCAAGTACAGCTCTCATATTCTGCTTCTCAAAAGAAGATAAAGATGAAAACACCTTTGCAAAAAGACTCCCTTTGGATGTAAGTGATCTTCTACCCAGAAGACCAAGTAATCAAGATTCCTTCCACTTTCAGAGGATTCCTTTCTCCTGCTTCAAGGATCAACTCCAAAGTCTGTTTCACATTTATTTGACCCTTCAAGGTCCTATCAGAAATATCCATTGATTCTGACTCACACGGGACTCACTGTCTAACTTCTAACTTTTTAAATAAGATCTAAGTGAACTGGGGACTTAGTGGTTATGAATCGGGCTGTGAACCGGAAGGTCAGCAGTTCGAAACTACCAGCTGTTCCGCGGGAGAAAGATGAGGCTTTCTGTTCCCGTAAAGATTGACAGCCTTGGAAACCCTGTACAGGGTCACTATGAGTAGGAACCGACTCTACGTCACATAACAACAACGTGTGAACTGGAGGAATCCTGCGCTGTGGATTAATGCACCAGACTGCAAAGCTGTTTGAACTGCAAGGTCAGGGGTTCAAGCTCACCAACTGCTCCTTGGAAACCCAATACTGGGTCGCTATGGGTCAGAATCAACTTGACGGCCCTTAACAACAACAACAACAACATGTGAACTGGGTGGAATGCATACATTAGTTCCCTAGTCCCCAAATCTTTTACAGTTTACTTCCACAAGAGCCAGGATATAAAGTATGAGAGGCCCCAGAGTCTACAGCCCAGAAACTATATTCAAGGTAAGAATGAGGACATAGACTTTTTGGTCAGGTCTCAATTACTTCTAAATTCAGAAAATGAATATACCGTTGCCTATATTTGGTTCAACACCATGATTTCATGATTTCTAAGAGAAGATCATGAGAAAGCTAGTTGCCTAGTTATTCTCTGATAGGAAATGTTTTATGGTTTAACTATACATTATGCTTGCTATCTATTTTGATCTCCCTGAAAATAAATGCTTCTTTGCATTATAGTTTCCCAGTTTCATGTGCATGAGGCTTACTCTCAAACTGGATTCTGTCTGCTTTGATAATGAAACTAGAACAGAAAGTCTCTGAAACTAGAAGAATTTGGCTTTGAAATAAACCTACAGAAAAGAACACACAGCTAGGAGCAGCAATCAAAACGATTTTTAATCATTTCAAATTCTCAATAAGAAAACCAATAGTCTCTTTTATGCCACTTCAACTGTTTTGGAGGTAGGTATACAAGAATAGTTTGGGAGGGCAAGGGGACATAGCATAGGTCTTAATTGAGGCTGACAGAAAGTTTGTTAATTAATGCTCTATCAATGGATATTTTCCCGAAGTTTTGTTCAGCAGTAAAATCAGTGCTATAGCTAAAGTTGGTTTCTTCAAGCTTGGATATAAAACAAAAAGTAAGTTGAATGCAATCAGAATCATTATCTATTCTGAGTTCTTTAAGTTGTCACAAGCAACATCGTTGAAAATGAGATTGTATAAGAGGCAGGAAGGTTCATCTGTCCTTTCCAGTTGGTAATAACTCAAAAGAGATCAACCATGGACCACTGGGAAATGAATACCCAATGTCTTCTTAGAAACTCAAGACAACTCCCTGGGGTGTTTCCATATCTAAAAAGTGCCTGTCAAGAAGCTACGTGGTCAAACTAATGTAGCTTAGTTAATTTTTCTTTCTAATAAACAGCAATAACAGAAAGCTGCATTTACGTTCCTTTGGGTCATTCTGCTTACATTTTTTCCGCAGCTCCATCAAACATAAGGTCAGCTCATGGGTCTTAATGGAGTGCTTCTCTGATGATGTCATCCAAATGTGATGGGCCAAGTGAACCCACACCATCCTCCCCTGAGGAATGGAGGCCATGGAGTGCAGTAGAAAGGGAAGACATGAAAAGGGGAGATTGTTTCTAATGACAGAATCCAGTTTTTTGCTTTAACATATAAAATTAAAACTTAGAAGAGAAAGATATACTTTCACTGGTTCCACACACTGGAATTAAGACTCCTCCCCAAGAGGCCGCCATGTGGTGGAGTCTGGTCTTCTCTGAGTATATTCGTTACTGGATTTGCCATATGTCCCCCACCACCAGTAAGCAGATAAACCAAAATACTGACACATTTACACAAGACTCTGTTGTGGTTATCCACCAAAACTCAAACCAGAAGAACAAGAGTATCCCAAGGCTCTGTAGTATTCTCATGGTGTTCGGACACCCTGGGGGCTAACTTCAGGATTCCAAGAAGAGGATATTTGGGGTGTCTGGAATATTCAGAGGAAATGGAAGCCCCCAGTTCTTGGAGTAAAAATACAGCAGCCTGGTATAGGCAGATTACCACTCCCCTTCATTTCTCAGAACAACTTGATTCAGTTTAACAAACAGCTCTGCTCTGAGTTGCTGAGTTGAGACTCAGGAATCAAAGGATATGGTTACCATGGTGATTTTGCTTTTGTGATGAAATCTAACTTTGTGTCTGACCCCTTGTACATCACTAGGGTGTGGCTGAAAGAAGTGTATATAACGCTAACTCAGAAAATAATTAGGACTGAAAGTAGTCCAGAAGTGGCATAAGAAGCCCAGAATGAAAGAAAGTATATTAGCTAAGATATAGAAAAGGAGGATATAATCTTGCTATTTTCTAATAAAGTCTTAAGGGAAATTAGTTTTCAAGCAAAAAACAGATTGCTCTCTGTCATTAAAGTCCTTTTCCTTGCCGAAAGATTACTCATTAAATTCATATTGGTGTTACTCTACTGCTGAAAGGAACCCTCTACTTACATGCATGAGTTTCTAGTGACAGACAAAACCAGAGATGAAACTGTCTTCTAAAGTGTTGCTACTCAATCTATGGCCCATCCATCAACCAGACATGTTTGAAACTTTTCAAGAATCTCAGGCTTCACTCCAAATCCACTGTATCAGAATCTACATTTTACCAAGATCCCTAGATGATTCCTAGGTATGTTCCAGTTTGAGAAGCACTGTCTTTAGGAACACTGTAAATTCTCCTTCTCTGAAAAACTCTTGAGGTAAAATGGAACCAGTGTAAAGGTATTAGCATAACACCTTTGCTACAGCAGAGTGGACTCTCAGGACAAAACTGCCTAGGCTTAAATCCTAGCTCTAGCAGCAAATGCTCATGAGCAAACTTATTAACTTCTCAATGCCTTAGGAGTCTCATGTGTACAACAGAGATAATACCTTCTTCATCAGATTTTGTGAGCATCAAGTGAGTCAATCATGTGGTATTGTTATGAAGTGCCATTTAGTTGGCTCCGACTCATAGTGATACTGATAGGGTTTCTGAAGATCAACTGGTGGGTTTAAACTGCTGACCTTGTGGTTCTATGTCCAGTGCTGATCCTGTTGTTGTTTCGAGCCATTGAGTCAATACTGACCCATAGTGACCCCTATGCACAGCAGAATGAAACACTGCCCGATCCTGGGCCAACCTCACTACTGTTGCCACGCTTGAGTCCATCGATATTGACACTTGGCCAATCCATCTCATTGGGGGTCTTCCTCTTTTTCTCTGGAAAAAGAAACATGATATCCTTCTCTAGTGACTGGTCCCTCCTCACAATATGTCTGAAGTATGAGAGATGAAGTTTGGCCATCCTGGCCTCCAAGGAGCACTCTGGTTGTACTTCTTCCAAAACGGATCTATTGGTTCTTTTGGCAACTCATGGCACTTTCAATAGTCTCCTCCAACACCATAACTCAAAAGTATCAATTCTTCTACGATCTTCCTTATTCACTGTCGAGCTTTTGCATGCATATGAGGTTATTGAAAATACCATAGGTTGGGTCAGGCACACCTTAGTCCTCAAGCTGATATCTTTGCTCTTCAACACTTTATAAAGGTCTTGTGCAACAGATATGCCTAATGCAATATGTCGTTTGATCTCTTGACTGCTGCTTCCGTGAATGTTGATAGTTGATCCAAAAAGAATGAAGTCCTTGACAACTTCAATCTTGGTCCAGTGGTGAGGATTTTTGTTTTCTTTACATTGAGATGTAATCCATACCAAAGGCTGTGCTCTTTGATCTTCATCAGTAAGTGTTTTAAATCCTCTTCACTTTCAGCAAGCAAGGCTGTATCATCTGCATACTGCAGGTTGCTAATGAGTGCTGATCCTAATGCCTTTTAAATCATGCCTATCACAGATTAAGTGCTATATAGAGTAGGCAGATTGATGATGGTAGTGTGTCATCAAGTCAGTTCCGACTCATAGTGATCCTGCACAGGGTTTCCGAGGCTGTAAATCTTTATGGGATCAGAAAGCCTCATCTTTCTCCTGCAGAGCCAATGGTAGATTAGAACTGCTGACCTTGGGGTTAGCAGTCCAGCTTGTAATCCACTATGCTACCAGGGCTCCTTTAGCAACCTTGTGTAGGGTTTTCGCAGCTGTAAATCTTTGCAGGGGCCGAAAGTCTCATTTTTCTCTCACAGGCTGGTGGATTTGAATAGCTGACCTTCAAGTTAGAAGCCTAACTCGTAACCCACTATACTACCAGGTTAACCCACTATACTACCAGGTTGTTGTTGTTAAGTGCCGTAGAGTTGAGTCCAACCCATAGTGATCCTGTATAGGTTTTCCAAGGAGCAGCTGGTGAGCTTGCACCACCAACCTTGCAGTTCAAACGGTTTTGCAGTCTGGCACATTAACACACAGCACCACACCAGGACTCCTACTACCAGGTAGGATGTATATAAACTGGGAATGAAAATGTAACTTAGTTTCTATAGCTCCTGTTCACTCACGGTCTCTATCCAGCCTGTCAAGTCAGTCAAGTCCTTTGTTACTCATTCATCTAGTTATCCCCTCCCGTCCCACCATCTGACACTGGCTTGCTCTGCACCCTATTCCCAAGGAGTCACTTCAATATAATCCAAAGAGTGCTACACTTCACTCAAGTGAAGTGTAGCTAAATAAACACCCATCACTCTGAGATGATTTAGGTGTAAGAACTGGACAGGTAGCATGTAGGAGAGATGGCCTCTCCAGTCTTGTCATGATCTGATCTGTTTTCCTAATAAAACAAAACAAAACAAATGCTTCAGAATAAGCCAGTAATTTAAAAATATCTAACCCATGATTTTCTGGGTGAAACAATTAGCCCTGAGTTGCTCCAGCCCTTGGCATTCTCATCCTACAATGCCGGGGTTGGTGCAGTGCCCAGCTGCTGAGCTGGGTGCGAAGGGGAGAAAAATCTACGCTGGATTCAGGCCGAATGGCTTTCCTGACTTGGTAGCTCCAGATGTTTGCTTGTCAGTGTAAAGCAACTGAGTTAATTAAGAATTTCTGTGGAATAAGAATTCTGCATGGCAGTGAAAAGATGGAAAATCAGAAAGCTTGTACCATGAATAGCATCTTATTTCCATACCTCCCTTTAGGACCAGGATGGAGAAGTGGGGAGACCCCTTGCCCTCATAGACTCAAACGTAGAGACAGATGAAAATGGGAAAATGGCTGTTGGGAAAATTCAGGAGAAATGCTGCCTTAATCCCCCTTGAAGAGAGCGTACCTGGTACCATCCCCTGAAAGTTATGGTCCAGGAAGGGGTGGTAACAAGAAGTCGCCTTTGCAAGTATACCAGTCATGGAAGGGCTGTCAAAGTTGCCATGACAGATACCAATTATGATGCCCACCCAGAATTTCATGACTTTTATTGTTTTGCCTGAACCAAAGCTCCTGGGAGAGATCTCCCCTCCCTACTCTCTACTTCCTACCAATACACAGTCTCTATTACTTTTAATTGAAATAGTTAAGCTATCTAGATCAGCTAATTTAAAATTCTCAAGAGTGATCACTGCATTAAAAGCAAAATGGGGCATTTAAGGCTTTTCTCTAAACCTGATTTCATGTATGAAAACACACCCAAAAAAGAAAATATGGCGGAAATGAAGCATCAACATCAGATCTGAGGGAAGCACTGAAGATTTATCTTCATAGCCTCACTCCTGGTCATCTGCAAGACTCAAGATCAGAGGATCAGGCCACATCAGAAAAAGGAATTTACATGTTGAGGATTGTGTCTCTAGTTGTCCCCATTTAATACATGTGACAACTGGATTCTCAGATGCCTGATCCTACATAACCTTTTCCACCAAGGAGTGACTACGTGGCAACCAACTTGACCTTCTTCCCAAGAAGAATCAATGAATCAGCTATTGTGTAGACACTTTGTATGTTGAGAACACACATTTGTCCAGTGACCCAAATACTGATCATTTAACAGATAACCAAAAGGACCAACAGGAAGAGAGAACCATCTTTTCCAAAAGGAAAGGAGACCATCAGATGCTTCTAAACAACTGTCTTGTTTGAAAGAGTGGCACTGTTCACTCAGCAGACTTTTTCTTGCCTGGAACACGTTTCTGGATTGTTAAAGTGATTCTTAGTCCTTGTACGCTCAAATAATTAAAGGAAATGCTAATAACCAGTCAAAGTTTTCACTGCCAGATTGCATTAAAGCAGATGGGAAGTATGAGGAACAGGAGAGAAGACAGTGGGTACCCGGTCATCTTAAGTGACACCATTCATTTCTTTCAATCTCAATCCAGATACAACTCGATGTGATGTGGCATTGATTTGAGTCAAGCAAAAGGTCTTTGAAAACACACTTTTGCTGAAGGGATCTTTTTGGGTTTCGCCAAAGCTTTAGAAAAGAGGAGTTCTATCTCTACCCTGCCCCATCCTCCAGCAAAAGGGAAACACTGAAATGTAGCTTTATTGTTTAATCAGGCTTCTTTCTCCTAGCAGACTCATTGGTTCGAGAGAGCGGTTAGGCTCTGCTGGTCTTTGCAAGTCAAAATATAGCTCCCTAGTCTCCTTGCATGAGGTCTGAAAACAGCAACGGTAACCTATATGTCAGATTCGAGTCATGGACAGAAGTTTCTCATGGCACCAAACAGTAGATGATGCTAGGGAATACCTCTCTTCACATCCTAATCATTTCTGAATCTAAAATTTTAAAAATTCAAATCTCCAAGGCTGAACTTAAAAGGTTTAGAAAGCTAGATTATCTGAAATGAGTTCTCATAACATGCAGTGACCAAGAAAAGGAATACTGTTCCCTAGATTACAAGAAGATACTCTGTTAGAAGCGCCTCAGGGGCAAAGTGTTACTCACTGATATAAACCTAGCACCATTACAATGCCTCACACATAATGTGTGCTCAACACATATTTGCTTACTTCATGAATAAATGAAAAACACTGACTCATGACATTAATTCCACTCATTCAATGGAATTTAAAATAATCACCAGATGGATCGCATGTATGTAACAACAGAGCGTATTTTTAAGATCAGTGCAACTCAAAGGGGAGGGCCACACACTACTACTACTGGTCTGTGACAAGAGGAGTTAGCATTAAAAAGTCAATCAACACACTGCTTCTGTCAGTAGGGAAATATTGACATAAAAAACAAACTGGTAGCAATGAGCACACCTAGTGATTTAAAAATACCATCTGAATAAAAGTAACTCCTTGGAGATATGGTTGTTTCCATAGCTGTGGCAGGAAAGATACAAGATGAACGTGGAACAGCTTGTGATGCCAGAGAGTAAGAAGGAGCTCAAAAGTGGATTGGGGTATGTTAAAAGGGCACAGGAGCTGACCCAAATGAACTCCCACTGGCAAAAGCTAGAACAATATGAGCATGAAAATAAATAACAGTAATATTGGATTATAAACCACAGAATGAAATAAATATCCATTATATTGCTATGAATTAATAATTGAATAAATAAATAAGTAATGGGGGAAAAGGAACAGCTCTTCCTAATGGGATTCCAATTAATAAATGTAGAAAGAAAAAGAACAATAGAAAGTCATCAAAAGACACACAGCACAGTAATAACTGTTGCAGGTAAAATCTACCCATGAAAGTTAAAATTATGGGTACAGGTTTGAGAAGAAGCAAGATATTTGCATAGTCTGAAAATATTTCCCCCAAGATTTCTGTTAATTAGCAAAGGAGAAGTAGCTTCACACTGAAGAAACCCAGCAAACATACTGACCAATGATGGAGGTTCACAGCGTTAGTAAGCAGACATATTGGCATCATGTACCTGCTGCTAAGAGTTCTGGTGTGGAGCTGTGGGTTAATGTGCTGGACCGCAAAGTCGTTTGAACCACAAAGTCACTGATTTAATCTCACCAGCTGCTCCTCCAAAACCCTACACAGGGTCACTATCAGTCAGAACCGACTCAACAGCACTTAACAACAACAACAACAATCCACTGATAGAATGCCTTGAGGAAGATACGTTGATTGTGGTGATCAGAAACTATATATGTACTGAACACATAAAAACTCATAACCTGAATTTAATAATGAGAAACCATGAGACAAGCCCAAATTAAGGGACATTTTACAAAACGTGAGGGCTTCAAAAGTTCATAGGAAAAATCATTATCTTTTCATTCTATTTTTCATGAACTTTTTGAAGCCTTCTGATATACCTGACCAAGTCATGAAAACTAAGGAAAGACTATGCAGACACGATAATTAAACGCGTTGTGGGATCCTGGGTGGAAATCTGGGCCAGAAAAAGGACATAAGCAGAGAAACTAGTGAAGTCTGAATAAAGCCTGATTTAATTTAATTAAACAAATATAATTAAAAGGATGGTACCAATGCTATGTTCTTAGTTTTGATCATTATAGTATGGTTATGCAAGATGTTAAATTAGGGGAAGCTGGGTAAAGGTCTATGAGAACTCTTTGTACTTTTTTTAAAAACTCTTCTGTAAGTCCAAAATTATTTCAAAATAAAAAATACATAGCCAGCCAAACTAAGCAGTGTGCTTTTAGACACAGTTAATTTACATTTTGTCAAAAGCTCCTGATCTCACCATGAATTGGTAACTGACAATTAGTCTACAATAAGCCTGCAGTGGTTAAACAATTGGCTGCTAACTACAATGTCAGTGGTTCAAACCCACCAACCCCTCCTCAGGAGAAAGATGCATCAGTCTGCTGTCCTAAAGATTATAGCTTTGGAAATCCTTTGGGGTAGTAGTTCTACTCTGTCCTGTTGTTGTTGTTGTTGTGAAGTGCCGATGAGTCTGTTCTGACCCATAGAGACCCTATATAGAGCTTCTGAGGAGCTACTGGTGGTTTTGAAGTTGGCAGTCCAGTGCTGATCCTCCAGCCCCACATCAGGAGTTTGTGCTGTAAGGTCTCTATAAACTATAATTCAACTTAATGGCAATAGGTTACTTTTGTTTTAATAAGTCCACCAGTCTGAGGACTACATTTTGAGGAGCATGTTGTTATAATATTTCCAAGCAAACAGAAATAAAAGTATCAAAACACCCTATTTTCTATCCCTGTTAAGTATCCTAGGTATGTGTACACAAAATAGGAAATTAAGGGATAATTAGCCTGATTCCTCTCTGATTAAAAACAAAACAAGAAAAGCTCTTTGTGATCTTGGGTAGCTCATTTGTTCTCTCTGACCTTGGTTTTCTCATAATTAAATAGGGAAAATACTGTGTGCTCTACCTACCACCCTCAGGCAGGATGATGAAATGTGATCAATTATGTGGAAGAGTTTTGAAAATCATAAAAATGTAACTGTAATACTGACTCCTGATCCAGATATTTAGATGTTCCATTTTTCATCATTTTCAGAATTTAGTGGCTAAGTGAGAATTGGTTACCAGATGTACACATTCAACTTTATAGAGATTATTTTATATTTACTGAACAACTGCTATGTTCAAGACACTGGATGAGATCACATGACAAATTTAAAAATGAATTCTATGTGGATTCTGATCTCAGTAAGTTTCCAGATTTATAAATGAGGTAATATAAATGTCAATGTTGTTGGTGGTGTTGTTAGGTGCCATCAAGTCGGTATCGACTCATAGCAAATTTATGCACAGCAGAACAAAACACTGCCCAATCCTGGACCAACCTCACTATCGTTGCCACACTTGAGCCCACTGATGCTGCCACTTCGTCAATCCACCTCGTTGGGGATATTCCTCTTTTTCTCTGACCCTCCACCCTACCAAACATGATATCCCTCTCCAGTGACTGGTCCCTCCTGACAATATGCCATAAATATGAAAGATGAAGTTTGGCCATTTTGGCCTCCAAGGAGCACTTTGCTTGCACTTCTTCCAACACAGATCTATTGGTTGTTTTGGCAGCCCATGGCACTTTCAATATTCTCCTCCAACACCATAACTCAAAAGCATCAATTCTGCTATGGTCTTCCTTATTCACTGTCCAGCTTTCACATGCATATGAGGTTATTGAAAATACCATGGCTTGGGTCAGGCACACCTTAGTCCTCAAGCTAACATCTTTGCTCTGCAACACTTTAAAAAGGTCTTGTGCAACAGATTTGCCTAATGCAATACGTCATTTGATTTCTTGACTGCTGCTTCCATGAGTGTTGATAGTTCATCCAAGAAGAATAAAGTCCTTGACAACTTCAATCTTTTCTCCGTTGATAAGAATGTTGTTTATTGGTCCAGTGGTGAGTATTTTTGGTTTCTTTACATTGAGATGCAATCCATACCGAAGGCTGTGTTCTTTCATCTTCATCAGTATATATGTCAATAGATTGTAATATATACAAGAAAGTGAGAATCACCAGCTGTCAGGCAGGTGCCCCACATGGATGCTGTTGTTGTGAGATCTAATGGTTCCATTTCATTCCAAGTCAAAGTGAACCATGGCCTATGAGACCTTGTCCCATCTTCCTCCTGCTACTCCTCTGTCATCAATTATGGCTCACAGTGACCCTATGCACAACAGAACTAATCACTGTCCAGTCTTGCACCATCATCTCGATTGTTACCTTTGAACCCATTGCTGCTGCAACTATGCCAATCCATCACGTTGGGGGTCTTCCTTTTTTTCATTGACCCTCCACTGTACCAAGCATGAGTTCATTCTCCAGGAACTTGTCTATCCTGGTAACATGTCTGAAGTAGGACAGACCAAGAGTCTGGCCATCCTGACTTCTAAGGAGCATTCTGGCTGTACTTCTTTGAATACAATTTGTTTGTTCCTTTGCCAGTCCACGGTACTTTTAATATTCTTCTCCAATGATAAAACTCAAACGTACCAGTTTTCCTAGTCTTCTCTATTCACATGTATGTGAGGTTATTGAAAATACCATGGCTTGGGTCAGGTGCACTTTAGTCCTTAAACTGTTATCTTTGCTCTTGAACACTTCAAAGAAGTTTTGTGCTGCAGATTTGCCTAATATGTCATTAGATTTCTTAGATGCTGCTTCCATGAGTGTTGATTATGGATCCAAGCAAAATGAAGTTTTTGACAATTCCATTCTTTTCTCCATTTATCATGATGTTATTTATTAAACCAGTTGTGAGGGGGTTTGTTGATTGTTTCTTTTTTTTACATTGAGGTGTAATCCATACTGAAAGTTATGGTCTTTCATCTTCATCAGTAAGTATTTTAAGTCCTCTTCACTTCTAGCAAGCAAGGCTGTATCATCTGCATATCACAGGTTGTTAATGAGTCTTCCTCCAATCCTAAAGCCACATTCTTCTTCATATAATCCAGCTTCATGAACTATTTGCTGAGCATACAGATTGAATAAATATGGTGATAAGAATATAGCCCTGGTGTACACCTTTCCTGATTTTAAACCATTCAGTTTCCCCTGTTCTGTTCGAATGACAGCCTCTTGGTCTATATACTGGTTCCTCATGAGCACAATTAAGTGTTATAGCATACTCATTCTTCTTGTGGTGGTGGTGTGCTGTGGAGTCAGTTCCAACTCATAGTGACCCTGTACAGGGTTTTCAAGGCTGTAAATCTTTACAGAACCAGAAAGCCTCCTCTTTCTCCCACAGAACAACTGGTAGTTTCGAACTGCTGACCTTGATTGGTTAGCAGCCCAATTTGTAACTACTATGCTACCAGATGCTAAAGCTACTGGGAGAAATGAGGACGTAGAAAGCTGAACAAAAATTTCAAAGGGCAGCTCACGAGGAAAACATCAAATACTATACTGAAACGTACACCAAGACCTGGTGGTAGAACACCAAAAGGAAAGAGCATGCTCAGCATTTCTCAAGCTAAAAGAAGAGGGAAAGAAATAAGACTTCTGGAATCAGAAACATGAATTGGAATAATCTTTCCAGTGCTTTTTAGTTGTGGATCTTTGGGCAAGGTCCCTAACCTCAATTTCTTCCTCTGCAAAATGATCATGCTACCTGCTTCACAGGATTGTTTTTGAGATTAAATAAATTCATACAAATCAAGTGCCCAGAATATAACTTTGTTCAAAGAGTTGGTTGTCATTGTTCCTACTACCACTTACTGATTGTCATGGGAAAATATATTTATGGCTTTGTGATTGACAGTCAATTAATCAAAGACACACAAACTGAAAATAGAAGCATCAACTTGCAAAGGCCCATTCTCTCCAGAAAAAACCCAGGTCCCATTTAGGGGTTGGGTGAAAGCAGTGTGGGACTAGTCAGTCCCAGAAGGCTGTTGATTCTCAGAGTGGTAACCTCAGTCATCATTACCAACTGCTCTCCTCTTAGCCTCTGACACTGATGTCCTACTGTCAGCTTCAAAGTCCTCTGATTCTTCTTGACTGGGCAGGGAGTGTATTCACAAACACACACTGGATTTTTTCATTTCTCAGTGAGTATACAGTGGTGAGTATCCCTGCCTGCCACGTGGGAGACCGGGGTTCAATTCCCTAATGGGGAGGCAGATGCCTTTTTTGGACTCCTGGTGTGGCGTTGTAGGATCAGCACTGTACTGCAAACCACAAGGTCAGCAGTTCAAACCCACCAGCTGCTCCTTGGAAACCCTATACAGGGTGGCTGTGAGTCAGTACTGACTCCACTACACTTACAACCACAGCAATATATCTTTCCTGACAGTGTACAGGGCTCCTTGTAAAGATGCAGTGGTGAAGCTGAGGCTAGAAGTGCCCCTCCTTATCCTCAGGGCACCCTCAAGCCTGGGCTGGGGCTGGGCTCTTCCTTCTGACCAATGTACCAATGCAATGTGTCTTTCCTCAGCCTATCCAGCCACAATCTGGACACATTCAAGGCCCGACCCTGTGCTGGTGGGACAGGCCAAAAGTCCCTTGCTTCCTGCTGCAGTGTTCCACAGTTATGGGAAGCCATTCAGAACAAAAAAAAAAAGAAGGGCCAAACCCACAATGCAAACCATATTTCTGCAGGCCTCCTCCTCCTCCCCAACTGTCCATTTGCATTTGGCCTTTTGTCCAAAGGTAATTGCCTCCTCGGTTTACATTAGAGTTAGAAGAACTATTGCTGGCACACACATAGCAGCACATATAATATCCACCCTTCATCATGATTTCTCCACACAGCATCCATAGTCATCTTGCTATAATCTAGGTCCGGCCATACCATGCCTCTGCTCAAAACCTCTAACTGCTCTGATTCATTCCAAGTAGAAGCGAATGATGGCCTACAAGGCTCTGTCCCACCTGCCTCCTCTTCGTCCTCGGTCATCATCTTCAACTAACACCCCCACACACATACTCATGCCACTCCCAGACATGCTGCGGAACCCGCCAGCCTTGCTCTTACCTCCGGACATTTGCTCAGCAGTTCTCCCCGTCTGGAATATGTTTCCCTTAAACATCCACAAGGCTGGTTCCTTCCTTTCTATCAGGCCTTCAGGGGCCTTTTCTGATCACTTTTATGTAAATGTAAACCTCCACCCACACCTCTTGTGATGGATTGGATTGTATCCCCCAAAATATGTATTGTAAAATAAACACTACGTTTTATTCCTGTGGTTATAATACCATTATTTTAGGAATGATTTTTCTGTTATACTAATGAGGCAGGATGCTTGTAAGATATGTTCTGAGTCCATCTCTTACAAGAGAAAAAAGGAGCCGATTAGGCAATCGGAGATGAGGGAAAGATTGATGCTAAACCACAAGATCTCAAGCAACCAGGAAACAGAGGTAAAAGGATTTTCTTGTAGAGCCCACAGAGAAAGTCTTCCCTTAGAGTCAGCCCCTGAATTCAGATTTCTAGCCTCCTAAACTGTGAGCATTCTGCTCCCATAAAGATTTATAGGCTCGGAAACCCTGTGCAGGGTCACTATGAGTTGGAACCGACTCCACGGTACTTAACAACAACAAACTGTACCAGGAGTCCTTGTGTGGCACTGTGGGGGTTAATGTGCTGGGCTGCAAAGTCATTTGAATCTCAAGGTGAGTGGTTCAAGCTCACCAGTCACTCTTTGGAAACCCTATACAGGATCTCTATGGGTCACAATCGATTCAAAGGCATTCAACAACAACAAATTGTGAGAAAATAAATTTGTTTGTTAAAGCCGCCCACGTGTGGTATTTCTTTTACGCCAGTACTAGGTAACTAAGACATCTCTATTGTCATTTTCCTGCTCCAAAGGACTTAGTGTCACCCAATAAACCAGGCACAGTCGACCCTCATTATTTGCGAATTCCCTATTTGCCTACCTGCTAAAATTTATTTATAACCCCAAATCAATACTACTGACACGCTCACCTCGGAAGGTTGTGGGTATGATCAGAGAAGTGAGAAAACTGGAGTCTTGTGACACACAAGGTTGGTTCAATGTTCACAAATTCAGCGTCTGCAGAGACTTGGAGCCCCTGGGTGGCGCAAACTGTAAATATGCTGGACTGCTAAGAGAAAGGCTAGAGGTTCATGTCCACCCAGGAGCACGTCTGAAGAAAGGCCTATAAGATCTACTTCTTGAACATCAACCATTGAAATCCCCATGGGACACAGTTCTACTCTGACCTACATGGGGCCACAGTAAGTCAAAGTCACCCTGATGACAGCTGGTGGTGACGGTTGCAGAACCTAACTACCGTGCATTGTAAGGATGAACTGTATTTCCTTATGTTATTTACTGTCTCTCCTCTTTACTATACCATACCATGTGAGCAAGTATTTATGGCTGTTTTATTTACTATTATATCCTGGGCATCTAGACCAAGAACTCAACAGATATTGATGAATAAATGTAAGGATAAAGTGCATAGACATGCATGCACATTACATTGTTGTTGTTAAGTACCATCGAGCTGGTTCTGACTCACAGAGACCCCGTATAGGATTTCTAAGGAGCGGCTGGTGAGTTCTAACCACCAACCTTGTGGGTTCAACCCAACCTTACAGCCCAGTGTTTATCCTACAGCACCTACTACTTATTAAGCACCAACTATATCCTAGGATTGAAGCCTGCATGAAGTACTGTATTTTACAAGTGTGTCTAAGTAATCTTTTCAGTGAGTCAGTAAAAATATATAATTACTCACATTATAAAGATGAAGAACCTGAAGCTTAGAGTTAAGGAATTTGCCCAAGTTAGTTAGCAAGGAAAAGACAAAGCTAGATACATCCTTTGAGACTCCACATCACACACTCATACTCTTTCAATCAATCAAAATGGTCTCTTATTTCTCCTACTTTTTATAACACTTTGTTGTTCTTGTTGTTGTTAAGTGCCACTGAGTTGGTTCTGACTCATAGGAACCCTGTATAAGGTTTCCAAGAAGCGGCTGGTGGGGAACAGTCCAGTGAGGATCCTCCAGGACCACCCAACACTGGCCCTACTGCTATAATGGCAACTGCCCTGCATATATACATTGTCTTCCTCACCACACTGTGACCTCATGAATGTACGACAGGGTCATCACCCCCACACTGTTCATTCCTCGAGGTCATGGCAGCATCTTCCTCATCTCTGTCCTGGCACATAGTCAGTCTCAATTACTCAGTGCTGGAAATGCTCATTTTCTTTCCACCTAAACTGATGGATGATGAAGCACTTACTCCTCTTTCTCTAGCAACTGGGGCACATCAGATTCAAGGCAGAAGGGAGAGAAGTATCCTGCTGCTTTCATCTTCAGGAAGGAAGAAAATCACAGAAGGCAAAGTGGGGCAGTGAACATGCCAGGCAGCCACAGCCACAGCCCCCTGGGGATCGATCTTATACAACACAAGAGGTAAGAAGATAAAACGAGTGCAGCTGGATACAGAGAAGCTAAAAATCTCTTTGAAAAGCTCAAAATTTGAACTGTGTTTTTCTTCTTTCCATTCGTCTCTCTAGACCCAAAATCTGTAGATACCCCCTCCCTCCCATATCTTTAGCATCTGACATATCAACTAATTACTTGTTGTTGTTGTTAAGTGCTGTCTAGTCGGTTCCAACCCATAGCGACCCTGTATAGGGTTTCCAAGGAGCAGCTGGTGAGCTTGAACCGCCAACCTGGCAGTTCAAACGGCTTTGCAGTCTGATGCATTAACCCACAGCGCCACACCAGGACTCCTGATTACTTAATAGAATGAAAATCAGATTTAACTCCAATGTTGAGCTATCATTACAAAAAAAAGAGCCCTAGTGACTCAGTGGGTTAGGCATTGAGCTACCAACAAAAGGTTGGCAGTTCAAACCCACGAGATACTCTGCAAGCGAAAGATAAGGCTTTCTGCTCTCATAAAGATTTATAGTCTCAGACAGCCTATATAGGGCCAAGATGCATCAGAATCAACTCAATGGCAGTAGGTTAGTTGATGGCAGAGTAAAAAAATTCAAAGACCATTTTGCCAACTCAGAGTCAGAGGCAGTTAGAACAAAGTGGTGTAGATCATAGACTCTGGAGTTGGACAGACCTTGGTTTCCTCATTTGTCAGCTACCTGACCAACTGATTGAAAGAGATCCATATTTGTGCCCATTCTAAAGGAAAGTAGCCCAACAAGAGTATGGAAATCATGAAACAATATCATTAATATCATATGCAAGTCAAATTGTGCTGAAGATCATTCAAAAACGGCTGCAACAGTACATTGAGAGGAAGCTGCCAGAAATTAGGGGTATCATTACTAAAATCCTATGATCTTGGCCGAAAGCAAAGAATGCCAGAAAGATGCTTACTTGTGTTTTATTGACTATGCAAAGGCTTTTGACTATATGGATCATGAGAAGCTATGAATAGCATGTGAAGAATAGGTATTCCAGAACATTTAACTGTGTTCATGAGGAACCTGTACACAGAATAAGAGGCAGTCAATTGTTTAAACAGAACAAGGTGATATCAAACAGTTTAAAATTAGAAAAGGTGTGGCCAGGATTATATTCTTTCACTATACTTATTCCTTCTATATGTTGAGCAAATAATCTAAGCTGGATTATATGAAGAAGAATGTGCCATCAGCATTAGGGGAAGACTCATTAACAACTTATGATATACAGATGATACAACCTTGCTTGCTGAAAGTAAAGAGGACTTAAAAAATACTGATGAAAATCAAAGACTAAAACCTTCAGTATGGATTGCACCAATGTGCAAAGAAAAAAAAAATCCTCACAACTGGATGAATAAATAACATCCATATCAATGAAGAAAAGATTGTAGTTCTCAAGGACTTCATTCTTCTTGGCTCAACCATCAACACTCATGGAAGCAGCAATCAAGAAATCAAATGATGTATTGCATTAAGCAAATCTGCTGCACAAGACCTCTTTAAAGTGTTGAAGAGCAAAGATGTGAGCCTGACCCAAGCCATGGTATTTTCAATAACTTCATATGTGAAAATTGGACAGTGAATAAGGAAGACCATAGAAGAATTGATGAATTTGAGTTATGCTGTTGGAGAATATTAAAAGTGCCACGTTGTTGTTGTTAAGTGCTGTCGAGTCGATTCTGACCCATAGCGACCCTGTATAGGGTTTCCAAGGAGCAGCTGGTGAGCTTGAACCACCAATCTTGTAGTTCAAATGACTTTGCAGTCTGGTGCATTAGCCCACAGCACCACACGAGGACTCCTAAAAGTGCCATGGACTGCCAAAAGAACAAAGAAATCTGTGTTGGACTAAGTACAGCAGAGTGCTCCCTGGAAGCCAGGATGGCCAGACTTAGTCTCTCATACTTTGGACATAAGCTCAGAAGGGACCAGTCCCTGGCAAAGGACACCATGATTGGTAAAGTGGGGGTCAGCGAAAAAAAGGAAGACTCAATGACATAACGGCATCAGCAATGAGTTCAACAAGTACTAGAGGAAGATGAAGTCAGGCTGTGTGCATTTAATAGCTGTTTAAGACCCAAGTATGGTGAAGGACAAGTTCTCAACTTGCTAACTTCCATTTTGAGTCTCCTCAGAGGAAGCAATGATATGACGAAATTACCAGCAGCAGCAAGTCAGGTCTTAACCATACTACACTCTGGCAACAACAAAAAAATAATTTTTAAACATGAGATCCTGAAAGCCTTAGTTTTAGCATATGTATGATGGGAATGATTACTATTAGTCTTGTCTCTCTTGACTACATCAAGTTTTTGTTATCAAACCAGTAAGAACACATTGCAAACTATGAAGAAATATACAGAAAATAGTCGACTGTATTCATTGCCAGGTCGTTGTATGATCCCTACTTAAAGAAAGCTATGTTGAAAACTAGTTGCCAGGGAATTGATTTCAATTTATGGTGACCCTACAAGTGTAAGAGTAAAACTGCGCTCCAGAAAATCATCAATGGCTGATATTTTGGAAATAGATCACCAGGTTTTTCTCCTGAGGCATCTCTGGGTAGACTCAAACTTGCAGCCTTTCAATTAGCAGCCAAGTACATTAACCATGCACCACCCAAGGACTCCACTCCAGGGATTAACTTCTCTAAAAGGAAGCAGGGAATCATTTAGTAAGTAACTTAGGTACCATTACCTCTTTCTCCCAGCATTAGGAAAGCAAATGACATTCTTATCTCTAGGGCTAACCTTTCCAACATTCAACTGATGGGGAAATTGGATATATACAGACTTGTGAATTTTTCTCAAGATGATTCAGACAGTTCAGTGATTGCTTTTGTATAGCTGCCTCACTCTGCAGGAAGTCATCCATGTCTAGTATGGTTTAGATTTCATTCTCATAAAGCCCACAAAGCAGTAACCAGAATGTTCGGGAAAAGAAGTGGTGGTTATACATATCATTCCTTTGAGTTGTGGGGGAGGGGGTACTCAATGGCCGCTAACAATAACAACTACTCTAGAATGTCTTCTTTAAAACACAAGTCTTTCTTCATTCAGGGTCTTAATTAAGCCTTAATGTTTGAGTTTAATTTATGTTGTGGAAGAAGAGACAGCAATATAGACCTAAATGCTAGATTCTCCAGAAACTCTGCAGAGGACTTTTTCTTTCCCGTTTCTCCCACTGGAATCCCCTCTTTGCTCAGATCCCATTGGGTAACGTTTGGCATGACCGTGAACCTATTAATTTATGTAAAACAAGGTTCTGTATGACTTAGTTCCAGATAATGAGAACTTTCTGATTATTTTGTCTATCTATCTATCTATCTATCTATCTATCTATCTATCTATCTACATTTTTGTTTTCTAACATGGGTTTCATCTTGATAACTGGTTTTCTTTCAGTATGGGCACTGTTAATTATTTATGCTATTGTTATGTGTATAATATAACATAAAAATACCATATGCATAACTACTCTCCCTGGTTGTCTAGTTTCTACCTTTTTAGAAAGATATTAAAAATGTAATCTAACAGGCAAGGCAGGGATCTAGTCTTCATCAGTCTCTTTGTACCACACTACAAAAGTGCTGAATAAATGCTTTGTAATGATGCAGCAACTGAAAGGGTTCCACACATTGTCTTCTTCATATTGAAGATATCCTGGCAAAGTGAGCAATGCCTCACAGATGGGGAAACAAAAAAGCACACAGGTGAAATAGCTAGCATGAGATCAGAAAGCAAATCAGAAATGGAGGCTTGGAAGCCTTCACATTCTTCAATTTGAAATTCTATTGTCTAGTTATTCATTCTAAAACGTCAGAACCCTCAACATTCAAGTTCTCCAGGCCTGCAAAATGTTGGTGAGGCAAAAGCTACTTTATAAATTGTGGTGCAAGTAAACTAGCCCTAACAGTTGGCTGTGATACATAGTCTCTGTCACTTTATAAGCAAATATAACATTATTGTCCCCTTCTGACAACCATAGCAATGACTTAATGGCATTTTCATGTTACCTTCCATCTTTGAACCCTATGGTACTTTACAATTTCATTATCTCCAGCACTGATCTGTTTATTCAAAAGGAAGCCAAGTTGCCTTCTCTTCATCAAGAAATTGATAAAATGGTATACTACTGCCCAAGATCCCAAAGTGAGCCAGGAAAAGAAGAACTTAGCTTTCAAAGTTCCTTTTTTAAAAAAACACACAAGACTCTACATCAATTCCTTCATTAATATTAAAATATGATGTAATTGACTATCCCTGCTATCAACAAACAGAAGTTGGCAGAAGGTCATATTGAATGGGGAATGGCGAAGGTAGACTTGGTTTCAAACCTGAGTCTAAGAGAATGCTAGAGCAGCCAAGTTTAGATTCTCAGTCAAGTGGATGAAAAGTTTTACAGATGTGTGACCCAGTCACATGGAGAGGAGCGTCAAGAGGAGAAAGGAAGACACACTTTCTCAGGTTGCTATCCAGGACCACACATGTTCATTATAATAAAAACTGTTTTCAAGTTCAACTTGTGAATGTCAATCACAATTGGAATTACAAAAAGAACCAGGGGCACATAAGGTCAGTAGCATGAATCAACTAACAAACATTACCTTCAGTTTTTAATCCAAATGTGTCAGCTAAAAACTAATCCTCATCATGCCTACCTATCAAAGTCCCTACTATTCCTTAAGGTCCTCCTCAAATGTTACATTCAACTTGATTTTTTTTTGCTGATTTCTCCAAACTGAGGTATTCTCTCCTTTCTTTGAACTCCTAGTACATTTATATGTGCATTTTTTATGGGATATGGCATGGCGCTGTGGGTTAACACGCTGGACTGCAAAGTCAGTTTGAACTGCAAGGTCAGCACTTTAAGCTCACCAGGCACTCCTCAGAAACCCTACACAGGGTCACTAGGGGTCAGAACCAACTCGTTGGCACTTATAAATACAACAACAACGATGGTCTAAAGACGTCCTGGGGGTGCACTGCTTAAACGCTTGGCTGCTTGAGCCCACCAGTCACTCCAAAGGAGAAAGGTGTAAAGATTTACAGCCTTGGAATCCCTCTGTGCAGTTCTGTTGTTATTGTTGTTATGCATGCAAAAGATCTGCAGGAAGCCTCCTTCCCTGAGCAAGTTCTAACCCTATCAGGAGCTCTGGTAGCGTAGTGGTTATGAATCCTAGTGGTTATGAATCGGGCTGCAACCCGCAAGGTCAGCAGTTCGAAACTACCAGCTGTTCTGCAGGAGAAAGATGAGGCTTTCTGCTCCAGTAAAGATATACAGCCTCGGAAACCCTATACAGGGTCACTATGAGTCGGAACCGACTCCATGGCACATAACAACAACAACAATCAGTTATAGGCTGAACACGGACTTACAAGCTTTCTATGGTAATGCTTCTGGTTATTCCTTTCTCTCCCCCTTAAGTGTCTATTTTATAGTAGTAGGCAAGGCAAACCAAGATTCAAAAGACAGCCACGCATCTTAACATTATTTCTCCTCTTTTACCCATTCAAACCATGCCTCTATCCCTGTATTCCAGAGCCTTGTTGTTCCAAGATTGAGCATATATCGCTATTTACCTCTGTCCCACTTAGCCCATGCAAACCTGCCTGCAGGTTCTCCCATCCGCCTTGTTCTTTCATCCCCCTCCCCCTTCTAGTGCATTGTTCCCCCACCCCGCCCCAGCACCCAAAATATCTTGTGTCTACTCCCTACCTTGAGCTCCACTTCTCCCTCCCTCCCCTCCCCCTACCCCTTACCCCCTATCCCCCAGTAACCAGCAAAGAATTTTTTTTTTCCCCTTTTAGTGTGCTGACCCTCCACTTTACCAAACAAGATATCCTTCTCCAGTGACTGGTCCTTCCTGATATCATGACTGGTCTGAAGTATAGCCACGAAGTCTGGACATCTTAGCTTCCAAGGAGCATTCCGGCTGTACTTACTCCAACACCGATCTGATTGTTCTATATGGTCGCTATGAGTTAGAATCAGCACTATGGCAGTGGGTTTTTGTTGTTGATGTTTTACTTTTTATTGTGAACTGAATGAAGGTTTACGGAGCAAATCAGTCTTCCATTCAACAATTCATAAGCATTTTGTTTCATCTCATGGATTGTAATCCCCACAATATAACATTGCTATTTTACTTCCAGCGTTTCCTAACCCTTCCTGCCTGTGTACTGTGTCCTTGGGCAAATGCTACCCCTTTGATCTCAAATGGTTGATTGTTCTGAGGAGTGTGTACCTCCTCCAGGTCACTGTTCACACATTAGAGATTGGTCTGCTGTCTGACTGAAAATTGAACCAAGCGAGTTCAGTTTTAGGCCTGAATGGAGACCGAGGACATAGTCCCAGGGTTTCCACCAGTCTCTAGACAACCAGTAACATAGTCATTTTATTTTGAGCTTTGTTCCACATTTTTCTTCCACTCTATCCAGGATCTTCTAATGTGAGATCTTTCAGAGCATCAGTAGTGGCAGCCAGGTACATTTAGTTCTGGCCTCAGGGTTGTGGGAACTGAGATTCACATAGTCCTGCAGTCCACTGGACTAACTGTTTCCAGCTGTCTTCAGTTTTCTTCACTCCTCTTTGCTCCAGACTGGGAAAGACCAATACTTGTACTTTAGATGGCCACTCACAAACTTTTAAGACATCAGTCGCTATTCATCAAAGTAGGATATAGAACATTTTTTGTGTGTGTGGACTATGGTATGCCAGTCAATCTTGGTGTTCCCTGAGACTATGGTCTTGAGCCTCCAGACCCAGTAACTTCTTCCTTTAAGGAGTCTGGTTATAGCTACGTTTTTTAACTTTTCCCCAAAAGCAGTAGGCTTGGTTTTTTTTTTTTTTTTTGGTTTATTATAATCTGATGAGGTCATGGGGATATGTAAACTAAACTGGAATATACAAGGGGGTTTCAAAAAGTTGGTAGAAAAATTGAATTAAAAGATGATGAGCTTTTTCCAAGAACTTTTGGAAGCCCCCTTGTTTTTATATATTGTTTACTAAATCATTTATGCCAGTTATAAGAACTCAACATAACTCTTTATAAATTTTAAATACAGGAAGAAAACCACAATGTATTCATTTTTCTATCCTAAGCAGTACTTGGTACAAAGTAACCTGTTGTCATCAAGCCAATTCTGACTCACGGCGCCCCCCATGTGTTACAGAGGAGAACTGCTCCATAGGGTTTTCTTGGCTGTCATCTTGATAGAAGCATGTCATCTGCTAAGTCTTTCTTCCATTCTACTACTGGGTACCGATTTTAACCTCTAAGTTAATACTGGAGTGCAAGCCATTAGTGCCACCAAGGTACAGAGTTGTTGCTGATAAGTATCTTCTAGTCAGTTCTGACTCATAGCAACCCTGTATAGGGATTCTGAGGTTTTTTAAATCTTTGCAGGAACCAAAAGCTTCATCTTTCTCCTGCAGAGCAACTGGCAGGATCGAACCAAGGGCCTTCTGGTTTGCAGTCTAGTGTGTATCATATGGAGCCACCATGCTCCCTTGCAGCCTGCAGGCACTCTTTAAAATATATGAGAAAGAACTAAATTTAAAACTTTCACTAGTGCTGGAAAAAATAGAAGTCAGTAAGAACAGGATAATGAAGGAGTTCTGAGCATGAATCTTAGAGTCAAGGAGACCTAGTTTCAAACCCCAAGTTAGTAACTTTTTAGCTCTATGACGCTGGGAAAGTTACCTAGCCTCTTTGTCCTTGTCCATAATAGGGAGGTAAGCAATACTTGCTTCCCAGGGTTAAGATGATACACATACAACACCTGGTATGGTAACTAGAAGAGATACTATTACCCAGTATCTCTAGAAGACATACTAGTACTCAGAAGAGACACTATATGCCCAGTATTATTGCTGTCTATCTTTCTTGTATGTTCTTATCAATAATGGGTCAATAGGTCATTTACTGTAGGAAGAACAATGGTGTATCAAAAAGCCATAATATTGACAAACTTACTTGACAGCTACCATGCACTTGTTTAAAATGGTAATGTTAGGACCCTCTTCTTAGGTTAGTAGTTCAGTGCAAATAAGTAAATAAATATCGCTGGACTGCTAACCACAAGGTCAGCAGTTCAAACCCAGCAGCAGCTCCACAGGAGAAAGATGAGACATTCTGCTCCCATAAAGCTTTACAGCCACCTGAGGCTATGAGTCAGAAGCCACTCGCATTGCTAAGCATCAGTATTCTTTACAACAACTTAGCTAAACTCAGTAGCATTTATCCTTTTTTGCTAACTGGAGAGTGCTATATTTTCCACACCTCAATGGGACTGAGAGTCCCCAAAGAAATAAACCTCAGAGACTGGTCAGACTTGACTGCTTCATCTCCTTTCACCCAGAAATTCCCAGCTGAAACTGGAGCTTAAACCCATACACCAAAGCCCTGGACCCATTCTATACTGAGCTTCTCTTTGGAGGGGCAGTTCTCCATTAGCACTTCAAAGATGGACAACATTAACCAAGACACAAAATGTCTACAGAGCCAGGCAGGATGTCCTTGAACCATTCAAAGACTTAAAAATCAAGTGCCTGTTTGAGCTGTTCATCTGTATTTCTATGTCTAGCCATTAAAATATGTAAGGACCGTGACATTTCAGATTCCAGCCTTCAGGGTCCATTAAAAAGCAAATGTTTCATTTAAACAGAGAAATGGTGTGTTTCTCCTTCATCCTTATTCTGATTGGTACCTCTCTCTGCTCAACTCCTTTGCAGGTTCATTTCCAATTGGTTTATGTAACAGAGCAGCTGAGCAAAATATCAAAAGGATTCTGGGACATCATCGGGGTGGCTGCTGCTGAGATGGCATTTCCCTTACAGCTTTCCAGTGAAGGAGAAAGCACTCCTCACTTGAAAACTGCCTGGGCTCAGTAAAAGCTTATTGTACCTTAAACTCAGATTATTGGTTTATTTCGGGGCTTGAGATCAGAGGTAAGGCTGGCCTCCCCTATGTTTCATGAGAATATGTATTAGATTATACCATGAATACTCTAGCCCAAAATATATTGTGCACACTGTCAAGTGCAAGGACTTAGACACCTGGAATATTAATTTTCCCACTGTGCTTTTCCTCTTATAAAATGCTTTCTCATTCTCTGTCATTTAATCCTTGCCACCACTTCATGAAAACAACATTACTGTTTTCATTATGTCCATCAGTCATTCCCATTTGCAAACGGAAGAAGCCAAGGATCATGTGGTTAGAGACTAAGTACAGTATCCAAGATCACACAGCTAGTAAATGATTCCAAGTTTCTGATTCAAATCTGGTATGTTTTTCTCAACACAGATTTCTGCATACGCACTGTTGCCCTATACGTATGGCACAGTACTTAAAAGGGCCATGATTTCACTGATTTATTCACTATTCTTATTTATATGCAGCCAGGTTGTAATGGTTTTCACTGGCCAACTTTTTTTTTTTTTTTTCTTTTTTCTTTTTAAAGGTACATCACCAGGACCTTCTTCCTAGTCTGTCTAGTCTGAAATCTCTACTGAAACCTATCCACCATGGGTGACCCTGCTTGTATCTGAAATATTGGTAGCACGGATTCCAGAATCACAGAAACACACAAGCCACCACAGTACAATGCCCTGACAAGAAGCATCAAAAAAAGATGGAAGAAATACACGGACACTGGGCCAAAAAGAACTGATTGATATTTAACCATTTCAGGAGTTAGCATATGATCAAGAATCAATGGTATTAAAAGAAGTCTAAGCTGCACTGAAAGCACTGATAAAAAAAATTCCAGGAATTTATGGGACATGAACTGAGATGTTTCAACAAATGAGTACAACAATGGAAGCAGTCATTGATCTGTGCTAAGAAATTTGGAAGACAGCTACCTGGTCAACCAATTGAAAAAGATCCTTATTGTGTTCCAAAGAAAGGCAATCCAACAGAATGTAGAAATTATTAAATAATATCATTAATATCACAAGCAAGTAAAATTTTGCTGAAATGGTTGCATCAGTACATGGCCAGGAAATTGTCAGAAATTCAAGCTGGATTCAGAAGAGGGCATGGAATGTAGGATATCATTGCTGATGTCAGATAGATCTTGGCTGAAAGCAGAGAATACCAGAAGGATGTTCATCTGTGTCTTATTGGTCATACAAAGGCATTCAACTGTGTGGATCACAACAAATTAAGGATAACATTGCAAGGAATGGGAAATCCAGAGTACTTCATTGATCCCATGGACCTGTACATAGGCCAAGGGGCAGTCATTTGAACAGAACAAAGGGATACTGCCTGGTTTAAAATCAGGAAAGGTGTGCATCAGAGCTGTCTCCATTCACCAAACTTATTCAATCTGTATGCTGAGCAAAGAGAAACTGGACTACATGAGGAAGAAGATGGCATCAGGTTTGAAGGAAGACTCATTAACAGCCTGCTATCACATAAAGATGATACAACCTTGCTTATTGGAAGCAAAGAGGGCTTGTCCATCAGCAAAGAGGACTGATGAAGATCAAAGACTACAGCCTTCAGTATGGATTACAACCCAATGTAATGGTTAGACTTTGGACATGTTCTTAGGAGGGAACAGTCCCTGAAAAAGGATCCCATGCTTGGGTCAACAAAAAAGAAGCAGACTCTCAGTGAGAAGGATTGGGCACAGTGTCTACAACAATGGGCTCAAACACAGCAATGACTTTAAAGATGGCACAGGATGGGGCAGTGTTTCCTTATGTTGTACATGAGTCCTCTATGAATCAGAACTGACTCCATGGTACCTAGCAACAGAGTTTTAAAAAATACATTCCTTTCAATTTTAATTTCAAAGTGTTTATTGCAGAAAATTTGGAAAAATCGTAAATATTCAGAGAATGAAATACAGTCATTTCTAATTTCACCCCCTGAAATGACTTCTTGCTAACAGTGTAATGTACACCTGCTAGACTTCCCAGGATAGTCTAAATGTACCTATATTAGATGTAAACAGAGTTAACACATCTTGTAAAATTGGGATGCTATAGATAACACTAGGGAGAGCAGTAGCTCTGTATGGTAAGCACAGGACTGCATACCACAAAGTTGGTGGTTTAAGCCCACCAGTGATCCTGTATAATGTTTCTGAGGAGCGGATGGTGAGCTTGAACTGCTGATCTTTCAGTTCAAACCAACTTTGTAGTCTGACGTATTAACCCACAGCACCACAATGATAAATAACATTATATTTTTCCATTTAGCAATTCATCTTACCAAGCCATTAAATATCCTTCTACACCACCATTTTAATGACTTGTCGTTACTGTTGTATCAGAAGTGACTCATAGCAACCCTGTACAGTAGCAGCTGGTGGGTTTGAACCACAAACTTTGTGGCTTGCAGTCCTGTGCTTATTCTACGGCACCTCACCAGGACTCATGGTGTTTAATCATATGGATGGAGTTTGGCCCTCTTATGAATAAGGCAACAATGAATATATCAGCAAAAATATATCGTATCCTATGGAATTACTGGACCAATATTGGAATGAATATTTTTAAGGTTTTTATACATTTTGCCAAACTACCCTCCGAAGTGAGCATACCCATGTACACTGTGATCAGCTGTGTCTGAGTGTCCACCTTCCTAACCGCCTCATAAACACTTTTATCATTGCCAATATCTAGTCTGGCTACCTAGCTCCACAGCCTGATATTCCTGTGGGCCCCAGTTCCAGTCCAGTAGCTCTGCCTCTAAAGCATATGTCATTAGTCCCAATGGACAAAACATGTCAGTTTGTCTCACCTCCACTGATGGAACCTGGTCCCAGTCTCCCATTCCTGTTATCCATCTGGTCTCCCTGCTTCCATTCTCATTCCCAAACTCATTTCTAATCCCCAGCCAGAATGGTCATTAAAAAGCAAAACAGGTCAGCCTACCTACCAGTCAGGATCTAGCCAATCTAACCTGTCTACCCCTGACATCTCCGTGGATACCACCCTCCCTGCGTTCACTGCATGCCAGTCATGCTGTGCTTTCTGTCTGTTTCAGACACACATCAAGCTTGTTCTACATCAGGGCCTTTGTGCTTGCTGATGCCTCCTCCTGGAACAATCTTCCAGCTTTCTTTGCAAGCCTAGCTCCTTTTGTCAATCAGATCTCAGATTAAGTATCACTTCTTCATAGGGGCCTTCCCTGGCCATCAACCTAAAATAGCCCCCTCCCAACTGTCACACTATACCATCACTCCCCTTGATTTCACTTTGATTTGGTTTTGTACAGTACTTACCCTAATATGAAGATCTCTTGTCTGCTTATTTGCTCATTTCTATATGTTCTATCTCCTCCCTCCTCCCCCACAATGTGCGGAAAGAATATGACCCATTGATTCAGATGGCAAACTTGCTCACCCCCACATCACTGTTGAGGAGTCAGGCACATAGTTTGTTTTCAATAAATATTTACTGAATACATGAATGCACAGGAAAGATGACGTCACTTTATAGTCTTGTCTTGTTGTGGTTAATTATCATCAAGTCAACTCCAACTCGAGTAAGCAGAGTACAACCTACTCCATAGAGTTTGCAAGGCTCTGACCATGCAGAAGCAGACCACCTAGTTTATCTTCTAAGGGGTCTTTGAGTGGATTTGAATCACCTAACCTTTTAGCTAGTAGTCAAGCTTTTAAATGTTTACACTACATTTTTTCCAGAAACAAGTAAAAGAGACGAAGCCCCAGAGCAATGTGGAATCAAGATTGGTTAATCTTGATTGGTTAACCTACACTGCAGACCCCCAGAAGCTCAAGATGCAGATGACCCTCTTATATTCAACTGATTGAGCGGGATCCTCTCACACTGGAAAACAAATCTGGTCTAACACTCTTAAAGTTGCAGCCTTGACAAAGTCACTTCAAAAAGAAGAGAAATCTTTACCTTAAAAACTTACAGTACATATGAAAACAACGGAGAACACACTAGTCTCTGTTGTTTTCATACTAAAGGCGCTTACATGGTCTAGTTCAACAAGATATGAATAGGTTATAATGTATTACAGGATTTCCCAGTAACTCAAGAACCCACGTATTAATAAAAGTAAAAATATAAAATGCATGGGTCTAATCTCTACACTACAATAGGGACAGTGAGTATTTATAGAGCACTTCCAACCACACTGGCATTCTTTCACGCCTGTACCATCCCCTAGAGGGCACATACAGCGTGAGCCTTAGTAATGTAGTGGATTATGAGCGTGGCTGCTAACTGCAAGGTCAGCAGTTCTACCAGTTGCTCTAAGAGAGAAAGTTGAGACTTTCTATTCCCCAATAGATCAGATTTACAGCCCTGGAAACTCTATACAGGGTCAGAACCGACTCAGTTGCACCCAACAACCCAACCACCACCATTGACCAGACAATGTTTTGTTCTGTTGTACATAGGGTTGCTATGAATCAGAACCAACTGGATGCTGGATGGCACCTACCAACAACTATTGAGTCCTTCCCAGGAAGCCAGCTCTTTATCTGGTACTTTACTACATATAATCTGTTCAGCAACTCTGGGGTATTATTATTTCTATTCTTACAGATAAAGAAACTGAGGGTTAAAAGAGGTTAAGGAGCTCACCCAAAATCACAGATACATGAATTAGAGTCAAGATTCCAGCACAAATCTATCTAACTACCAATAGATTGTAGTTTGTGGACAATTTCCAGGAAGCCTTCAGCACAATGTGAGAAGTGGGGTGCTCAATCTGGCAGTCCCCTGCCATTTCCACCACCTCGTATTGATTCTGCATACCAAGATGCAAAGAAACATTTTCTTCAACTTCAGATAACACACAAAATCTTTTCTATAGAGGAGAAAATCCTCTATGGATTCTCATGATAATGGCAATACTGGAGTCATTCTCTTGTTCCCCTTGCTAGATCTGGATTTCTACTTAAGGTACATTCTCCAAAGACACTCGCCTGGGCTCCCCTATGCTGCCAGTCAACAGGTCAAACAGCTTCTTATCCTTTCCCACTCTCTCCCAGGGCCTTTCCTGAGACAGAGCCTCCAAAAAGCTCACTCAGATATTATAAAGCCCATGGTGTGAGTGAAAGTACATGTTTCCAGGGCTTCAGGTGATCCAACGAGAAACTCTTAGGCATCTTAAAAGATTCATTTATCTCTTTCTTTTGCATCAGAGCAAAAGGAAGAAAGCTACTGTTAGTTAGGGAGCAATGGGTTGGATTTGTCCCTCTGGAAGTAGGGTAGGGAAAGCTGGATGGGAAATACATTTACCAATTCCCATTTACAACCTGATAGAGTGGCACAATCTTTAAAAAAAACAGCTTGATCCTGTATTTTCATTTTAACAAATTTGAATGAGAAAGTGGAACTATTTAGTTGTCCAGGTAAATGGTCAGACAGGAGTTTCCCAGGTTGAGCTACAAGCCCTATCTCTTGGTCTCTCTGCTTCAAATAGACCTTTTGAATAGTAAATACAGCCGTGAGCCACTGAACGTCCACATTACATTCTGTGAAATAAGATGATATGCAATGTAGACATTGAATGAACAAGCTTCATGCCTTAGCAATGAATTAATTATTAATGTGCTGATGGGGATTCACTTTTACGTCTGGTCCTCAATTCACGTCACTAGCAATTTCTCCACATCTGATACAGGCCCTTCTGGCATGTTCCATGGCCTGGCAGCTTTCGGTGGAGTCACCTTTTAATGGCTTGGAGAAATTTTTATTTTTAAGGACAGTCGGTCATAATTATCAAGTGTGCTATGTCTGAATCTTGAGCAATAGCATTCACTGATTTTCTACCTTGCTGTTGTTGTTGTTTTTGTTTTGTTGTGAAGACCCATCGATTCAGTCCAGACTCATAATGAACCTGTATAGGGTTCCTAAGGAGTACCTGATAGGTTTGAACCACTGACCTTGCAGTTAGCGGTCCAGTGCTTTTCCCACAGTGCCACACCAAGACTCCTTTAAACAGCCTTTTTTATTTCACTTCCAAATTGACACTTCTCCTTTGCCTCTTGCTGCTGCTACCATTAGCACAGGTATTGCTACTTTTGGGAGCCATGATTCACTTCCCAGTAATATTTTCCAAAGAAAATTAAACACAGAGATAACACAACAACACTCATGAGAGGAACATTACATGAGATTGGGTGCTGCTACCTACTGTAAAAGCACGCACTGTTACACAGGAAACTTTTTGAAAGAAAAGCACAGAATGTTGTTGTTGTTGTTGTTAAGTGCCGTTGAGTCGGTTCCGACCCATAGTGACCCTGTATAGGGCATCCAAGGAGTAGCTGGTGGATCTGAACTGCCAACCTTCCTGTTCAAAGCCCAGTACTGATCCTACGTATTATAATTATCAAGATATAGATATGATAGCTTATATAGGTAATGTGCCATGGTACCATCTGAGAATGCAACTATTTTGCATAGAAGAGACATGAGATACAGTTGTGTGAACTCAGGAATCCTAGATTCTACTATAACCTTGGATTCCTGGAATAGCACTTTAGGATAAGCACTGGCTTACACAGTCGGTTTGAAGTGCAACATCGGCAGTTCAAAACTTAGCAGCCACTCCTCGGAAACTCTATACAGGGTCGTTATGAGTCAGAACTGACTCAACCTAGCAACACTTAACAACAACATTATAACTTTATGGGACCACAGGCATATACACCTGGTTGGGTGTTGCCCAAATGGACCTCACACAGCACTTGCCTATAAAATGAAGGCAAAGAGGGTAGAAGAGCTTCTTCTGAAAACACACACACACACACACAAATAACAGTAGAATCAGGAAAGAAATCCATGGGAGCTTTAAGGGAAAGAACGGTGTAAAATGAAGTGAAGTGCCTCTATTTGTCCCCACATCCCTGCATCTCCAGTAAGCCTCAGAAGGTACAAGGGCAATCCTCTACTAGAAGGTCTGGATGATATAAACAGTTAAGAGTTGACTACTAACCCAAAGGTTGATGGTTCAGACCCACCCCGAGGTACTTTGGAAGACAGGCCTGGCAATTTGTTTCCAAAAGTCTTGAGAATCCTGTGAAGCAGTTCTACCCTGAAACACATGAGGTCAGCGTGAGTCAGAACTGACTCAGCAGTACCTGGTTGGCTAGTCCTCTATGTGGTCACTGCATTTAAGACAATCACAAAGTATACAACAATTTGGGAAATGAGACTTCACCAGGCTGATTTTTTTTTTTAAATATCTTAAAAAGATTTGTTTATTCTTTAATGGAAAATGAAATCTAACATTAAAATTTTTGTACACAGGAATAAAATGGAAATTAACATAGCCTTTGAAAAATATTTTAAATTTCAATCAAGTAAACTTATGCCAGGAATTCTTACCACACAGTAAGACCTGAATGAATATTGTATAAGAGGAATTTATTAGCACTTTAACCCAAAATAGAACTGGGTTGATTAAAAAAAAAAAAAAAAATGCTAGTCATACGCATACTTGCTAAGTCTAATTCAGCACAAAGGAGCAGTGGCTAAGCATTTGGCTGCTATATGAGAAGTCAGCAGTTTGAACCAGCCATGCCACCTCGGAAGATCTGTACAGATCTACAGCCTTGGAAACTCCAAGTGGCAGTTCTATTCTGCAGGGTTAATATGAGTTGGAATCAACTCACTGGCAACAGGTTTTGTTTTGTTATTGTTAATTTAGCACAGGTTTAGACCCAATCCTTCCTCCCATGTGCCATGCACACAAATGCACATAACAAATTTTAAATCCTGAATCTTGTTTTACTTAGAATATATTTCAGATTGAAATGCTGAGATGCATATAACTCAAGCAATGGCATTCAGGCTGCTAAACACTGACTAACACGTCCTTGGTCAGCAGCTGCCAGGTGATTAAAAAATAAATGGAAATGATCAAATTCCTATATGCAATCTGCAGCAGATATGAAGACGCCACCCTGCCCCCCTTTTTCCCCCGATTGTTCTAAAACAGATCATCTTAAATATATTCCACGTATTGCAGTAGCCTGGACATCAAACGTTTCTCAGAGTGAAATTAAATATAGCATTTTATTTGGAACAAGTCAACCTAACTCGATTTCCTTTCCCAGCATAGCCACGCAGAGACCGTCCATTTGGCATGTGAAAGATGCTCTCAGCTCTGAGCCAGACTTATAACTTCTTTCTATGCTCCTGACAACCCAAAGGGGCAATTTTCTTTCCAATTTTACCCCTCATACGCTGTGGAAAATACCCCCGCCCTGCCTCAGAGCTTCTCCAAGGTCCTTTCAAACGTGGTCTTGCACTGCTGGAAATTAAACTTCCAAAAACAACAAACGTGCTGACCATAGAGCAATGTGCTCTTTGTGGAGCAGATCCTATCCAGGTTGATACTGCATCTAACCTAATAGAACCACAGAAGAGCCAAGTCAACTAGGAATCTCATGGGCAATAATCACTTACCAGACACCCATGAGCGCGGAGTGCTTATGGGAAATAAAGGATGTTAGCACAGTGGGAGTGGGGAGCCCATAGACCCTAAAGTCCCATGGGCTTACCTTACAGATGGTCTAACTGAGACTCAGAAAGCCTGAAGTGACATCACCAGGTTAGTGGTCATGCCGATTTCCTAAATCTTGAACCAGGAGTTCTCTGTAGTTTTCCTTGTTTGTACAAGGGAGACAAGTGATAAGTAAGCACCTGCTATAAAGAGAGCCATAATGGCACAACGGGTAAGCATTAAGTGGCTAACCCAAAAACTGACAGTTGGAATCCACCCATCGGCTCCACACAAGACAGACTTGATGATCTGCTTCCGTATAGATTGTTGCTGTTAAGTGCTGTGGAGTCGGTTCTGAGTCACGGTGACCCTGTATAGGGTTTCCGAGGAACAGCTGGTGGGTCTGAATCACTGACCCTGCATTTAGCAGTCCAGTGCTTATCCTACAGTGCTACACTAAGACTCCTTGATTACAGCCCAGACAACTCTATGGGGCAGCTTTACTCTATCACATGGGGTTCCTTGGAGTCAGTACCAACTCACTGGCACCTAACAACAACATAATGAATACATTAGGGTTATCAGTGGAAGTTCATGGTGATTCCTTAATAATAGCAACCACTTCCTGAAGGCCAGACTAGGTGCTTGGCATTTCTTATCTTTAATTTCCAAAATAACCCTGAAATGAGGCCATTTAGGATTAAAATCAGACCCAAGGACACACAGATGAAGACTCTCATAGCTGCCATTTGAGCCCATTTTGTGTCTGATTCCAAACCTGACTATATCACGTTACTTCTCTAACAGATGACCTCATTTGCCCCATCCCTGAGGCCAAAAAAAGGTTCTCTTTAAAAGATTATGAAGCCAAAGCAAGACCAAATAAACATCCAGGTTGCAAACCATTATACGGAGCATGATCTAAGGTATGTGTGTGTATCTATTTGTATGTTTATATACATACACAGAGACTAAAATACCAACAGCGGTGATTTTTCAATTTTCTAAATATTAAAATAAACAGGTGTGGCTTATGAATCTGAAATGGAAGATTTTCTCACAGAGACAAAAATTAGGCCATGCCTTTTACTAGTCCCAGCCTGGAAAACAGAACAAATTCTCTGCTGTAGTCTGCACACTTTGCCTGCCATCTGTGCATTAGAATCACACCCCTGTGCATTAAGGGGACTTAAAGCAATACTGATGTCAAGGCTGCACCTAAGGTCATCTGACTCAGAATCTCTGGGATGGGGCAAGAGATGGGTATTATTTGAAAATCCCTCCAATAATTTCAATGTGTAGGCTGGTCTGAGAAATCACTGCTCTCAACCTTCTTCTTTGAGGGACCCTTCCCTCTATTTAAGAAATTTCTGCACGGCTAATAACTTTCCGTCTTTCATCCTATCAAAACCAAGAAGGATTTGATAACCAGTCAATTACCCTAGTTGCTTTACTGATCACATTTCAACTGAAAAACATTCACTCCATGGCATTCCCTCCTCCCGTTTAAGCCTTTTATCACTAATTATGGAATGAGAGCCTGATTCTTGGAAGGAATGTTGATATAAGTAAAGCAGGTAGGGAGTTATTTCTAGACCAACTCAGCCCGTAAGGTAATTACCATTTAGTCCACATAAGAGAGCCCAGATGTGGTCCCACACCTTCTCCAACACTCGGAGGAGGCAAGACACCCATTTTCTAGTGCACCCCAGAAAACACCCAAGCCCTGTCTCTTCCCCCTCTCATCCAAGACTCTCAGGTACATAATGGGTTGCTTTCTGTGGGCACTTGGTGTGGCTTTAACCAGTTCTGCATTTGGTTATTTCCCCTCATCCCTGACTCCCTTTATCTGACATCCTAAACTGCACCAGCGATCTCTGGTGACCGAGTTTCTGAAAGCAAAGGATGCCAGTAAAAAGGAGAGCATTGTCATGTGACAACAAGATGACTTCTAAACATCTGTGTCAAACTCCATCATCAAAGGTGGACAAGCTATCGGCAACAAGCAGGGCATGTTCTAGGACACAGATTGTCTCTCCCCTGTCCACACTGGGTATGTCTGGGGCTCCAAGACCCTTCAGCTTACCCTGGAGCCTCTTTGAGAAGAGCCCTCCACTGGTGATCTTGGAAACCATTCACACTACTGCTGTAGCCATTCCATGGCTCTAAGCATCCCATGGCTCTAAGCTCCCATCCTAAGGGCCACCTAGGATCTGAGACTAGGGCCCTCATGCCAGGCCTCCCTAGAGCATGCATCTAGGGGGCTAAGGCATCCCCACATCCTCCACGGTTAGGTCAACTCTATTCCCAGGGATATAGTTGACTGGTGGCCCTGTATGTCCATGTACAATGCTAATATCAGACACTGCCAAAATGTGTGGCAGATAGGACCTACTGTATGGATCAGAGGAGAGAAAGAGAGTAGAGAGGAGATGAAATGTGGCTGGCCCCAATGAATCGAGTTGATGGATGGCCATGAAGTAGCCAAGTCTTGGAGGAGGAGAGAAGACATGCCACCCTAGGGAAGACTACTTGCCCACATGTGGCTCGGACTGAACAGGCCCCACTCTGAGTCTATCTCATATCATCTCAAGCATGATGGTCCAACAAAGTTACTGAACTGTCATGGTAACAGAATCTATCCTAATCAGTGGGCCAGCTCATGGAAAAGGAAGAGAAAGGCAGTGAGAAGGGGATGGAAAATGAAGACTGACACTCTGAATAATGTAACAGAATACCTACAAATAGTAGATTACATCTAAAACAAAGTCACTCAAGCTGACATATCTCCAACATATTTCTGAACAGGAAATGCAAAGCAGGCAGCCAAACGTGGAATTATTTCAGTGTCTCCAGTAACAAACAGTTGTTGAGTACCTATTGTTGTTGTTAAGCAACTAGGCACCAGCAATTATGTGGTACAATTTGCCTCCAGATGTTTATACTACCTTTATCCCAATTTTATACCCACAAGGGGCTCTAGCTCCCTAGATTACAAATGAGTTCAATTCTTAAGTTTATCTTTAAGTAGAATTTGTACATTTGAAACAGTTAGGTATGTATCCAACGTCAGTTATCAAATGTTTGTCTTAGTATACTGTACCTTTCTATGTAAAAAAAAAAAAAAAAAGGAAAGAAACACTTCCAGATACACTGAGACAGCTTCAACATAATAATTTAGCAGTAATAATACTGTTCAGATGTCCATCAAAAAGTAACACCCATTTGTTATTGTGAACCACTGCGTGCACCTTGGACTTTAATATTTTAATAGGCTTTACAAGGGTTGATTTGGAACTACTGGTTGTACCAAATCAGATTGTCATTAGTGACCTGGGGAATGCCTGCGCTTCTTTTAGGCATCATGAGATATTTACACATATTTTATAAGAAACTGAAGCATACAGAGTGGAAGGGATGAAGTTCACCTGAACTTTCAGCATCAGTGAAATTGGTTTGCTAACCTAACCAAAAGTGTCTACCAGTGAACTAACTCTGGGCATACAAGGGTGCTACTTTGAAAGAAAGCTTGCTTCAGTGAGGACTAGTTAGAGATGCACCAGTACATTAAAACACAAGGGTATGGACTCAGGTAGACAGGTTGAATCATGGCTCACAACATTTTTAGCTCTTTGACTATGGATTTCAGCTTTGAAGTGGGGCACAAAGAACTACTTAGGGATTAAAAATACATCTGATATGATTGCCCTGGTGACCCTCAACCATTAGTCACTACTATGATTAACCAATTCCTAGTGCTTTAGCTTTCTAAAGCGAATAGTCCAATTATTCACCCACTTCCCCCACTTACTGATTGACTGAATAATAATCTTATTGATTGAATAATAATCAAACCTTTGAGTTATTTGTTGGCAATAAATGAGGTCAGTCTCATTGGATGTGTATTGCTATGGAACAGTTCCCAAGATAAGTGAAAAAAAACAAAACTTTCTGCATTTGTAAAGCTATGACTCTACAGTTAATGTGCTGGACTGCAAGGTCAATTTGAACCGCAAGGTCGGTGGTTCAAGCTCACCAGGCGCTCCTCAGAAAACCTATCCATGGTTGCTATGAGTTGCACTGACTTAACAACACTTAACAATAAAAAAAAAAAAGGCAAAATGCAGACTAGAATTTGGGGGTTAAAAGAATCAACATCTGTATATGCTCATTTATGGAAAGGCCTCCTTCCTGGAGTGGTGCTGCAGCTTAATGCGCTGGACTGCAAAGTCAGTTTGAATCGCAAGGTCGGAGGTTCAAGCTCACCAGTCACTTCTCGGGAACCCTATACAGGGTTACTATGGGTCGGAACCAACTCAACGGCACTTAACAACTCCTTCCAGGGAGAGACACTGAATGGGGAAGAAAGGAGATTTTTTTTCACTGTACACCCTCTTGTATATATTTTAATTTTGTAGCAGAAGAATGTGCTACCTACTAAAAATCACACAGGATAACCTGCTTTGAAAATTATGTTACTCCTGGGGGGGAGGGGATGGGAAATGAAAAGGAATCGGAAACTTTGAATAAGCTAGTAAATAAGTGATGGTGTCCTTTATCAGATCCACTGAGAGGGAATTATCGGGACCCTATCTCCTAACATACAGAAGAGGGCCACACAGAGGTACTGCACGGATTCTCACTCCACTGCTCATTCCAGGGTCTCCCTGTGCCAATCTCAAACTGAACCACAAAAGCTAAGAGCCACCCTCTGGAGATAATACGTAATAATGATTGTAACACCCTTGTACTCATAGTACCTTTCCTCCAATACGTGCAAAGTGCTGACACACATCCATGAGGCCTCAAAGTAACCCCCCAGGAGAAGGGTGAGCTCTGCAGGCCGGGGAACAGAGGGATGGGAGGGTGACACCTTCAGGCTTACCTCAAAGTGTGGCGGTTAGAAGCCCACCTTGGCTTCAAGTCCAAGTCTGTCACAGTGACCTGGTGCAGTTGAAACTCTCTATGACTCAGTTTTCATCTTTATAATTGGAGAACAGTAGCAGTACTTATTTCACAAGATGAGCACAAAGATATATATATAACAACAAAGAGATATTCAACGATTCTTTTATTTACCTGATCCAGACCTTTCAATAATACCTTAAGGCAAGTCCTATTATATATTGTGGGTTGGGTGTTGGGCTGCTAACGGTAAGATCAGTGGTTCAAAACCACCAGGCGATCCTCAGCGAAAGATGAGATTGTCTGTTCCCGTAAAGATTTACAGTATCAGAGACCCTGGATTAGGGTTGCTATGAGTTGGCATTGGCTGGATAGCAGTGGGTTTTTATAAATGAATAAAGTAAGTCACAGAGTGTAATTCAATGTGCCACAGAATCAGTGAGCAGGAGCCCAAAGCACTCGGCAGTGACACTGAAATTTAGGACAAGAAGGATTTCAGACAGTACTGTTTTAGAGATGGAAAACTGAGCCACAAAGATCAGATTCTGACTGATCTCTCTGACACATCATAGTGATGCCCTGGATATCCCCCTCTATTAAAAGATGCTGGGAAACACAAGAAGGTTCAGTGGAATTATTGATTCTCAGCCTACGGGTCAGAGGTGGAAGCTGTGCTCCCCAACTTCAGCCCCAGTTCACTCCAAGCGCAGCAATAAGCCACCTTTCTCCAAGACTCGGGTCTCCAAACCCTAATGACCACCTGCAGAAAGGGTGCCTTAAAAACCTACTCAAATCCCAAGGTGCCTTGAACCTGAGAAAAATGTTTATTGTTCCACAGCCTATGGCTGCCACTTAAAAATGAAAAGGGGGTGGACTGGTGGGAGGAGGGGCGGCGCATGAAGCCAGCAGGCCCCTCTGCAAATAGAGAATAAGTTAGGAACGTGTACGCAGAACTAAACCTCCCTCGTCCACACTCTCTTTCCTTCTAATCCTTTCCTTTGCAGACAGAACCCACGAGACCTTGGGAGAACCAGGGAGTCGGCCTCTGCTGTCCGGAAAGACAGCTCCACACAGAGTATCTGTCACAGAGACACACTGAGAGCTTCACTCATTAACATTGGTGTTGCCATGACAATAAGCTGTTGCCAGGTAGCGGCGAACTAGGAGAAGAGTGAGAATTAGCAAAGCCTAAAAATAAAGCCGTTATGTTTCTTCCCCCGTCTAGATGTCCATGTGTAACAGGCAATAAGCTCGCCTCCTCCTCACCCCCAGCATCCCCCACTGATGCTCCAAACCCCAGAAGCCCACACTGAGACTGAGAGCACATGGATCCGGACAGCACCGGTCAATTCCGGGACGTGGAGGTACCTGAAGATACCAGTACCAGTTGCTGTAGAATCAACTCCAATTATGGCGGCCCCACGTGAGCCAGAATGGGTCTGTGCTCCATAGGGTTTTCAATGGATGCTTTTTCAGAAGTAGATTGCCCGGTCTTTCTTTCAAGGAACCTGAGTGGACTCCAACCACTCACCTTTCAGATAGCTTACTTTTGTTGTTAAGTGCCGTTGAGTCAGCTCCGACTCATAGAGGCCCTGCTGTATAGGGTTTCCAAGGAGCAGCTAGTGCGTTTGAACCATTGACCTGTGGTTGGCAGTAGAGTGCTTATCTTACAGCATGACACCAGGACGCCTGACAATATTAATGCCTGTACCACCCAGGAACTCTACCTGAAGACAGATGTCATGTGCTAAAATACAAAGGCCATATAACAAGTAGCACCAGAGAAAAACTATGGTGAGATCTTTTCACTCCCTTAGGAAGTTGCTGACCTTGAAGAAGGTTAACTTCATCTCCAGCCTGAAACCCAGACCTCCTCCATGCTATCACAATGTGCCCCACTCCTTGGCTCTGAGACAATGGGACATGACAGTTGCTTTCTCTTAGCTGAGCATTTTTCTCCTGAAAAATACTTAACTAGGTCCAAGCCACACTATGTCTGTGGGGGCTGGGAAGCCCAGACTGGGCAGCATGAGTACTTCATAATTCCTTTTATAACTATTCTACCACCCGAAGAGCCATCATGAGAATTCCAAGAAGCAAGATACTCTAACAATAAAATTTTTTTTTAATTACAGAGCAATTTGTAAACATCTCCAAGGGGCATACAATGGTAGTATTTGCAGGGTCTGATATCAGAGAAGAAAATACACAGTACCCACTAGTATATGCTTCTTTGTCTCTCCAAAAAGCAGAAATACTATCTAGCGGTTCACCCTTCTGATCTGAGCACCCAGTGTAATCTGGGACACACAGTCAGCACACAATAAATACAGTAAAGAAAAGAGGGAAGTGGGGGGGGGAGGGGAGAGGGAGGAAACAAGTGAGTCAACTACAACACAGAAATCATTCTGGATAAATAGCAAAGATATTAACAGAAATAATGCCTGACCTAAATTTAAAAATACTTCTCTTTATAAAAGTCTAAGTTCTGCATTCTAAGAACTCAATTTTATTCCCTGCACAGGTCTCTACTCTTCTTAAAATGATTTACCATGTACACAGATGTGTCATGCTTTAAGCAGATCAGATACATTAAAATCCAGATTTTCAGTGGCATTTTCTTTGTAAGTAATCATAAAAAGGGTTCCTCAAATATAGGATCTGCCTAGTTTCTTTCATTTAGATACAAAAGAGCCCATTGCCACTAAGTTGATTAAATTCATAGTGACCTTTCTATATAGAATTTTGGAGACTATAAATCTTTACAGGAGCAGACAGCCTCATCTTCCCCCGGCAAAGAAGCTAGTGGGTCTGAACGCCAAACTTGTGCCAATCGATCTAATGCTTATCCCACAGTGCCACCAGGCCTCCTTTTAATTCAGATGTTGTTGTCATCGTTGTTGTGTGCTGTTGAGGCAGTTCTGACTCATAGCGAACTCTGTGAAGGGTTTCCAAGAGAGCTGGTAGGTTTGAACTGCTGACTTTGTGATTAGCATTCCAGTGCTCCTATAATAATTTGAATCTTGACTTTTGAGTGAAGCCATCAGCAACTGCTGAGTTCCTTGTTTCTTTCCCTGCACCTAGCTCACCCATGAGCTCTCTTCCTGCCACTGGCTGATGTGAGGTCAGCAAACGCAATCCACAAAAAACTGTAAAATCAGTGCAAGAGGTCCATGCTTAGGAAATGAAAGCCATTATTTCTCTCACCATCATTCCATAAGAATCTATAACCCAGAACAAAATACAAGTTTCAATTGTTCTGGAATATCCAGCCAGTAATCCAAATGCCTCCCCCAATTGATGCGTATAACTTAAATGTGACACTGAGAAGCAGAATGATCAGGTTTTGGAGAGCCAAAACCAAACCTGCTGTCGGAATTCACTTACAGTCTTGGAAAGAAGACCGGTTGGTAGGGTTCTACTGCACAAGTTATGGATCTACACAAGACTACTGCATTTAAAGAAACCTCGATAGAGGTTCACCTTTCTACAAAACCCAGCAACAACAGCCATGGAGTTTGTTTTGAGCAGGGTCTATGGCGAAGGTCACGTACATGGGTACACACCTTCTCTAAAACAGTAAGACAGTCGAGACCTCTGCTGTGTTCACAAAAGCAGAGGTGCCCACGCCAGGCACAACCCAGATAAACCTACTGATGCTACACAATGTGTAACAAGGTGGGGTACCATTCAGTAAACTAAAGAATCTGAAATTACATCTATCCCTGACCCTCCGGAACACTCCTAACTCAGTGAGTTCTGACTAATTCATTGCTCTTACTGGTAAAGTGGAGGGCACATTCCCGCAACACCTATCTGGACCCCTGGGCTTTCAGCAAGGCCTTCCCTTAACTACAGAACAAATGGAAAAGTCAGTCCTGACACTGATAGAAGACTAGGGCTCCTCTGAATCTCTGATGCACCTTTCTTCTAAATTGTGCCTTAAGAGAGAACTCTTATGCACGAGTGGAATGTGGGACCCTATCCAGAGAAGCAGCAACACCAGAGATAGAGGCAGAGATGAGGACATAGAGAGATAGAGCAGCTGAGGGCTCTAGACTCATGGAAAGAGAAAAGCTGTTTGATGGTGGCCAGGAGGCAAGCTTGCATAATGTGCCCTTTGGTTGTTTAAACTATTACATATTCCTGAGTGGTTTTGCATACATAAAAAAAAAAAAAAGAGGGAATAGAAGCAAATACTGTTGAATGATGATGCTCAGAGGGGACTGTAATCATTGCAATGAAACAAAGTATGATAGGATGAGTGTAAAACCGATGTTCTCCCATGTAAACCATCACTCAATTCATAATAAAAACTGTAATTTATAAAAGAAAGAGAGAGAGAGAAAAAGAGCTATTACCATCGCTGTACAACCATCTTGAGATCTAAATCCAGTTTCTCATGCTTACCCACCCAAATACTTTCCTCCTTCTTTGTGGCACAAAATATCCAGCTATAGCTGCAGATTCCAATGGAAAAGAGGTTCTAGACAGGAGGAGCTTACACTGCACCTGGCTTCAATCTACTCCAAATACAACGTCCAGCAATGTGCTGGGCACTTAACAGGTGACCAAGAAATAGTTGATTGAACAAATGAATGAAAAAATTAATGGCAAACATTTTTCTGTAATACACTGATCAATGAGATGCTTCTAAACTTTGAAACTTGGGCTCAGTTCCCTGAGATTCTACCAGAATAATGTGGATAAGGACTCCTGATATGATGTAGGAATCAGCACTGCACTGAAAACCACAAGGTTGGGAGTTCACACCCACCAGTTGCTCCTCAGAAACCCCATACAGGGTCACTATGAAGCAGAACCAACTCAACAGTACTTAACAACAACAAGGCCCTAATGAAGTTGTTGAAACATAGGCAGACCCCCAAATCTACACTAGCCCCCAGAATGTTCTGTTACAAAAGCAGTAAGATAAAAATAAATCACACCAAGCTGAAGATTACTCTCCCCTCCCCTGCCTCTCTTCCTTCCTGCAAGATAAACTTGTTTTCTTACTTTGCATCTGCCATTTTTAGAAATGAGTTGAAAGTAAAATCGGAACCTCTCATGGAGAGAAGGATAAAGATGCCTCTCTCTCTCTCTCTCTCTCTCTCTCTCTCTCTCTCTCTCCCTCCCTTTTCCCCTTTCTCTCTCTGTTCCTTTTTTCCCCCTCACACACATATGTGCTATTAATTTTATATAGCCTGACTTGCTCCATCTCTGATGCAAGTTGCTTATACACAACATAACCAGGCACACGTTTTTAAGATTATACAGCACTTAAAATAACTGGATTTTCAACCTTCTGATTCTAATGAAGAATTGGATTTGGGAACTGGATGGATCCTGGCTCTTAAGAAGACAGAGCAATTACAATTTTAAAGAAATGATAAATCACCTTGAAGGAGGCCATCAGATTCCTTTGGGAAGCACAACTCTTCATCCAGAGATGGTTGCCAGAGATGAGTTTGCTGAAGCTCAAGACAGTTATTTTAGACTTCAGTTCCTTAAACTGGATTTCTAAAATATAATTAGGGAGCCTTTATTCTTGGCCAAACAACAGCTAACAGAACTGTTACCAGACAGCTAACACCCTTATGAAACAACATCCAAACTATACAATGCCAAGGACATGGCAGCCTTCTCCCTCTTCTCTGTCTCTTTATCACACTCTCTCTCCCTCCCTCTTCTTTCTCTCTCTCTTACACACACACACACACACACACACACACACACACACACACACACGGAATACTACTTGTCTTCTGAGAGCTGTCAAATTCCAGGCACATGGTGGCTCCTTCCAGTGAATTTCTTATTATTACAATCATCAAACACACAACTGCCAACTGTTGATTTCAATTTATGTTGTTGTCATTTTTCATGCGGATTGCTGGTATTTGGTTTCCTTTCTAATTACGGTAGTTTATAAAGTGGATTCTTAAGGTTGTTTTGGGTTTTTTTTCAAAGATGTTTGATTATTGTTTCTATGAAAGCAAAGACTAATCATCCAAAATCAAGACGTCACTGGGGCATAATCTGATGTGTTGCTTCTTACTGGTAGGTAGGAGAAAGGAGAAGAAGTGTGAACCAGGAGGGAGAGAGTTAGCACATTTAATACCTGTTGCTGTTCCAGCATTCATCCATCAGAATGGACACCTCAGGTCAGGAGACCAGATATTGGGTTCTTGAGCCCTGGGCTCTGCCAGGCATAATCTTTCTTTATTGGAATGCAGCAGGGGTGGTGTTTAGGGTCAATGAGAAGGGAAACAGGGAAGTGGGAACACCTGAATTAGAATGACTCAGGTAATCAGAGCAGTTGGAAAAAGCAAGAGATTTCTCCTTTAGTTCTAAGTGGAGTACCTAGACCCTATGGTTTAGCCAGGAAGAACCACCTCACAGAAAAATTAGGCGTTTGTCATGAGAAAAAAATATATTTTCTAGGGCAAGGCAAGGGGCAGGGAGAACCTTTCCCACTGGCTTCATTTTCTTACCCATATCTGAGATTCTAATTTGGACTGATCTTCAGCTACTATATGTGGTAAGGAGACATTGGTTACTAAATATTAAAACACTTTGGTATTAGTTAGTAAACAGTCATTGCCCTAAATCTCCCAAATACAACCACCTTGGCCCCTTTCCCCAGGCCCCTGGAACTCCCTGCAATGCAACAAGTAGAGGGTATATGCCTGGCAGAGTTAAGGGTTCCAGAAACCTGTGCCCAGTATACTGGCCAGTGGCATGCATTTGAAGGGTGCTGCAATATTCAAAGTACCATGGACTGCCAGGAGAACAAACACATCTATCTTGGAAGATGTACAACCAGAATGATCCTTAGAAGGAAGGATGGTGAGACTTCTTCTCACATATTTTACGCATGTTCTCAGGAGAAACCAGTCCCTGGAGAAGGACGTTATGCCTAATAAATTACCCTCTCTCCCCACAGTGACTCTTCTCTTATTACTTTCCATAAAACCAGTAGAGCAAAGATGTCATCTTGAAGACTAAGGTGCACCTGACGCAAGTCATGGTACTTTCAATCTCATCGTATGGACAGTGGCGAAGGAAGGCAGAAGAAACCGTGGTGTCTTTGAATCAGGGTGCTGTGAGGGTGACACAGGCAATATTTGGTTCTGCTGTGTACATTGTTGTTATGAGTCTGAACCAACTGAACAGCACCTAACAACAACAGACTGTACTGCACACAGAATCTGACCTTACAATATTCGTTTATGTGAAAGTCCAATTCTTGTTTATCTTGCCATCCCAACTAGATGGTGCCAAAACAGAGACTATGTACAATAAGCTATGTCCTAATATCCCAAGAATCGAATGTTCTGTGGGAAATGATAACTGCCTAACATTATTTTAAATAAGAAACATTATGATACATTATATAGTAACTCAGAATCTCAAACCAATTTCCTAAAATGTAACCAAAATACACTATAGTGCTTATTGCATCATATATTAACTATCACATTAGGATTTAAAGTACATAAAATATCATCTCCTGGTGTCTTCATGTAATGTACAGAATCCTGTCACCCAGTTTCACCTAGACCTAAAGGACCCAAATGAATGGCCTCCTTCTAAGAAGGTTGGTAGCCAGAAAAAAAGGGACAGGAAGAAAACGTGGGTATTGTGGGTTGAATTTTGTACCCCAAAAATATGTGTTTTAAAGGACCAAACTGGGCAGTGTTTTATTCTATTGTGCACAGGGTCACAATGAGTTGGAACTGACTTGAGGGCACCTAAAAACAACAACACCAATGCCTATATCCCCATTTGGGAATGGTATGTCTTCATTATGTTAATGAGGCAGGACTAGTGCACAATGTATTTTGAGTAGATCTCATTTGAGACATAAAATAGATTAAACAAGGAAACAAGCAGAAGAGAGTGATGGGATAAGAGAGATGCCAATATTTGAAGAGGAGAAATAATACTAAGATGGTTGATTGTCTTATGAATATTGGTTTTCCTTGTCTACTATTGTAAAATAGACACTTGAGTGGGATAGAAAGGAATGTCAGGAAACATAATTACAGAAAACTTGTAAGCCCGTCTTCAGCCTGTAACTGACTGGAATACCTAAAAGGGGTTCTAGAACTTCCCCAGTAAAATAGGCCCTTTGCAGAGTAATAGGACCTTAGGTGGAATCCTGAGTTCCCTCAAAGAACCATATGAGGTGGCTTAATAATCAGAACTCGACTAGAGGAAGGTTAAAAAAAAAAAAAAAATTTTTTTTTTTTTGATAAAGGAAACAAGGGTAAATTGCTTCAATTTGATGAACCTGACCTATACTCATGAGGCAGTAACTCTGAATACCAACAGAGAGGGAAGGAGTCTTCACATCAAGTATCAATGCTATCCCCTCTATACACAGGGTAGATAGGGATGGGCAACTTAGACATTGCCTACCTAAAATGAGGGGGAGATAAAGGCACGAAGTAACTGATTTACAAGGTTTCAAGAAGGAGTTTAGTTTGAGAGTGTGCAGGGGAAGAAAGAGTCCCCACTGAATAGTTTTCATCTTGTCTAGATGGGTCTGGTGAAAAGAGATGGGGATAAGATTCTTATGATTCCATAGTGAATAATTGTTATCATGACTAATTGCGACTGTCACGTTGTAAAGATAGAAGTTTTGTAACAAAAATGGGGGAGCAGTAATCTTACAGTTCAGAAACAAAGGACCCAAGGACCAACAAAGGAGAAGAGCACAAGCAGAATGTGGGGTCTTTTCCAGAGAGGCAGAGATACCCAAGATGGAAACAGAGATGGGGACATGGAAAGGGGGAGCAGCTGAGGACTCTAGATTCATGGCAAGAGAGGGACTAAGAGCTGATTGCCATGAGGCAGACTTGTAGAGTGTACCCTTTGGTGCTGTAAATTGTTATATATGCCTGAGTGTTTTTGGTTTTTTTAAGAGCTAAAGTGAATAGAGAGAAATACTGCTAATTGATGGTACACAGAGGGGATTGTAATCATTGTGATGAAACCAGTTGAATGATTTGTTGAATGTAAAACTGATGATGTCCCCTGTAAACTTTCACTCAAGCCATAACAAAAACTTAAAAGAAAAAAAAGAGAGAGAGATGCCAAGACAGACACGTGAATATTTCCAAGAAAACAGAAAGCAGATGCTGAAGGAAGAGACAAAAACCTTCAACCAGAACCAACAGCAAGAGAAAGCCTTCCCCTAGGGCTGGTGCCCTGAATTTGGACAGCAAGGTCATTTTGAACCACAAGGTTGGCAGTTCAAACTCAACAGCCGCTCCTTGGAAGCCCTATAAAGGGTCACTATGAGTCGGGACAGGCTCGACAGCACTTGACAACAATAAACTGTGAGAAAACAAATTTCTGTTTGGTAAAGTCATCCACTGAGGTATTTCTGTTAAAGCAGCCCTAGATAACTAAGCTGAGGGTCAAAATAGCAGCCCAAATCTACTTGTCAAAAACACTGGCTTTGTAAATCCTCCAGCACATGTGACCAAGGTCCTGCTCCCTTGGGAAGGGATGGATGTTCCTTGGATGTATTCACACAACCTCTCTTGGCCCCAAAAACGTCCCCAATGCACGTCCCCTCTGTTGACACACAGCAGGCTTTAGAAAACACCTACATGAGATTCTGGTGTTTACCAATTGTATTTGAAATGTAGCTCAAGGCTTTTTTTCAAAATGTTATATTGAGTTTGGGGAACATAAATATAAACTTTTCCTATAAAAACATCAACTGAAAATAATTTTCTTTAGAGCTGTGTAGAGCACATGAAGCAGAGGTATTAAAAACCAAAGAGAGACTTTCTACAGGATAAATCTGTATTTCTTATGAATTTGTATTATCTTAGCAAAATGATGGGTGTATTATAAGTGCACAATATATACCTATAATATAGATTAGCTAGTATATTTGATGGTTGGTAGAATAGGCAGAATTAGACTAGGCTGTAGACCAGAAGAAATTTTCAGTGGATCATGTTGGCCATTCAACAGAGAAAGGAAACTAAGAACTAATACTCACTGGATGTTCACTATGAAGTAGGCATTGTCATAGGTAGGTACACACATCATCTCATTTAACACCATGGCAATCCAAAGAAGAAGGTATTACTAGCCCCAATTAACAGATGAAAAAACTGAGTCTCTGACTGAGCAAACAACTTTGCGAGACACTCAGCAAGTCAAAGATGAAATCCAGTATCAAACCTGGGCTTAATTTTCAAGGTTGAGGTCATTCAGACATCATAGTTTCCCGAGCTCTGCCATTCTCCCAACCTTCAGAATCCCACTGTATTTTTGAAAATACTACACTATGCTTCAGAAAACACTTATCTACATCAACTGGCTTTTTTCCCTCTGGATCTTATCCCAAGATCTGAACTGTCTGTCTTATTGATCTCCTGTAGAAAGGCTGGATCTTAGCTAGGTGACCAAGAAGCTTAAGACATGATTTACATGGATCAATCTCAGGAGAGTCCAACTTACCTTCTTGCTTCCCTTAACACCACCTACATCAAGGTTAAACATCACCTATATCAAGGTTAATGCCTAACACAGGCCATGGTACACCAAACCCTCTGTCTACTTCCTACTTCAAAAGTGTCGACTTAGATTCTGCCATCACCGATTAGTCATTTAACCATCATTTCTTACATGACAGTTCCTCTGGTAATCAATGAGAATACTACAGTGTAGAACAAAGAGACAAGGCTCCCAACTTCAGGCAGCTTACGATCTGTTGGGGAAAACAGAGCATCATACAAATAAATATATAATTACAATATGTAAGTAAGTGCTATAAAAAACAAGAGCGCAACAGGACAAGACAAAAAGTTATAATGGGAAGATGATTTAGACTAGAGAAGGCTTTTCAAATGAAGTGGCATTTAACTGAAAATTCAAAAGGAGAAGGTCAAATTAAAGGGAGTATTTCTCGGCACTCTGTTTCTTTCCTGTAACCATCAATATGTAATACCTCCCAAACTTCTGCTTCCATCTCTCCATCTCCCATATGGATGATCAGCCTACTGTGGTGAGTAGCAACCGGGGTCTTAAAAGCTTTGCAATTTAAGATGCAACTAGTGGTCTCTCCCCACCTAGAGGAAAGAAGAGTGAAGCAAATCAAAGACTCAAGGAAACACTTAGTCCGAAACATTAATGGATCACTCGAACCACAGCCTCTACTACAGAGACCAGAAGAACTAGATGGTGCCTGGCTACCACTACCAACTGGTATGATCAAGATCACATAGAAGGTTCTGAGCAGAGTGGGAGGAAAGAAAACAAATGTAGATCAAAACTCAAAATCAGACAAAAGATCAGACTTACAAGCCTGTCAGTGATTGGCAGAACTGCTAAGACCAAATGGGGCAGCATTTGCACCCCCAAACAAAGTCCAGAAGGCAGAAAAGGGCAGGAAAGAAGAATGTCTTGTGTTTTGTAGCACTTATGTATTGTAATAAATACAAGGAATCCAGGAAGGATGTCAGAGGAGTGCTGTTGTTGTTGTTAAGTGCCATAGAGTCGATTCCGACTTCTAGCGACCCTGTATAGGGTTTCCAAGGGGCCGCTGGTGAGGGCTGAACCACCAACCTGTGGTTCAAACCAACCTTGTGATCCAGCACTTTATCCTGCAGTGCCACACCAGGACTCCATTGTTAGACTGAGGGAATAGCAAGTATGTTATGAAACAAGATGCGCACAAATTGTTGAATGGTAAACTTTCAGCCAAACCACGATAATTACAAAAGAAAACAAAAAAGAAAATGGAAGGTTCAGCTTCTCAAGACAGGGCTTGCAGAGTGCAGTGTATTTCTACACACCAAGGCTTTCCCATTGACACCTAGTTTCACCCAATCAAATGGCAGACAACAGGAAGGGAAGAGAACACAGGTGTGCTGTGGGTTGGGAAAGCACAGTGACTTCACAAATCCTTCAATACAAAATGTGGCCAAGACCCATCTCCCCTGGAAAGGGCCCAGTGTTCTTTGGGAGCATGTGTGTGTGTGTGTGTGTGTGTGTGTGTGTGTGTGTGTGTGTGTGTTTGAAACATGCATTCTGAGAGAATTGTAACTCATCTGTTTCTGGTTCATTCATAACTCATCAAAATGCTGTTTTGCAAGAATTGTTTGATGTCCAAGAAATTGCCAGGCCTCCCCTCACCCATGCTTCTCCTTTGAAGTGGTGGTTCTGCAGACGTCACATGTGGCCCATACATTGAAGAACTGAGCCTGAGATTTGGCAAGAAGCAGAAATACTGCAACGGTCCTGTAAGCTCCAACACCCCATTCTGCCCTTCTGGGCTGTTCAGCAAGCTCTCTGGTGTAAAAATAGGTCCAGAATACACCCAGGATCTGTCTGTTCCCCTAAGAGGCAGCTAGAAATAAATGTGAGGGGCACATTACCTGGGCAGGAACTGAGCAGAGGCTGGGCTATGTTGGTGAGGACCAAGGATTACATGCATCCTTCTATGGGTAGAACAGCCCCTAAAAAGAAAAGTCCCAGCCAAAGTGCCAACAGCACCCATGTGAGAACTACTGTAGGAAGCAGAAGAAAAGCATTTGGAGCTGTTGCACATGATGGCATTGAGAGAAGAAAGCATGAAGATACAGGACAGGTAGATACAGTATTCCTACCTCATCTTCCTATCAGATTCCTTTACCAGTTTGCTCTGAGTTGGAACCAACTCAACGGCACATCACAACAACAACAACAATCTTCATGGTATTCACTCACCTATTGCTTCTCTGACCTAGTGGTCTGAATAGTTGGCTGGCACTTCCCTTGATGGAGAAGATTATATATGTTTTACTCCGGAGAAGGAATGTGTGCTTACAACTCAGTGTGGAAATCAAGTCACCTTCTAGGAAACTTTAACAGGATCCCTGTTATGATCCCATTGGCATAGAAAAAAGAAAACTTTGGGGGTACAAATGACCACTTTCTAGGTTTCTGTTATCATGTACTGCGGTTTCCAGAAGTAAAGCATGTCTTCATGGGAAAGAGATGCTCAGTGGTGACTGGAGACCGAGGAGCCTTTGTCTACACACCACTATCTGTGAAGCTTGTAGCACACTAAGCATCCAGGGCCTCTCTTAAGGAGCCTCATCTCACCTGCTCATATGAGAGAAGACAACAGAGTTCAGAATGTATTCACAAACATTTTAAATTAAATAGAAGGTGAAACCACAGTGTCAGCAAGATGCTTTTTTGTTGTTTTTTTTCCTACACAAAGCATAGGCCCCTCTCTCGTCTCTGCTGTTGTTATTGAGATGATTTGGCTAAGGCCTGCCTAAGAGAAGGAAGAAAGCAGCAGAGGTGTCACCCAGAAGGTGTGCTGAAGAACCAAGAAAGAATAAGAGGTCCCCTGCCCCCCCCACATACTTTCAATACCCATTAAAAGATTGAAGAAAAAACTTAAAATGTGAATTATCTAATATTCATGCTGAGCTGTAAGTAACTGATATTAAGTCCTTGTGCAGGTTTTAACCGAGATAAAAACTAAAACCTACACAATAGCATTGATTACCAGGAAGGGAAGGGGACTGAGCATCATGAAAGTCAAAAACCCAAATGAGAGCTTTTTTTTTTTTTTTTTTTTTTTTTGGGGGGGGGGGAGGTGGGCACCAAAGGCTTCCTTCTGCTACACTAGCTGTGCTACAGGAAGCAGGTCACTGTGTGTTGTTGTTAGATGCCATTGAGTCGGTACCGACTCATAGCAACCTTATGCACAACAGAACGAAACACTGCCCGGTCCAGGGCCAACTTCACAATTGTTGCCATGATTGAGCCCACTGATGCTGCCACTTTGCCAGTCCATCTATCTAGGGGTCTTTCTCTTTTTCTCTGACCCTCCACCGTACCAAACATGATATTCTTCTCCAGCGACTGGTCCCTCCTGACAATATGTCTGAAGTATTAAGAGATGAAGTTTGGCCATCTTGGACTCCAAAGAGCACTCTCGATGCACTTCTTCCAACACCTATCTGTTGGTTATTTTGGCAGCCCATGGCACTTTCAATATTCTTCTCCAACACCATAACTTAAAAGGATCGATTCTGCTATGGTCTTCCTTATTCACTGTCCAGCTTTTGCATGCATATGAGGTTACTGAAAATACCATGGCTTGGGTCAGGTGCACCTTAGTCCTCAAGATGACATCTCTGCTCTTCAACACTTTTAAAAGGTCTTGTGCAACAGATTTGCCTAATGCAAAATGTCCTTTGATTTCTTGACTGTTGCTTCTATGAGTGTTGATAGTTGATCCTAGAAGAATGAAGTCCTTGACAACTTCAATCTTTTCTCTGTTGATAAGAATGTTGTTTATTGGTCCAGTGGTGAGGATTTTTGTTTTCTTTATATT
>NW_006408568.1:9982807-10037000 GCF_000296735.1 Chrysochloris asiatica | reverse complement strand
TAATGATCAATACATCTTGATTGCATGTTTGATCAATTTCAGATTGAAGAAATTGATAGAATTCTTCTATTTCATCCTCACTGGCTTTAGTGATTGCTGCATAAATTTGAAAAATAGTGGTATTAACTGGGCTTCCCTGTAGGCGCATGGATAATATCCTATCACAAATAGCATTGTACCTCATGACTGATCTGGATATGTTCTTTTTGACGATGAATCCAACACTATTCCTCTTCAATTTATCACTCCCAGCATAGTAAATCATGTGGTTGTCAGACTCAAAATGGTCAATACCTGTCCATTTCAGCTCACTCATGCCTAAGATATCAATGTTTATGTGTTCGATTTCATTTTTGACAATTTACAATTTTCCTAGATTCATACTTCGTACATTCCATGTTCTGATTATTAATGGATATTTACAGCTGTTTCTCTTCATTTTGAGTTGTGCCCCATCAGCAAATGTAGGTCCTGCAGGCTTTACTCCCACAGGCTTTACTCCATTCTGTCATCACGGTCAACTCTACTTTGAGGAGGCAGCTCTTCCCCAGTTGCATTTTGAGTGCCTTCCAACCTGAGGGGCTTGTTTTCTGGCACTATATCTGACAGTGTTTCTCTGCTCTTCACAAGGTTTTCAGTGACTAAATATTCGGAAGTAGTTCCGTCTCTCCTTCTTCCTAGTCTGTCTTCATCTGGAAGCACATCTGAAACCTGTCCACCGTGGGTATCCCTGCTGTTATTTAAAATACCGTTGGCATAACTTCCAGAATCACAGCAACTCACAAGCCACCACAGTACAACAAACTGACAGACGGGTGGTGGAGGTCACTGTGTAAGTCAACCCATTTTACCAAAAGCAATATCTGCACACTGCAAAGATCTACCTCAGGAGTCCTGGTGTGTTGCTGTGGGTTAATGCGTTGGACTGCAAGGTCAGTTTGCACTACAAGGTCAGTGGTTCAAACTCACCAGTCACTCCTGGGAAACCCTGTACAGGGTCGCTATGAGTCGGAACTCACTCGACAGCATCTAACAACAACAACAACAACAACAACAACAAACCAACCTCAGGCAAAAGGAAATAAAGACCCAAGGTTATCATCAGTATCATTTTTTAAATCATTATCACTTAAAAGAAAAAGTAAAATCACAATTTTTTATACATGATGAAGGGCTGTCATTGCTGTTAACTACCATCAAGTTGGTTCCAACTCATAGCGACCCCATATAAGGTTTCCCAAGGAGCAGCTGGTGGATTTGAAGCGCCAACTTGAAGGACTAGAGAAATATAAATGGTCAGTAGTCTCTGAGTCCTTGCCAGGAATACTAATGATAAATTTGGAATTGATGTCTCTCCAGAAGTATGCACCCTTTCTCCCTTGCTGGTAAGAGCTCTGATGGCACTGTGGATTAGGCGTGGGGCTACTCACCGAAAAGTACGCAGTTCAAGCTCATCAGCTGCATCACAGGAGACAAATAAGGCTGGCTGTTCCGGTAAAGACTGACAGTCTTGGAAACCCTATATGGGGTTCACTATGAGTGGGAATCGATTCAATGGCAGTAGGTTTGGGTTTTTGTTTTTCTTTGTTTGGGTGCCCACCCCTTCCCAGTGATAAGCATAAATCCTAATTTATCCAAGTCAATCAAGATAATCCCATTCTCCTTGCTAAATGGATATTGATCAACTCCTGACTGAGGAAATAAGGAGCAAGTCTACTAGAGGCTTCTGGGAAAGGTCTCCTCACTGCTAAGAGAGACACTCAAAGACAAGATGCCCCTCCTATCCCTTGAGCATTCTGCTTCTGTCTGTGACAGTGTTTACTTTTACTGCCATATTGTGATTCTGAGGTGGCGCAAATGGTTAAGAAATCAGCTGCTAACCAAAAGGTTGACAGTTTGAGTCCACTCAGAGGTACTGCAGAAGAAAGGTCTGGTGGTCTACTTCTGAACAATCAATCACTGAAACCCCTACAGAGCACAGTTCTACACTGATACACATGGATTCACCAGGAGGCGGAATCAACTCAACAGCACCAGGTACTGGTCTCTGAACTGCAAACCATGAAGATGTAAAGACCCAGAGTCCTTGCAGACATAAGTGAGCTGCTTAATTATTCAGCCCTAGAACCCTTCCTTCAGGACTTCTTGATTTGTGGGACAATGGCTGGTCATTAGGGTTATTAGGATCCTTGCAGTCAAAAGCAAACAAATGGACACACAAGCAGCACAACAGGCTACATTTACATCAAGATGAAGTACATTCTAGAAAGTATATAAAGAAAATCTAAAATCGTTAGCATTTCCAAGATTGACAAAGACCTAGGATAAGACATTTACAGTCCTCGAGGCTCAATCTGAAGGAGCCCTAGTGTGTTACTGTTCGGTAAGCACTGGACTGCGAATCACAAAGTTGGCAGTTCAAACTCTATACAGCCTTGCTATGACTGGGTGAGATTCAATCTAGAGGAGTCCTGATGGTACACTGGTTAAGAACTCAAGTACTAACTTAACTATCTGCTACCATAAATATTTATAGCCTTGGAAACCCTAGCTGGCAGTTCTAATCTGTCCTATCACGTTGCTATAAGTCAGAATCAACTTAATGGCTATGGGTTTTGAGGTTTGGTTTAATCTGGAAGAACATAAGACAAAGAGGTGGAGTTTCGGGGACTCTGCAAACTGTACCACTTGCACTCTTAAGAGTGACAGCAACACTGGCCAATGGAGAACAGAAATCACTGGATTTACCTCATAGTGGTATTAAAGTCTACTATGGCTGAGAAGCCTTAAGACCTGAGAGGAATCCTGGTAGTGACTGTTAACCAAAAGGTTGGCAGTTTGGACTCACCTAGCAGTCCTGGTGTGGCACTGTGGGAGAAAGTACTGGACCATAAGATCAGTTTGAACCACAAGGTCGGTGGTTCAAACCCACCAACCGCTCTTTGGAAACCCTATACAGGGTAGCTGTGGGTCGGAACCAACACAATGGCACTTAACAACAACAAAAAAGCAGCTCTATAGGAATGACTGCTGTTGTTAGGTGCCTTCAAGTGGTCTCCAATTCACAGAGACCCCATACAAAATGAAACACTGTTCGGTCCTTCACCATCCTTGCAATTCTTGTCAAGATTACAACCAAGAAAATATTATAGGGTACTTTGTCACACGGGGTCACATGAGTCAGACTCAACTTGATAGCACCTGACAACAACCTACAGATAAGGACACTTAATTGTTATTAAATAAATGGAAATTATCTTTCAGATTCAACTACTGAAAAATAAGCAGAGTGCCTTACCTACCCTACCCTCTCTGTACCCTGACTTCTTTCTGTATTGGAATATCCCATCTGGGAACAATGTGTAGGGGCCCTGGTGGTGCAGGGGTAAGTGTCGGGCTGCTAACTAAACGATGAACCCACCAACTGCTCCACAGGAGAAAGTTAACGCGTTTTGCCTCCATCACAACTGACAACCTCAGAAGCCCTACGGACTAATTCTGCTCTGATGGAGAAGTAAAGCTGTAAGAATCCAAATGCTGAGGAAGGGGAAGGAGGCAATCTTAGTGGCACATATCAGAAAGATAAACCACTATCTCTTAAGGATCTTTACTGAAGTCTAAGAAAAAAAATCATGTTTAGGGAGCAAAAAAAGAATCTTACGGTTTTTCAAGAGGAATTCTAGACTATCTTGATTGGATAAAGGTACCAATTAAGCCCCAGAATGACTGGCCCTCTCTTAAGTCACCTCAACAGAAGAGCCTTTGGAAGCCATCTCAGTGCACCAAGTCCACCTCCCCTTTCTTTGGATTAGGACCTTTCAACTTTCCAGGGCTGGCTCCAGCTCAGTTTTTGAGTCTCAGTTCCTATACCATTTCCTCAGACAGCCTTTCCTGACCACTCAATCTAAGTTAACTCTCGCAGTGCCCTCTCTATTTCCTTCTTAATCCTTGTCATTATCTCCTATGTTGATTATCTGTCTTCCCCTCATATAACATGAGCTGCACACAGCAGGACTTGCCCCTCTTTCACATGTACCCTTAGACTCAACAGCAGGGTTTCTCAACCTCACACTGTTCATATTTTGTACCGCAGGACCCTATGTTATGGGTGAGGTGGTCCTGCATTCTATAGGCTATTTAACAGCAGCCCTGGTCTCTACTCACTAGATGCCAAAGTTGAGACATCCAAAAATATACCCTAACATTGATAGCTGTCCCTGGGGGGTGGGGGTGGGGGTTGTTCTCAGGTTGAGAACTGCTAATCTAAACCAGAGTCTGACAGCTAGTATGTACTCCATAAGTATCTGTCGAAGGAGTTTACCCCTTATGGGTTGGGGGTGTGGGGGGGTTGGGGTGGGTAAAGGTGTCCCTAGGTGGTGCAAACAGTTAAACATTCGACAACTAGAAAAAACGTTGAGAGTTGTAAATCCACCCAGGGGCACCTTGAAAGACAGGCTTGGTGTTCTACTTTCAAATGACCACAGACTTGGAAACCCTATAGAGCAGTTCTATCCTGCACACATAGGGCCACCATGAGTCAAGACTGACTTGACTACCACCGTCTGTCAAATGTTAGCAAACACAGAGGTGCCATGGAAGACAGGACTGGTGATCTGCTTCTGAAATGTCACCACCTTGAACGCCCTCTGGAACAGTTCTACTCTACACACTTGGGTTGTCTATAACAACAGACTGGGGTCAGCCCCAGAGGAGTACTGAATCAAAGTGTTCACAGTAAGTTTTATACTCGTTACTAACCATCCTAATGGATATACTGATACAGTGATGCTCTTGCATGTTTAACGTTGCCTGGACTTAAAAAAAAAAAAAAAAATTGGTCCATTCATTCATTCAACAATAAGTTATTTGTTGAACATACACCATATGTAGGCATTGCTCTAAGTGGTAGGGATACAGAAAGAACTTTCTAGTGGGAGTCAAAAAGCAAACAAATAAATAGGTGAGATCATTTAAAATAGCAGTAAGAGTTGCAGAAAAGTAAATAAATAGAATAATTGGATATCAAATGATCCCTGGGAGGAGGAGCAAGGAACAATGGTGCCTTTAAGTGAATCACTGGATAAGCTCTCTCTGTAGTAATAACATCTACCTTGAAACCTGGTGAAGGAGAAAGGAACGTGGTGTGCAAAATCTGTGGGAAGAGCAGTCCAGGCAGAGGGAACAGAAAGTACAAAGTTTCTGAGGCCGGAACATGCTTGGCCTCCTCTTACTAGTGTCTACTGGGGGCTGACAGGGGATGGGAGGGAAAGAGACAGTGAAGGTAGAAAGAGATTAAGACGACTGATGGCATACGACAGAAGGTCTATCAAGGCATGTTGTTGTTGTTATTAAGTACCATCAAGTTGGTTCCAACTCATAGCAGCCCTATATAGGGTTTCCAAGGAGCAGCTGGTGGGTTTGAACCACCGGCCTTGGAGCTAGCATTCCAGCGCTGATCCCACAGCACTATACCAGGATTCCTATCAAGGCATAATGGATATGATAGAATGATGTAACAACCAGGATTTGTTGAAGCTTAAAGGGAACAAACGTACACCAAGAATCAGGGGAGACAATTTAATGCAGCCAATACTCAACTTACAAACGATAAAATTTTTGCTTCAGAAAAAGCCTAGACAAAAATTTCGGATAACCAACACCAAACCAGTTCCAAATTCATGGCAACCCCGTGTGTGTGAAAGCAAAACTGTGCTCCAAAGCGTTTTCAAACACTTACTTTTCAGAAGCAGATCACCAGGCCTTAGTTCTGAGGCACCTCCTACTTTTCAATTATCAGCCAAGTTTGTTAACCAGTTATACAACCCAGGGACTCCTTTTTGGATAGCAGGCCCATAATACTTGTATATAATTAAGAAAAACTAAGAAGATTATCATCTATAAAAAACCAAAAGACCAATAATTACTCTAAAGGAAAGAACAGAAGACAAGGGGGCCGGGAAACTAGAGTTCTGAAAATGGAACAACCAAACTGCGATTACTGAGAATGGTGACATATTATGAATAATGAAACTAATGTCACAGAATAATTGTAAACATTGTCAAAGGGGAACCTAATTTGCTGTGTAAACTTTCATTGAAAACACAGTAAAATATTATTGAACAAAAAAACCTAAGACTATATCAAAATTCATTCCTCACCTCGAAAACGTAAAATTACATTAAGATAAAATATATGCCTCCTTAATGTCACCTCTTAAAGGCCCTGTCACAAATGAATGCTGGACACAGTGGCCACTGGGTAACAATGCTTAGTGGACAATTTCCTTGACCTTTTCTTGTAATAAGCAGGATCCGCTTTCTGACTTTCCTGGACACCACCTCTATCTCCACCTGCCTCACCCAGTGGAACTTGCAAGCCACAGGGCAGAAAATGAAATCATTTTCTATCAAAGACACTGTATGCATTTGCCTTCTCCTCCAAATCTGGTTCAATTTCTGTTTTTTAAAACTGAAGTCTTCACAATTCAGTAATGTGGAGAAGCTCATTAACATTGTGCAACACTGAGATTCCACCCCCACATACGTGCAGTGCCTACAATATACGGAGCTGTAATTAATTGTTAAATGGTGAGTCATCTTTAGGCCCCAGGAACACATTTAAATAGCCTCAGAGGGGAGGACTCTGGTTCAACAGAGACAAGGAATTCTCTTGGCTGCACATATCAACAGCCTCCTCTGCAGCCAGGTCTAAGTCTCAGGGAGGAGGCAGAAGCAAGCAGGGAGAGGGGCTGAGTAGGGAGGAAGCAGGGCAGGCAGCACTCCAGGTAATCAGCCTTTGGGAGATGCTTCCAGCTGAACTGCCAGGTCTGAATATTTTGTCAGAAAGGACAAAGGCACTAACTCCAAACTGGTGGACCATCCTGCCTCAGGTCATCCTTTGCTGCTCCAGTCTCCACTGAGTAGGAAGCCTGGAAGGTAACTCCCCCAGCTCTCTCCCAGCCAAGGCCTGCATTCTAATTCAGAGGCCACCTCATCCTCTGAGGCAGGCAAGCCACTGAATGGTAGAAGGTAATTTCCATAAAGGGCCTTCCGGTAGTAAAAATTCATTTATGAGGAAATAAATTTGAATTAAACTTATTAAACCCAGAAAATGTAAATCAGGGGTATAATCCTAATGAAATCACAGTTTGGTTTGGAAACTATCTTAACATTGCAGCTCCAGATACTGGGCCATTTCTGATGGAACTGATTCACCTGGTACTTATTTACAGAAGCTCTGGTTCTATTAAAGGGTCTTCAAAGGGTCCAATTTTGAAATTAATAGAATCCATTTCAGTTTGGTGCTTCTGGTTCAAAACGTAATTATTTCCCCAGTTAGGTTCTTTTCAATCATTGACTTAAATGTAGGAAACCCTCACTTATCTGAAAGTTTCTGGAGGAAGAAGAAGAAGGAAAGTCTAGTCTAAATTGATGAAAAATTCCAATTAGCTGATATTTGAACCAATATGGCTTTAGTACTTCTAACATTGAATGATAAGCTAAGATTTAAATGAACACTAATAAGTAAAAATAAGTTGACCGTTGAAAAACTGCAATCTATAATTGGCTTTTATTACACAGCAATTAATTACATTAAAATACTGAATCTTAATTTTTTGAAATCAATGAGAGTGTGTCTAGTTTCCTGGGGTACAATTTGAATTTAAGTTACGGGGTGCTCAGGACTTAGCTGGGCATTCTCAATGGTCAGTAAAGTGACTTCAGTGGGTACAACATGTAAGATGACAGAGACACTGAGGTGAATGAAGGAGAGGGAGACCCACCCAAGGAGGAACAAATGAAGTCTCAAGTCTGGAATCTTGATTCACAAGCTTTCCAAAACGGAAGTCCAGAGACTTACCCAAGTGACAGTGGCAATGACCATGAGCCCAAGCACTTTCCTCTCTACTGTCCTGTGTATGGAAAACAGGATTTCGTGATACAGAAAAGTAGCAGGGAGAGTGGTGGGGTTTAGATGCCATCAAGTGAGCACAGTGGACAGTGAGGATTCTTCTTGCACCTCCTTATTCTGACAGTATCAGCCCCTAGCCTCTATGAGAGCAGGATGGAGCACCCTGAAGTAAGGGGGTGCTTTGGGCTAACCTGTGTCTAGGGGAAAGCCAGATTCTGGATGTAGTGCAGACGGTCCTATATAAGTACCAGTGCTTGAGCCTGAAAGCACACGGCTGCTAACTAACATTTACGTCCTGAAAGAATTAGAACTTCCCTTTCCCTACCGGTCCCTCTCCTGTCAGCTCAGGACCACCATGTGGAATGTCATTGGTCTGTGTGATTTTCTAAATGCTCAGGGAACAAGGTTTGCAGGAGATAAACATGCCCTTCAGAACTTGAACCCCCTACTCTCTCTGTCCCTGGACTGCACTGCAGCTGTCCAGCGACCTCTTATTTCTTCCTCATTTCTCTTTTTAGAGTAATGCTTCATGGATATCCTTCTTTTACACTTTAGTGTAAATGATTTTATGTTCTGACTTCAACTGCTAAAGGCCTTCCTTCCAATAGTGGATCACGATAGAGGGAGTCCTTAAGAAAAAGATAGCATTATTTATTCCCACCCACCCCCGCAAAATACATTATTTTCCATCATGATCTGTGACAACTGTATAATGCATCAGCTGTGTTGAGGGTTAAACAGGACAGTCTAGAAAGCTGAGTGTCATTTACAGGTTTCAAGGTTTAAAACACAAATTTAACAATGAATAAAAGAGCAGTTTGAAAGTTGGGGTCTGTCTATAAATTACTTTTGTGTGAAGAACTCAAAATATCTTGCCAACTGGAGCTCACTCAGGCTTTCACCACACCTAGGTCAGGAAATCTTGACTGTACTTTATGAGTTTATCAGCTGAAAAGTAGCAAAGAATCCTGGATTCACAATCCCTACTAACAAATGTGGCTGACTGCTTGAGTCAGTTTGTAAATCACAGATATTCAGTCAGGTTAGATGGACAAGAAGACCTTTCTAAATCAATGGGATGACTCCAGTCTCCTTGTTCCAGGTGTACTACACTACACCAGTCTGGCAGATGAACTTCTGGTCTACCCACTTGAAGTACAAAAGTCTTGAGTGTTTTGAACAGTTACATCATAATCCCTAGAACAGAAGCTATAGGAAGTGAGGCTGGAAGATCCTTATTCCTAAGGTAAGCCCTACTCTCCACCAAGATCTGCTCTTAAAGATGCTTTCCCTGACAGGGAGAGGTTTGGAAGAATAACTTCGTTTTAAAACTTTCAGCAAGAATCTCTGAAAGCTTGGAGCATATGGCCTTCTTCTAAGGGGTTTGTTGACGCCAATATGAGATGAAAGACTGGATAGATGGCTTTAGATCCTGTCCAGATCTACTGTATAAATTCTGAGTTGGGGGTAAACGAAAGGACTTTAATGGTCTGAACCTTCTCTATCCCGGTTGTTGTTGCTGTTAAGTGCCATGGAGTCAGTTCCAAATCATAGTGACCCTATATAGGGCTTCTGAGAAGTGGTTGGTGGGTTTGAACTGCCGGCCCTGTGATTATCAGTCCAGTGCTTATCCTATAGCATCATACCAGGACTCCCTGGTGGTGGTTGTGTGCCACCAAGTCCATTTTGATGCATAGTGACGCTGTATAGGGTTTTCAAGGCTATGAATCTTTATGGGAACAGAAAGCCTCATCTTCCTCACGCTGAGCGACTGGTAGATTTGAACTACTGACCCTGCGGCTAGCATCCCAGCTGGTAACTCACTATGCTACCAGGACTCCCTAGCAGGCTCAAATTCTAAGGTACAAAGTCTGAGATATATAATCTTGTGGCTTCCTGAAAAGTTAGTTCTAAAATTATTTCCTCTTTCAGGGTAGTATGGTAGTCCATCAGATTCTCACCATCCTTGCCCCCCACTTCCTGTAGAAATGTTTTTCTATCTCTGACACTAGCGTCATTTTTTTTAAGACTGGAGGACATTTTGTAGAAGGGCGTATGTTTTTCCTTGTAACAACAATGTTTTCCAAAGGAGCTTTGTCATGATGTTGTTGTTGTTGTTGTTAAGTGCCATAGAGTCGGTTCCAACCCATTAGTGACCTTGTATAGGGTTTCTGAGGAGTGGCTGGAGAGCTTGTACCACTGACCTTGCTGTTCAAATCAACCTTGCAGTGCAGAAATGCTCTTTGTTGTTATTGTTGTTAAGTTGTTGAGTCAGTTCTGACTCATAGCGACCTTGTGCAGGGTTTTCGAGGAGCAACTGGTGGGTTTGAACTACTAACTCTGCAGTTAGCAGTCTGGTGCTTACCCTATAGCACAACACCAGAAAACACTCTTAAGCACACCTACTCCAATCCCACCATAATTATCACAAGAGAAACGGAGGTCCAGAGACTTACCCATGTGGCAGTAGTAATGACAACCATGAACTCAAGCACTTTACTCTCTACTGTCATGTCTATAGGAAAGCATGATTTCCTGATTAAGAATCCCTCCTTTCAGACCCTGGGACCATCAAGGAAGAAGAGAGGAGTACAGGACCCTATCCAGAGAACCAGTGATGCCAGAGACGGTGGCAGAGACGATGACGTGGACAGATGGAGCAGCTGGGGACTCTAGACTCAAGGAGGGAGAGGGGCTATGTGCTGGTGGCCAGGGGGCAGGCTTTCAGGGTATGCCCTTTGGTTGTTTGAATGGTTGTTTGAATGGTGCTTAGGTGTACACCACTCCCCTACCCCACCCCCCAAAAAAAAACCCCAGAGGGAATGGAAGCAAATGCTGTTGAATGATGAAGCATGGAGGGAATTGTAATCATGCAATGAAACAAAAATATGACAGGATGAATGTAAATTTGATGTTCTCCCAGGTAAACTATCACTCAATTCACAATAAAAACTTAAAAAAATAAATAAATAAAAATAAGAATCCCTCCTTTCACCAATAGGTGGTGCAGTGAGGTCCTTGGGGGTCTCTCTGCTTGACTCTCTGCTCTCCAGACACATGGCCAGAGGCAGGTCTGAATCCCACTCTTGAGACTTTGAGATAGTGTGACACCTCACTCCAGGGAGTAAAGGATAAGGTGTGCAGAATCTCCACACAGAGCCAGGAACATATGGCCATCCTTGTCATTAATGCTGTTGTTATAAATGACTTTACAATCACACACACACTTCTTCCATTGGATTTATTTGCAAGACGGCATTAGAATACATTCTCTATTTTAGTAACTTGAAACTTTCTACCAGATCCCATTTTAGCCAAAACAGTCACTGTTTGCTCTTGGGAATAAAGTGTCCCCAATGTCCTCACAGGACCTTAGTTTGGGAAACATTCCTATTTTCAATAGTGAAGGGATTTTCAGATTTCGAGTGTAGGTACAGGGCAAGTCCTGAGGAATACTGGAGATGTTCACTGGCAGGGCCATGGCGTTGCGGGAAAATGTTTCTGCACAGGAAAATGGGAAGCAGCCTGGGAAACCACACGCTTGTAAGGAAAGACACTCCAACAAACAGATGAAGCCAAAACCTCTTCCCATCACTGAAATGCTAGGTTCATAGTCAGAAAGTAAACAGCAAAGTCACAAAACAGGAATGGGCAGGGAGGGAAGCCAGGCTAGGAGACTAAATGAGGGGCAAAGTGTGTCAATGAAAAACATTTGGTAGGAAATATCCCAAAGTAGTAACTGCCCAAGGGAGAAACATAGTTAACCAGCAACACATATGAAAAATGACTTAGGAATTTCAGTTGCCTGAACATTCAACACGAGTAAACAATGGAATAATATGGCTGCTGTTAAAAACACAGCCGAGGTGGGAGTGGGTGTTTCATATAACTGTGGGCCACACTGATGGAAGCAAGCTGCCCATAACAAGAAGCAACAGCCTGTTACTCTCAGAAGGCTGGCTGGAACCGGTATTGTGAATCAGGAAAAAACACCACAGTTCAAATGAGACTGTGGGGAAGGCTACAAAGATGGTGGATGGTGAACTATTGAAAGACAAGTAAGAGAGCATGAAGACGATTAAGAGATCATTAAGATTCTTCAATATCAAAAAGAATGTTAAAAGGAAGGTATCTCCTCCAGATGGCAAAAAAGCAGTAGGTATAAAAGAAAGGAAGGTACACTGAAGAATAACAGAAGAATAAACTTTCTCACAAATACAGATTCCCCACAAAGTGTCCCATAGGACCACTGAGTCCGCTTTAACGCTTGCTGTTGTTAGGTGTCATCGAGTCGGTACCAACTCATAGCGACTCTATGTACAACAGAATGAAACACTGCCCGGTCCTGGGCCAACCTCACAATTGTTGCCACGCTTGAGCCCATTGATGCTGCCACTTTGCCACTCCATCTTGCTGGGGATCTTCCTTCCTCTTTTTCTCTGACCCTCCACCTTACCAAACATGATATCCTTCTCCAGCAACTGGTCCCTCCTGACAATATGTCCGAAGTATGAGAGATGAAGTTTAGCCATCTTGGCCTCCAAGGAGCACTCTGGCTGCACTTCTTCCAACACAGATCTGTTGGTTCTTTTGGCAGCCCATGGCACTTTCAATATTCTCCTCTAACACCATAACTCAAAAGCATCAATTCTTCTACAGTCTTCCTTATTTACTGTACAGCTTTCGCATGCATATGAAGTTACTGAAAATACCATGGCTTGGGTCAGGCGCACCTTAGTCCTTAAGCTGACATCTTTGCTCATCAACACTTTAACACTGGAAGGTGATAAAATATGCAGAGAAAGAAAGGCTTCAGCTCAGGAATCCCCTGCCCAACACACAGTTCACTCTAGGTTCTCTTACTCTACCTCTGAAAGGAAGTCTCAAAACTAGCCACCTGCTGAGGAGGAGTACTTGGGGACCTAGAGCTTTGCCAGCCACTTCCCTTCAGGATCCCTCATGCAAACCACTTCCTCTGGAGTGACAAGTCTCAACCAAATCTTCCAGGCAGGGTCAGTAAGCCACAGTCCATCTGGTAGGAAACCACACTGTGCTAGTCTGACAGCACGTAGGGGACCTTAGAGCAACTAACCACTTCCTCCTGGGGGTACCCTGGCAAATTAAACCGAGCTGGAGGCAGGGCCACATCTTGAAGAAGAAGAAGAAGAAGAAGAAGAAGAAGAAAAAAAAAATGACATTAAAACATTCTCTGAAACAATAATTTCAAAAGATTCTTCCCATTTATGTCCGATGTGCTGTATTCTGACTTCTAAATGTAGAGGACCGTGTGCAATCTCCTTGGGGAAATGCACAGCACAAAGCTATTAGTTTTCACTCACCCTCTGCAGTTAAATACTCTGCACTCTCCTGACTCCCCCTTAAGCACCCTGCACTGCTCCAGGTACAGCACTACTTGAATGCACCAAGCCCTTTAACTCTGTGGCTCTGACAGAAAAAGGGAGGCAGAAATGTTCCCATTTTGAGCCTTAGTGAAAGTGAGTATAAAAAAAGTTACTTAAAACAAAAATGAACACCTTTTGCCTTATGAGAAGGAAGCAAAATTCAAAGTGATAGAGAAAGCAATGTCTCCCATTGCCCCCTGACCCTGTTAAAGGAGACAGTCAGATCTACATTCCATGGCACATTCATGAATATGCAGGAGGAGATTCTGAGTAGGGTAGGGATCACCCCAAAAGAACCAAGTCCACTGTCACTGAGTAGCTTCTGACTCATAAGCAACCCTATATAGGGTTTCCAAGGCCATAATTCTTTATAGGAGCAGAAAGTCTCATCTTTCTCCCATAGAGCTTCTGGTAGTTTTGAACTGCAGACTTTGTGGTTAGCAACCCAGTGCTTATCCTACAGCACCATCAAGTCTCCTTAGGGGTAGGGACGGGAGAGAACTAAATTGTTCTGCATGATAAAAATGAGGCAAGGAGGAGGACAGACGATTAGAGCTATTTAGAAGCAGCTAGGGAAAGAGGTGGAAAAGGCAAGAAATATTAAAAAGAAGGCTGAGGCCCAAGTGAGTAAATATGCCTCAGGGACTTTTTAAAGCAAAGAAATTTCAAATATTCAATATCCATGTTACAATGATGTGAACTCCCTTCATCTTCCCAAAACCTAAGTACAGATGGAAGCACTCATACAAGGCACGTGTGTATGTACATGTGCCGGCATAAATCAAAGACAAGGGATCAGGTTCCATGTCTGGGTTGGTGCAGGTGAAGGGCACAGCCACAAAAAAAATGATGCTTGGTGAGACTTCAAGCCAGTGTGACAGTGGGAGGGAGACAAGTCCCCAGGCAGTGTCTGTATGCTGGAGAGGACCTGAGGGCTGAAGTTGACTGGGACACATAAGAGCCAGGCCTAAAGTTGTGCCATTGATAACTGTGGGATCAGTAGTACTTAAGTCCAGTTCTTTCTGAAGACATATCCAAGATACTTCCATTCTCTTTGCTCAGAACATTCTTCTCACTTCTCTGTTCTTCCTACACTGCTCACTATTCATTACTAAGCACCCAACTTCTTCACCTAGAAAATGCTTCTCAACTCTTGGTGCTCACTTCTGATGATGAGCTCACCTCCTGACTTCACCTGGGTGGGCAAGTTGCTCATTGTAGTTGTTGCTGTTGGGTGCTGTTGACTTCATTCCAACTCATAGTGACCCGATATGACAGAGTAGAACTGCCCCTAGGGTTTTTAAGGCTGCATAATCTTTATGGTATCAGATCACCAGGACTGTCTCCTACAGAGCGGCTGGTGGATTCGAATTGGCAATATTTTGGTTAGCAGCTGAGCACTGAAAAAACTGAGCCACCAGAAAACATCATTAATGTTCTCCAAACCCATTCTTCTTTCTGCTAAACACACAGCTCTATCACAGTGCAGGAGGTGTAGCTCTGCAATGAATTCTGGCCAGATGTGGGAATAGTGAGTACAGCTTCTAGGTGTAGATGCTAAAACTGTGTGCAACCCTCTATGTCCTCTTTCTTGACCCTTATGTGCCAAATAGATACACAGGGAATCAGAGAACGACTCCAAGGCCAATGGTATGGCATAGTCACCCGACAGAGGAGCCTGAGTAACTCCCACCAGCATCCCACCAATCCATGTTGGACTGTGATGTGAGCAACAAATAAACCTTCACCCTTTTAAGTAGTCAAGAGTTAGGGGCTATTTGGTACGGCCCCCAACTAATAGACTCCCAAGGTTTACCACCCTTCTTACCCTTCAGTGCTGTATTTCAATTTTGTACATAAATGCATTTTCCCACTGCACCAACCTCCTCAGAGAATGGATTACATCCTCTTTAGCTAGAATACACTATAAGTTCTGGAATATACTATGTCTTCATTAAGTATATAATGAATGGGTAAATGAATGAATGACAGTCCCCAGCTGAGCCCAGCACATGTCTTTGCCCTACAAATAAAAATAAAGACAAAACAAGGCAAAAATAGACCAGGACCTGCAAAAATTCTGGATGCAGAGGATAAAGGGGTGAAAATAAACAAACAAACCATGGTGGGGGTTGGGAAGCCGTAGGATGAGTAAAAACTTCCTAACAGGGAAACCATATTCCCAGTGCATAGGCATACCTTGAAATGACAAAAACCTTACCCTAGGAGGATGCTGACTGGCAGGGAATTTGCACTGCACTCAATCCAACAGTATTTTGAAATCTTTTGTTTAAATCGATTGGCAATGTTTAAACACACCATTTCCCACAGAAGTAAAATAGTACTAATTAGGCAATAAGGGGTAAGATAGTGTCATTTTATGGTAATGTATCATGCACGGAAAAAAAAAAAGAGAGATAAAGAAAACCCTCCCTCTTTCAAATAAATGTTAAAATATTTCACAGAATTTCATTTTGAATGAAGGAAAGCAATTCCATTTCATTAACCAAGAGCAAGTTCTGGTTGGGTGTGCTATTCTCTAATGGAGAAACCTCAGGCATGACCTCAAAGATGATATTCAAGATCTAGTACTCAGCCTTCAAGAATTTAGCTCTCACCCTGATCAAAGGCAGCCACTTTCAAGGTCTCCTTCATCCTCTTAAGGAGCCCTGGTGGCACAGTGGGTTGCTAACTACAAGGTCCCCCACAAGCTGCCCCGTGGGAGGAAGATAGGGCTGTCTGCTCGCATACAGATTTAGAGTCTCCTCGGAAATCCTACGGAGCAGTTCTACTCTGTTCCGTGGGGTTGCTAAGAGTCAGAACTGGTTCGATGGCAGGGATTTCAAGGGCTCTCCTGCACTATGTTTGTAAGTTGTTTTCCTCCTTCTTCTTTAAATCAAACTGCTGACCATTTGGTTCACAGGAAGCAGTTTAACCACTGCGCCACCAGAGCTCTTTAAATAAGTTGTTATCAGAGTGCTTAATGAGTACATGACTTTAGTGGGGACTGTAGTACTTTCTATGTTGTTTTATTCTAGTGTTTCTTATGCCAGGTAAAAATCACCATGGCTGAAGACAGCCAAACGTTTCTGCTTTCTCTCTACCCACAGGTTCCCATTCAACTTGCTAGCTGTTGTTGTTAAGCGCTGTCAAGTCGGTTCTGACTCACAGTGAGGTTTCCGAGGAGCTGCTGGTGGGTTTGAACCACCATTGAAAAGACCCTTTCTTGGGGGTATGACCTGCTTCCTATATATTGGACACTCAGGCAAAGCTAGCTTGCTCTCTGCTGGGTCTGGATCGTGCATCTGACTCTGGTTCTTTGGATTTGAGCCAGTGGCCTGCTCTACTGCATGCCTTCTTACCTGCCGGACCTGCCTGCCAGCCTGCCATCTCACCCATCAATCTTGGTTCAGCTATGTGAGGCAGAAACTATCAACCTGACAGCTAAGCCACAAACTTAGGACTTGCCCACCTCCAACACCTGAGCCATTTCCTTGATACAAGGCTCTCTTTAAATATACATACATAAGCTTCACTAGGTTTGCTGCTCTGAAGAACTCAGACTAAGACAATGCAATCCTATTTAGAATCTACCTGTACATCCTCATTTCTCCCAAAGGATCTGAGGTATAACTGTTTTACTATTATCCGAAATTATAAACATTTTCCACATTTCTCAGTAAACAAGTTTTGTGTTTTATAGTTAAACAACCACTAAAGGGGAGACTACAGAACCTGAGAATCTAATATAGTTTAGGTCTAGGAACTAAATGTCATTTTCCTGAAGATTAGTTTTATTTTTTTCTCTATCTAGAAATCCGAGTGTGTGTTGCGGGGAAGGGAGTAAAGGGGTGGTCTTGAAGGCTAGAGCAGAGACTGTCTGTATTCATTCATCACGATACGTTCAATGCCTATAGGCTACAAAATCTTCATTGTCAAATACTTAAAAACTGTTTTTGTTTTTGTTTTGTCTTAAAAGCCAAACTGGATCCAAATATAAAAGAACACAACTGTCAAACCAAAATGAATATTTAACTCAATGTCTCGAAACTTAGACAACTGTGTCATCTAGTCAAATGTGGCTCAATTCAACTCATAGAGTTATCAATATTATAGCTTATGTCTCGAGATCAAAATTAAAAATTTATTTTTAATAAAATTCAACATGAAATATACAACCACTCTTTCTCATTTATTTACAGCAAAAATACTCTATTTCACAGGTTTGTGGATGCATTTGATTATGTATGAGATGCTGAAGGGGAGGATTACCAAAACATCAGATGGCCTTGTTCTTGTGGTGAGGTGCTGCTGAGTCCACTTCTACTCAGAGCGACCCTTGAAACACAGCACAACTGCTCAGTAGGGGTTTCTTGGCTGTAATCTTTACAGAAGCAGATCGCCAGGTGGTGGGTTCAAACCACCAACCTTTCAGTTAACAGCTGAGCACTTAGTTGTTGTGCTATCAGGGACTCCTTGAAAAGTAACAATCCTGGGGGATAATGGCTTATTATGCATGATCCCTGGTATATCGTGCTAGCAATCATTTTTGGTTTGGTTTGTTAAATTCTGAGTGGAAAGACTTGTGCTGTTTAGATATTTGCTTCTCTCTGACAGCTGCACTATCCTTTGGTATAAACCGGGCTTCCAAGGAGAGACTGTTGCTTTGGCTTCCACTAGGGCCTGGCTTCCTCCGCAGGGCTCCTCCTCACCACTTGTGCAGATGGAATGGTTGGCTCCCGCTTGAGGCATCAACAGACTAACACTCCTGGCCTGGTTGCAGCCTGGAAGAACGCAGCACCAGGAAGGGTCACCACAAGGGAGTCTGCTTTTGCCCTCCTGGTTGTTTTTCCCTAAAGACAAAGAGAACAGCACACAAGCCAAGTCTCCTGCCCACCGTAAGCCCTGCCTGGCTCGCTCCATGATGACCATACTGCCCTGCTCGATTCTTGGCTTGGCCGGTCACTAACACAGACCCTCAGGAAAGGGATCTCTACATACGGGCCTGGAATCACCATTAATTACTTTGTTAGCGGGGAGACTTTCTGGGAGCTCTCAGATCCTCTGCCTTGGGAGGAGGCTAGGGTTTCCAGAAGAGAGCTTCCATGTATTCACTCTGTCCCTCGCTGATTCATCATCTCCACTCATCACCAGTCCCATCTCAATGACAAATTGCTTCCTAGCCTTTCCTTAGGCTCCAGATGGAGTGGCTACTATAGAGAAGATGGCTCCATAGAAAGGTGACCACCTGGGGATAGACCAATGCTAGACTTGAACTCCAACACTTTGGATTTGTATCTTAGCTCCACTACATAAGAGCTCCCTGACTCTCTAGCTCCATCTCTAGGCAGTCAATGAATCTCCCTGAGCCTCAGTTTTTCCCATCTATAAAACATGGATCATAAAACCCTCTCACAGAATGATGATGAGTGTTAACTTAGATACTGCCTGGAGAAGTCTCTAAAAATACAAAATGGTACACAGATGTTAGGTCATTGTTTCCAATTGATCTGTATGCCTGCCTCTACTGGCAACAAGTACACAGTGACAGTTGGGAAGTGCAGGGAGTGGGTGTGCTCATACCTAGTTTGTGGGGAAAGTCAGAACCTCACAGGGTAAAATGGACTGGGCAGCCCCATGAAGACAAGAAGTATCACATAAAACTTATGTCAAACAGACATAAGCACACAGTCCCAGCTCGTCCCCTCCATAGCCACGTGACCTCAGTTTCTTCTTCTGTGAAACAGGGACAGTGAGAGCTCTCCAAAGGCTTGTCACAAGCTTAAAGGCGGTCATGCTCATCAGTGATTCAGCACAATGCCTCACACACCAAACTCACTAACTATTATTATCAAACTCACTATCTACATTAAAACTATTCTTTGGAAATTTGTAAGTACTAGGTCCCAGACACAGGTTGTGGACATTCTATGGATTAAAATAAATAAATATCCACTGCCATTGAGTTGGTTCTGGCACACAGAAACCCCAGAAGATAGAAGAGAGCTGCTGCCTAGGATTTCCGAGGCTGTCAATCTTCACGAAAGCAGCTGGTGGGTTCAAACCACTGGTCTTTTCATTTATCAGCCCAACGAGTAACTCACTGCGCCACCAAGACTCCCATTCTAGGCATAAAACAGGCGAATTGGTAGTCCATAATTATACAAGCCATGTCTCCACTATCTCTTCTTGGCTTTCTGTCTCTCAACTTCTCTCTGGCTACCTTCCATCCTGCTATCTCTCTGCCTCTTCCACTGTCTTTTCTGTGTCTTTGTGTGCACCACCTCCCTGACGCTCTGGCTCCGTCTCCGTCTCTCTATATTTCTCAGATTATAACCTCTACCGTCCTCTTGGTTACCATCTTCCTTCATTCCTAAAATAAATCAATAAATCAACAAATAAAACCTAGTTCTCTTCAGGCAGAAGGAGTGTTCTCTCATGTCCATCAATGGTCATTCTCCTCAGATCTGCTGTCATTTAGGTTCCACTGCCTACAAACTATCTCTGACTCCCTAGCAGATGTTTTTTTTTTCCAAAGAGTGGGGCTGGGTGCCTAACCTTACCCCAGCCCCACAGGCCGTGGTACGGCAAAAGCCTGACTTGGTGCCCTGTCTGAGTAACATGAGCTGAGCCGACCCACCACATAGCTGAAGACTGACCGGAAGCCAACTCTCCATTGTCAGTCATGCCAACTGTAGCCACATGAGGCTATATGCTCAGCCACACTGTAGCGGAGAGAAACCTTGATTGCAACCATCCAATTTTAATCAGTCCTGTGTTGCTGGGCAGGTTTCCCTAAGGATGAGAGAACTGAAAAGTGGCTCCCCAAAAACCACAGCCCGCAATGGGAGCAGCTGCTGACGTGAATCTGGCCATTGCCTCCTCTGAGCAGGGGACTGACTGGATGAGGCACTTGAAAAGAGGAGCCAGAAAATGACTGGTGGCCTGGCTGGGGAAACTCATCAATCAGGTCACAAGCGTGTACTGCTCATTCAGCACGTGAGAGCCACTAAGAAGGCAAATATGTTGGAGAAGTTGACTGGAGTCCCACTGGACAAAGAAGACATGTACATGAAGAAAGATAATACAGAATGCCAGACAGCCTCTGCCTGGGTCACACAAACAGAACAGGAGGTAAGTGAGGGTCAGGGTGAATTTCATGTTGTCAGGACTAGTCCTTGAAGGAATGGTGGAGTGTGGATAGCAGGGTGGTAGTTAGGAAGGGAAGGAAAGCACTCCAGGCCTGAAGTCAAACTGTTCCCTTCCTTGCTGTGTGACTCCTCCATCCCTTTGACTTTCAAGACTCTGGGCGCCTGGTAGGGTAGGGGTGATAAAGATTAAAGAAGTAGAAACCTGAGGAAAAATGAGTTTCTGAAGAAGAAAGCAGGATCAGAAAACAAGATTCTCTATTTTATAATGTTGCTTTAGTTATCTGCCTCCTTACTAGAATGGAAACTCCATGGGAACATTACTTAGTCCGCCCATTCCTCACTATACACCCAATACTTCCAGTGCTATGATTGTAATTGACACACGACAGACAAGCAAGAAACAACTGTTGAACAAACGAATGGATGAATGCATTGTGAACACATGAATAAATGTCTGAATGAATAAATGAGCAGACTATATATAAAGAATCTCAAGACACTTATTAACTATTTTATACTTTAGATATAGCCTCATGGAGGGAGGGGCAGATTCTACATGAGGAAATCATGTTCTCAAGTCAGCATGGCCTGTGATTAGCACAGAAACAACCACACTAACATATTCATCAAAGACTATAAATGTATTTCAAATGATCAGGAGACTGGATCACCCAAAGTGACCAGAGCAGCTGAGACCTCCCCCTGTCATTTAGTGGCGTCTCAGGGAAATCAGAGATCCTCTGGAAGCCCATGAGCATCGTAGGAGAGTTATCAAAAACTTAAAGTCGAAGGAAGTAGAAAGAGAAAAATAAATAATAAGTAAATAGAGAAAGAAAACAAGGGAAAAAGTCCAAGTCTCACGGCTTCAGAAAACATGTTGAAAAATAAGGCCCCTTAGCTGCTAAACACAGAGCCAACATCCCCTTCCTGCCTGCTCTTAACAGCACACACCTTAATATCCTTCAGAATCATAACATCCCAGCTCTGGGGCCTGTCTGCCTTGCCAAGTAGTCAGAGGCTACAGGTGGTGGGGGAAGGGGTGGAGAAAGGAGAGAAGATTCCTTACAGAAAAGAAGCCCGTCAATTAGGAAAAATTGTAAAAGCTTTCAGACCAAGCAGAGGCTGGCTCTCCTGCACACACACACCAAATCCCTCCATTTCTTTCTTTCACTCAGATGGATGTAATTCGTAACAGATTTCACATTTACCAGAACCAGATTGAAACATTTTCCATGTCAATTTTGCTGGCTGGTTACAACCAAAGATCTTAAGAACCTCAAGAGACAGAGCTGATACCCATTTCCTCAACTGCTTCTCTACCCATGCCAGGGTATCCAGTGAGATTCCTTGAGAATCTCACAAGTGAGGGGCAGGGAAGGACAAGCAAGAAGTGCTAGGTTCGGGCTGTTTCAGGTCCTAAGCCCATCTTCCCCAGGTCCCATTTCCTGTGCCCGCTAGCTCATAGCTTCTATAAGAATTCTGTGGGATCATGAAGCACTTTGAAAGTACAATGAAAATCAGGGAGCTTGTCTCCAAAAATATGTACTTACATACAGGTCTGTACTTTTGGGGGAGGAGGAGCACATTTTCAGCTGGTATGAAGCCTAGCTGTGCATCAGAATGACTTAGCGAGCTTTTCAAGTTCCTTTGCAGCCCCTTCCCTTATCCACTCACACAGGACCTCTAGTGATTTCTTAAATACAAATCTGTATTTAAGAAATCACTTCTGTGAGTCCAGCTGGACTCCAATGTAGGACCAGGTGTTTGCGAATGACTGCCTTAAGGGCTCATGGACCTCGGGTTAAGGATCCCTAGGCTTTCTAAGGTCAAGAAAGGAAGGAAACTTTCCTTCATTGAGGCGGATAGTAATCCTAAGTACTTTCTCTAAATTAACCCATTTAACTTGATTTTCACACAGACCATGCGAAGGAAGGAATGGTGGTGGTGGTTGTGTGCCATGGAGTCAGTTCTGACTCATAGCGATCCTGTATAGGATTTCCTAGGCTGTAAAGCTTCACAGGAGCAGAAAGTCTTATCTTTCTCTCACGAAGGAAGTCATAGTACCCCCACTTAATAGATGAAATGCTAGAGACTCAGAAATGTGATGGGAACTTTCTGTATACATATGCAGCAAGTGGTGAGTTGGGGACTGAAACCAAGACCTGCCTCATTCCAAAGTCCTCTCTTCACAAGGCCTTGCCCATCAAAACCTTGCTTAGGTGGCATCTGGGTTAAGTGGCATGTGTCCCCAAGCTACGATGATACTTGTGCACACCTGTGTGTGCCTGTATCACAACACTCATCAAACAGGCCACCGCTGCCTGCTTACTTCGCTGTCCTTAGGACTGCAAGATTCCTGAGGGCAAGTTGTTTTATATTTAAGTTTTTATTGTGAACTGAGTGATAGTTTGCATGGGAGAACAATCACGTTGCACTCATTCTTTCATATTTCGTTTCATTGCAATGGTTACAATTCCCTCCATGTATCATCATTCAACAGTACCTGCCTCTATCTCCCGTTTGTTTGTTTTTTTATGTACACCAAAACACTCAGGAATATACAATCATCCAAAAAACCAAAGGGCACACTGCAAGCCTGCCCTCTGGCCACCAGCACATAGCCCCTACCCTTCCATGAGTCTAGAGTCCTCAGCTGCTCCATCTCTCCATGTCATCATCTCTGCCTGAGGGTGTGTTTTAGTCCCCTTTGAGTCTCCAGCCCTGAGCACAGGTGAGGAATCCCTGAATGTACAAAGAGTTAATGCCCTCAAATGCTAACAGAGAAGTCGGAGTTTCATGTCTACCAAGAGGTACACTGGAAGAAAGGTCTGGAGATCTACTGCTTCTGAAAACTCAGTCATTGAAAACTTTATGGAGCGCAGTTCTCTTCTGACACGCACGGGGGCACCAGGAGTCACAAATGACTTGATGCCACCTGGTTTAGCACAGTTGTGGTGACTGACAAGACAACGAACTGGAGGGAGGGAATGAAGAAAGGCAGAATTTTAGTGTAAAATTGAGCTGACCACTTCTCCTTTGTTGGTGGTGGTGGTGGTGGTGTTAAGTGGCATCTAGTCAATTCCAACTCATCACAACCCTGTATAGAGTTTCCAAGGAGTAGTTGGTGGGTTTGAAGCACCAATGCTTATCCTAAAGCACCAAACCAGGACTCACTACAGAAACTGGGAACTATGTCAATAGAAAAACCACTTCCTCAGAATGACTGGAGATTTGCTAACCTCAATATTATATGATACCAACGACTTCCGCATGGCTCACCAATAGGCAAAAAGTCTGAAACCTCTGAAAATGTATCCAGAGTTCAATTTAAGGTAGTACCAGAGAAAAACAGGAGCGCGGTGATTAGAGAGCTCAGGTGCTAACTAAAAAGTTGGTGGTTCAAACCCACATGCTCCACAGGAGAAAGCTGTGGCAGTGTACTTCCATAAAGATTACAACCTTGGAAACTTGATGGGGTGGTTCTATTCTCTCCTACAGAGTCACTGTGCGTTGGAATGAACTCAAAAACAGTGGGATTTTAGGAGATAAGCAATAACCCTGTGAGGAGACAGACTTCAGAAGGGAGCTGGGAAACAGAAGCAAAGGTAATCCATAGAGATGCCCCCAGAATGTTAGGCGCCTGGCATCCAGGGTGTAGGAATCCTATCACCCTAACAATGCCTGCTCTCATTTCTATCACACTGATGCCTGCCTTTTGTTTTCACCAGTATTACCTCAATCACCCATAGGGTCTCACTGTTGTTGCTCTTGTTGGGAATATGATTAAAGATGACTACATGGGGTTCAAAGCTTCTTTGCAAAGACAGACACACATATCATCTGGCCAGCTGCCTCTCAATGCCAAAATTCCGATTATAACCACCCAACTTCTGCTTGAAAGCTTTCGTGGATGTGGAACTTGTGACCTCTTTATATGTTCTATCTCAGTAAACACATCTTTACTGAACTCATACCATCCACCCACTGGTCTGGGATCTGCACTTTGAAGTAGTCCAGAATCCACTGATTCCATCTTCTACATGACCCCTTTACAGTAGAATTTAAACAGCGAACTACTATGTCCTCTCCAACATCTTCTCCCAGCTGTTCATTATGGGCACTGGGCAAGCACCCCTCACAGTGCATTACTCAGCTTTTCTAAGCACCAGTGTTCTCAGCTATTGGTGGTGGTTATGTGCCATGGAGTTGGTTCCCACTGGTAGGAAACCTGTATAGGGTTTCCAAGGCTGTAAATCTTTACGGGAGCAGAAAATGTTATCTTTCTCCCGCGAAACGGTTGGTAGTTTCCAACTGCTGACCTTAAGTTTAGCAGCCCGACTTGTAACCAACCACTACGCTACCAGAGCAATATGATAATAGTAAACAACTCGACCTCATGAGGCTATTGTAAGGATTAAAGCATACACTATATTTAAGTGATACTATGTCTCTAGGTCTCTTGGCCTGCAATAATTCAAAAAGCTACATTACTCTTATTTTTCTTCCTCCGGCCTACACACTGTTCATTCTTTTTCTATGAGTGCGGCTTGGGATTGAGTCCTGTTTTTAACAACCCCAACTACCAAAATACTTGGATGAATTTTTTTTTTTTTTTCCTCCACATGAACTATTCTCATGTCTGATCATTTGTTTGAGCAATTGAGTTCTGGAACCTAAGCATAGAACTCAAAGGTTTTCTTGTTTATTTCAGCTCTCCCATACCAGTCCATTTTGGCAATGTTGACTGTAATTCTGTTCTCCCCAAGAAAGGCCCAAGTGCTGTTGGCAGGTTCTCTAAGTAAGTCCAAGCATGAGCTCAAAAACTTTAGCCCAAAACAAGAGACCAGGAACTCTCCCCTTTGAGATGATTTGAATGTTTTCTAGGTGGAGAAACTGAGATTGAAGGAGATGAAGTAACTTACAGGAAATCTTAGGGCAGGTCATTACCTTTGTAAGTGTAGTAATGTACAGAAGACTGTCTAAGGGGCATAACGGCATGCTTTCCATATTTGTCTCCCCACCAAACAGCAACCCTCTCAGAGGGAAGGCAGGGTCTGGGTTCCTGGCATTCACCACCATGGATGCTGCGTTGAGTGCTATGCCAGACACATTCAATAAATATTTGTGGAATAACTGAGTACAGTATCTCATTTGACACTCATGACAACTCTCATTTTGAAAATGATTAAAGAAAAAAAAAACAAAAACAAACTAGGATCCAAAAGATTAAACAACTCACTCAGGGTCACCAGCTGGTTCTGGGAATCACTGTGATTAGAACACTACTACTGCCTGGCTCCCAAGCCAGCCCCTGACCTCACTGCCTATTTGCAAAAATGTTCTCAACAGAATACAGCACTCCTGATGGTCTGGGGAAAACTTTTTGGATTGTACCTGAGAACTTCTCTATACTGCAGTCACATGCCCCAACTTTTATCTAAACAAGACAAGTGGGAAAAACCTACCAAGACCTAAAATATCATTGAGCAGAGAAAATCCTTTAGCCTCTCCTCCCAAAGTGACTCATTCTTTGGTTCCATGGTCCCACTGACTCATCCAGTCGGGACATTTCACTTCCTCTGAAAGGAGAAGGGCTCCGTGCCAGGCTTGCCAATGCTACAGGCCCTGCTGGGCTTTCAAGCAGATGCTGGTTCCAGGGAAGAACAAGAATGGGAGCTTCTGTATCCTAAAGCCTACCCCACCAACTACACCCTCAGGCTGATATGTACACTCCTCTAGGCCCTTCACTCTTTGCCAGATGCCAGGAAAGAGAAGCAGCTCTTTCTTCTCATTTATAATAAGAAGTATCTAGGTGAGTTCTGGTGTGACACTGCAGGATAATGTGCTGGACTGCAAGGTCAGTTTGAACCACTACGTTGGAGGCTCAAGCTGACCAGTTGCTCCTCAGAAACTCTACACAAAGTTGCTACGGAGCAGAACCAATTACCCGGCACTTAACATCATCACCACCAACAAAGTGGTGCAAATGGTTAAGCACTCAACTGCTAGACATAAGACTAGTAATACATACCCAGCCAGAGGTGCCTAGAATGACATGCTTGTCAAGCTGCTTCTGTCCCAACCTTAAAACCACCATGGGGCAAGGTCTACTCTGCACACGGTAACTAATAATAACAATATATTTAGGGGCGTACGGTATTTCTGTGTGTGCATACATATGGATGTGTGCTCCTACCTGTATGTTTACCTGGGATCTCGACTTCCTTCCTTCCTTTCCTCCCTCCTTCCTTCCTTCCTTCCCTCCCTCCCTCCCTTCCTTCCTTCCTCTACCATGCACTCAATCTATGCTAGACATGGAGGAGACACACAACCAGATGAAATGCTTCCCATTCTAGCAAGCATGAGTGAAGACTCGGAGTGAGACCTGCTCAGGAGGCAGTGAGTGGACCCACCTGACCAAAATGAAAGAAAGAGAGGGCAGACCCTTAAAGGCCTAATGAAGAGAGTTCGAACTTTCTCCTGTTAGACAAGAAGAAACTATGAAAATTTCATTCTGAAGAAGGAGATGCCAACAGATGCCAGCTCTTAAAAGACCAGTCCAGTATTAGTGTACACAGTTCGGAGGGTGAAAAAATACCACAGGCAAAGTAACAAAAGCTCTTCCAAACTTACATCAAATAACTGGTGGAGCAAGGATACTTACTTTGTATTTACTAATACATAATCATCTGTGATCATCATCATGAGACTTTGATTTTTCCTTTTTAACCAATTGACTTATACTTTCCTCATCAATTCTACTTTCTAACGTCACACATGCCTGTTGCTTCCTTTAGTAATTCTCATTTCTGGATCTTTCCAATATGTGAATTCCCCTCTAGAGGCAATATTGTAGCAGCATTCCACTAATTTTCATAATGTTCTATACTAACAATATGGGCCTGAGTCAACAGTAGTGTGTAGTGTTTCTTAAAGTAGCTACCAATCAAACATTTAATGGGGTACTGGGCTGGATAACCTCAGAGAGACTTCCTGTCTTACATAATCTACGCAGCTAGGGTGCTGACTCCACCGATAGCTTCCTACTTTTTTCCTTGTGTCGCCTACTTCATTCATTAAGATCCTAAGACCATCAGTTCAGTAATCTAGCATCAGTAGGCCCAGGGAGTGTTCCCTACATTGTTAGCAATGCACTACCTGCTTACTTCTGTGCTCTGAACAGCCATGAGTGTTTGGAGGCATGGGACAATGCTTACATTTTTATAAAAGACCCTGGATTCCAAGTCTCCAAATGTTCATCTTAATGCTTTTTTAATCCGCTAAGTAAGTATTAGGCTATTCTAACCATAGAAAAGACCCCATTGCTACTGCCTTTTCATTTTCCTCTGTGGAAATGGTTTGAGTAAAGAGCACACTCACAGGCCTTTCTAAGAATCTGGTCTTCCAGCAGCTCCACAGGCTTCCCAGTGGGAACGAGGTCTTAAAGAACGCAGCCGAGGGTGCCCAGGGGCAAGGAAAGGAACAAGGGACAGAGAGGTTCACAGCCTTTCTGATATGCTCAGAAGGGGCTGAGATGCCAGATGTTAGCATCCAGCTCTAAAGATACGGACAACACCGTAAGACAATTACTTAGATCCCAACGCAGACCCTTTATCAGTCCTTCCATAGATCCCTGGATTGCATACAGAACCCAATCTATATACAGCACCAGTTCTGAATTAGTGCTTGTTCCATGGAACAAAGAACAACCCCCGTTTCATGCGGTGCCCATGCTGCCTACAGGTATACTGCAGAGCAGCAGCTAGCAGTGCAGAACCCTCTGGAGATACATAGTAAACACTAGTTTAGTTCTCTTCTCTTTCCATCAGCCCCCTGGCTCCTCAAAAAGTCTCCTGGAATCGGGGCCTGCTAAACTCATGGTTGTTGATAGTAGCTGAGGACTGTGGTCTGAGTGAAATGTTTGCCACTCCCCCATCAAACAATTTTCCTTTTATAAAAGACAGACAGTACATGTCTCAAGCAAAACAGCCCTTCTTTGGAGAATCCTCTTCCCCCATTATGTGCCTTTTTTACAGATGGAATTATGTCCCACCGAGAAATATATTTAAACCTTAACCTCTTTATCTATGAATGTGACCTTGTTTGGGGACACAGGGTGTTTCTTTAGCAGATCTGACCAGTTAATGAGGCCACACCACAGAGAAGGTGGTGGTGGTGGGTGCTGTGGAGTTGATTCTCACTCATAGCAACACTGTGGATAGAGCAGACTTTCCCCCATAGGGTTTTTGAGGTTGTAATCTTTATGGAAGAAGATTGCCAGGTCTTTCTTTTGCAGCACCAACTGAGTGGATTTCAGCAGTCAATCACTTAACTGGTACACCACCAGGGCTGAGTCCTAGTCCTTTTGGAGTTTTGTTGTTGTTGTTAAGTGTCGTCGAGTTGTTTCCAACCTATAGCAACCCTGTACAGGGTTTCCAAGGTAAGACTGGTAAGCTTGCAGTCCAGCGCATTAACCCACAGTGCCACACCAGGACTCCAATCCTTTCTGAGTTGTTGTTGTTGTTGTTAAGTGCCGTCGAGTCGGTTCCGACCCATAGCGACCCTGTACAGGGTTTCCGAGGGTGTAAATCTTTACGGGAGTAGAAAGCCTCATCTTTCTCCCGCGGAGCGGCTGGTAGTTTCGAACCGCTGACCTTAAGGTTCGCAACCCGATTCATAACCACTACGCTAATACCTTTCTGAGTATTATCTTATAAAAGAGGAGAACAGACACAGAAATACAGTCACAAGTGGAAGACAACACATGAGGATGTACCATGGATGTACCTACAAACCATGGAAGAACCTAAGAACCACCAGGACTGAAGTGACAAGAAAGGAATTTCCCCTAGAGTCCGTGATCCTAACTACACTCTGAATTAGGACCATAAGCTCCAAAACAGTGAGTAAATCAATTTCCCTTCTTTAAAGCAAAGCCACCCATTTTGTGGAGTATTGATTGTATGGCAGCCTTCAGAAACTAAGAGATCTTCCCTGTGTGCTGCACACCTGGGGTTTGAGAGAAACCTTCAGTCTGGAGAGACCTTGCGTCTTCCCACCACCTTACCTCCTGGGTATGTCTCCCTTTCCTGCAGAGCCTATGGGAAAGAACGCCAGAAGGTTAGAGAAGTGCCTGGAATAATGATAAGGGAAGGATGAGAAGAGATGCTTATATGCTTTCTGTGAGGCAAGATCTGCTTGAACTAGATTCAGTTTAGTTTTTCTTTTCTCTCTTTCTTTTTTTTTATTTAAAAAGTCACTGTTTAAGTTGAGGTTGAGTGTCTCTCTGGCTGCTTTCATTGCAAATACAAATCCAGAGGAGAAGATGAGAGAGAGGGAACAGCTACTTGACAGGCCCAGAAGCTGCTCTCCTGGTTGCTAAGCACCCAGACATTCATAAGCAGCCTATGATAGGCGGAAGGTACAGGCAAAGACAGATGTTCATCCACAAAAAAGGCTCACTAGATACTGAAGAGGCAGCATGGATGGAAAGGTACAGCCCAAGTTAACTCGGAAAACCTAGATAGGAATGGGAGAAAGGGGCTCAGCGGATCTGAACATCATGTCATCTGACACTTCTCAACTAAGTCACCCTTACCATGGTTAAAAGGAGCTCTAGCAGCATAGTGGTTACGAATTAGGCTACTAACCTCAGGGTCAGCAGTTCGAAACTACCAGCTGCTCTGCGGGAGAAAGCGAAGGCTTTCTGCTCCTGTAAAGATTTACAACCTCGGAAACCCTGTACAGCGTTGCTATGAGTCAGAACCGACTCCACGGCACATAACACCACCATCACCATGGTTAAACTGGCTGTCCTGGACAGACAGCTGGACTAGCCCACCACAAATACTGAATTCGCTCTGGAATCATCACAAATTACCACTGAGGTACAGGGTGAGCCAACACCACCTTTGTTATCAAAGACAGATTCATAACTAATCATAGAAGCACATGAGTCAAGTGGTGGCATTTAACCCCATGTATCCTGCTTTTAAGAGTCCTGGTGTGACACTGTTGGATAAGCACTGGAATTCTAACCTCAAGGAAGGCAGTTCAAACCCACCAGCCACTCCTCAGAAACCCTACACAGAGTCGCTATGAGTCAGAATTGACTTGCCAGCACTTGTCAACAACAGCAACAACAACATCACACTATTAAGGAGACCTGGTGACACTGCAGAATAAGAACCAGGCTGCTAACCACAAGGTTGGCAGATGAAATGCACCAGACTTTTAATTTGGGATGAAAGTTTATTTCTCCAGAATGATACCTGCCTTGGGATTTTATGGTATGAAATGTTCAACAATGCCAAGGAGAATACTGCAACTAGATAATTTAAAGAATGAATGGGCCTGAGATGAAAGTATTTCCTGGCTTCCCACTTCTAGCCAGATATATGGTTAAACTACAGAAAACAGACAAAACATCTTCTGTCCCTCCTATATGGAACCCAGCGGACAAGGACTGTAAAGGCTTACTGCTTTTAAGACTAAACTTAAAACTTACTCCACTCCCCTCCCTAAGAAGCCAGAGGATCCTTTTACAACATAAGTCATATCCATCATTTCTCTTCTCTAAATCTTGTATGACTGCCCATCTCACTCAAGGTAAACCCCAAAGTCCTTAAAATGGACTTTATATAAGCCCTCCATGATCTGCAGGGCTTATAATCTATTTTCTCATCTCCTACTAACTTCCCCCTTGCCCTCTCCATACCAGCCACAATGAGTCTTTGTGTTACTCAAACATCTAGGGTAGCTCCCAGTTCAAGGTTCTACAACATGTTTGTGGTTCATTTTTTCACCTTCAGATTTGTGCTCAAAAGTCACCTTCTCCAGAGCCTTGTATTCCCATTTAAAACTGCAAACCCAATTCCCACTCACTCCCAGGAACCCCCATACCCTTGCCCTGCTTTGCTAATTCCCATAGTACTTATCACCACGTAACACAATGCAGAATTGGGCAGTGTTTCCGTCTAGTCAGAACCAATTAGAAGGCACAACAACAAAAATACATATAAGCGTAATGATTTGTTTAGTGCCTCCCTGGCACTAAATTGCTAATGCACTCTCACTCTGCTGCTAACCAAAAGGTTGGAGGTTAATGTCCGGCCAGAAGTATCTCAGAAGAAAGTGATCTACTTTAAAGAAAATGCTGAAAAATCAACCACTGAAAACCCTATGGAGCATAGTTCTACTCTGATACACACGGAGTCATAATGAGTCAGAATGGATTTCTTAGTCCCCCACCAGAACCTAAGTTCCATGAAAGTATCCAATTTTATCTATTTTGATCACTGCTGAATCATCAGAATTTAAAACAATACCCAGTACATAGTAGCAAGTCAATAAATATTTGTTTAGTTAATTAAACTAAGGAGCTATCCTCCTTGGCTAGATACCAACTCATTACTCTGAAAACTGATATTAAAAAAAAAAAAAATGAGAAAGCACTTCTCCTGCTTTTTCTGTCAGACTGTATTTCAGGACAACCAAAGAGATAATGAGAGAACATTGTTATTTAGGGAAGAATTTCAGCTACTAAACACAAAGGGAGTGACAGAATCAAACAATCAACATTTCACAAGCCCTAGCGAAATAATGGATCTGGGTAACAATCATTAGTGGATGCTAAAACCATTAGATGAAAGGTTGATGGGAAACTCCATAATGGAGGGAGCAGGCTGATAATCTTGGAACCCGCTCAACGGCCTCTGAATCACTAAAAATGCTTTCTGATGTGATGTGTAGCAAGTGTACAGACCTCACTAGAACATTCTTGACGCTCCCTCCCAAGCAGATGGGAACCCGAATCCAACTTCTAGGTTGCAGAAAACATGGATTAAAAATGTTTTAAATCCAGACCCGTTGACCTCAAGTCAACTCTAATACAGTGACCCTAGAAGTCAGAGAACTACTTGGGTTTCCAAGACTGTAAATCTTTATGGGAGTAGAGAACCTCATCCTTTTCCCGAGGAGCAGCTGGTGGGTTTGAACCACTGACCTTTCGTTTAGCAGCCCAATACTAAGAGAACAATTAAATGCCAAGATGAGTATATAATCAGCCAAGTCAACACATGGAACATTTTACAATACAACTGACCCAATTATTTCAACAAATAAATGATACCCAAAATGGGAGGGGTATCAACTGTATTTAAAAGGAGATTTATGAGACACAACAAACAAATGCAATGAGCGATCCTTATTAGGATTCTGGCTCAAACAAGCCAACTGTCTGAAGAGATTTTGAGATATAATAAAGGAAATTTGAAAATGCACTGGGTATTTGATGATATTAAGGATTTATTGGGTGTGGTTGCTAATTACTGTCTGGGGTGATGCTGATGTTGTTCTCAAATCAATTCCAACTCATAGCAACCCAATGTGATAGTGTAGAACTGCCCCCATAGGGCTTTCTAGGTTATAATATTTACAAGAGCAGATCCCCAGGTCGTTCTTCCTCGGAACTGCTGGTTAGGTTCACATCAGTAACCTTTTTTAAAAAGTTCTTATTGTGAATTGAGTGATCGATTATATGGGAGAACATCTGTTTTACATTCATCCTATCATACTTTGTTTCATTGCAATGATTACAATCCTCTCCATGCATCATCATTCAACAGTATTTGCTTCTATTCCCTCTGTTGTTTTTCTTCTTTAGATGTACATGAAAACACTCAGGAATATATAATCATTTAAACAACCATCCCAAGGACACATTCTACAAGCCTGCCTCCTGGCTGCCAGCACACAGCCTTTCTCTTTCCATGAGTCTAGAGTCTTCAGCTCCTCTATCTCTCCGTGTCTTCATCTTTGCCTCCAATTCTGGTGTCGCTGCTTCTCTGGGTAGGGTCCCACATTCCACTTATGCTCGTCTCCCCTGATGGTCCTAGGGTCCTCTGTTCCTGGGCTGTAAGAAAAATTCTCCCCACATCAACAACCTTTGGATTAGAAGGCTAGCACTGGTGTGTAACTGAGACTCCTTCCAAAACTCTGCTAGAAATGTACACTGACGTTATTTACAAGTGAAATTATAGATTAGCTAAATTTTGCTTTCAAATGTTCCAGAAAAAATAATTTTGAGAGAAATAGATCAAACAAAATAGGCAAGCATGGATAATTGTTGAAGCTGGAACTGGGAGATGGATACACACATGGGAATTCATTTTACAAGTCTCTTAACTTTGATTATGCTTAATGTTTTCCATTATAAAATGTTTTTAATAAAACTTTCTCTTTTCTAGGTGAATGCAATGAAGTAAAAAAAATTCAAAGTACTTAGAATAGTTGTGTGCACCCCAACAGCTCTGAATGGAGGGTCAAATACTAGAAGTAAAAGAGTGTTTATTTATGACCTTTGTTGTTGTTGTTAAGTGCCACAGAGTCAGTTCCAACTCATAATGACCCTATATAGAGTTTCCTAAGTGCGGCTGGTGAGTTTGAACCATCGACCTTGAGGTTCAAATCAACCTTGTGGTTGAGTGCTTATCCTACACTGCCACACCAGATCTCCTTCATAACTTCGTGGTGGTGGTTATTTGCCATGGAGTCAGTTCCATCTCACAGCGACCCTGTATACGGTTTCTGAGGCTATAAATCTTTACAGGAGCAGAAAGCCTCATCTTTTTCCCATGGAGCAGTTGGTAGGTTCAAACTGCTGACCCTGAGGTTAGCAGCCTGGCTCTTAACCACTATGCTACCAGAGCTCCTTTTTATAACTTTAGATGTACTCAATAATCTTGCATCCCTATTAGAATATGGCCCTCTGGTTTTTATCCTGAGACAAAGATCAGACACTCTGGTGACTTCTAGAGTCCTCTCTCTTGCCTGAGAGCACTGGAAAGACTGGTCATTCATTTATATGGTTTCCTACTTACTTTTTCCATGTAAGGCCACACCTCCCTCTCTCTGTCTGCTTCCTTCCCCTTGGGCAACTCCTTAGTCCCTTCAGTGAGATGTTCTTTAGCCACATCTAAATCTATTACATAATAAATTTAGTGAACTTGTGTGGAAAATATTAAAACTTACCCTTTGATGTCTGCTGTTGATCCTAATGAGGGAGGAGAGCGAACTTTTATTGAATTCCAGGCCCTTAAAAGGTAGGTATTATTGTCTCTGTTGCCCAAATGAGGAAACTAAAGTGCAGAGAGACTGGGTAAGTTACTAACTGTCACAGAATTAATCATAATAATAGCCGATATGTAAATGGTACTTAACTTTCTATCAGGTATTGTTCCACTATTAACCCATTTCACCCTCACTAAAACCCTGCAATACAATCAATCAGAATGCTCCTTAAAAGGGAAGACTTATCAGGAGAGGCCAGTCCCTAGAAAAAGGCATCATGCTTGGTAAAGTAGAGGGTCAGCAAAAAAGAGGGAAGCCCCCAACGAGAGGGACTGACACAGTGGCTACAACAAGGGACTCAATCAAACATAACAATTGTGAAGCTGGCGCCGGACTGGGCAGTGTTTCATTGCAGTGGGAACTGACTCCACCACACCTAACAACAAAGGCACTTAACAACAACCCTGGGAGGTAAGTACTATTGTTACCCCATCTTATTCATCAGGAAACTTTGGTACAGAAGGTTAAGTAACTTGTCCAAGGTCACAAACCTGGTCAGTGACTAGATGGGGGAAGGGGGTGTGCTAGGACTTGAGCTGGGTCTTGAAGATGAGAAGACAGGGCTCAGGTTGGGAGAAGGAGTATCTCACTCTTGGGAGAAGATACATGGACACAAAGATACATGGAAACACGCATTGCAGACACATACATCTAATTTCCAACAAAAGGATTACACATCTCATAGATGCTAAATAAGGCCACCACATATCCTAGTACGCCTGGGTCAGTCCTGTTGTCCCTATGTTATTATTAATAGTGCCCTTTCATTCTTAAATGGGCCTCACTTTGGGTGACAAATTATGTTGTTGCTGTTGTTATGTGTCGTTGAATCGGTTCTGACTCATAATGACCCTTCACAGGGTTTCCAATAGTGGCTGCTGGTGGGTCTGAGATGCTGACCTTGTGGCTACCAGTCCAGTGCTTGATAAATTATGCTTTATAAATCCCCATACCAGGGCTTGATAAATTATGCAATTATAATCTCTTCCAAGGTAAGGAAACACAAAATCACCAATTAATGAAAACCTGTTGAATGAAAGGTAAATGATTTCATTTTTATATTGACAGACTTTCCTGGAAGTGTAGGACTAACCATGTAATGGTCACCAGGGTATCCTAGGTCGCTCCCTTAAATTCTGTGACTCATAACCCTTCCCTAGCAACTCTCCTTAGATTTAAACATCATTCTTCTCCCAGCTCCCCTGGGTCATCATACCAGATCTCTTGGACCATCGAGAAAGTAGATGTGGATTAAGGCAAAACTTTCATTTTTCATTTATCACACCTAAGAGATGTCCTTAAGTGTATCCTTATTCACCATATACTTGTGCTATGTTGGAAAGAGACTCCTGTCCTCAAATGTCCCTGCCATTCGGAATGCAGTACTTCCTGATGAATCCCTCCCTCAGATCCTCAGTCACCTGCTTCTTCACGGTTGGCCAGCGCCTCGCTTCCTCTCCCTAACCCCATGTCTTCTCTCAGTGGGCAAGGTTCATCAGGGCAAGTCTATTGGGTTTCCTCCAATTTGGGCAATTTGTAGTATCTAATTCACTTGGCTCCCTTATTTGCACGTCATCTCCTTAGTGTGACATTAAGATCATCTCATTTCCCTAACTCTAGCATGCTATCCTGGTGTGGTGCTGTGAGTTAATGTGCTGGACTGCAAAGTCATTTGAACCACAGGTCAGTGGTTCCAGCTCATCAACCGCTCCTTGGAAACCCTATACAGGGCTGCTGTGGGTCTGAACCAACTTGATGGCACTTCACAACAACAACAATCATGCTATTCTAGTTCATTGTGAGTAAAGATTCCTTATCTTTATGGGGAAGGAGTCCAGGTGTGATGCTATCTCATAATCACTCCACCACAAGGTCAGTTTGAATCGCAGGGTCAGCAGTTCAAACTCACTAGCCACTCTTCCAAAACCCTAGCCAATCTTCCAAAACCCAGAAAGATTTGAAACTTATCTTCAAGTCTGAAGTCATTTTCCCAGCTCTTCATTCCCTGATGTGGGTCTTCATTGCTTCCTAAGGCACAACTGGCAAGATCTTTGGACCTATATATTCATACTTGCATTTTGAGCTCTTTAGAAGAAAAGTGTGACATAAAATGTTGAGATTTTATTATCATCATTAATAATATCAATTTTTAGAGCTGAGATAATTTGGTCTTGATTCATCACAACCATATGGCACTTATTGGACAAGCACATCCTTACTTAATTAGAGGACCAAGAGCTCCTGGTGATGTGGCAAAGGTTCACAAAGCCTTTTGAATCAACATTAGAGTAGGAGTTAACCGCTGGCTCAATCCGTGAGAATAGAGGTTAAGAATCCCTTTGGTTTTTCAGCTGACTCCAGGTGCTGAAGTGATACCTGGCTTCTCTTTTCTGTGCCCAAGTTTCCACATTTACTTCAGACATTCTGTACTGCTACAGAATGATATATGCTGTATTAGTTAGGATGATGCTAACTTTTGTACCACTTTAACAACAACAGAGTGCACTGCATACTCACACTCCACAGCATGAGGAACATCAATATGATCAGCTTTCCTCTACAGTGACCCAGTGACCAGGCTCTGTACTCCCTTAGGACATTGTACATACTGGACTCCTCACCTCAGGGTCACCGCATTTGTGGTTCCCTCTGTTTTATAATGACCTTTCCGTAAAAACTCTAATAAGGGGCTTCATATCATCAGATAAGAGCTCAAATATTCTTACTTCTGTGAAGCCTTCCCCACTGTTGTTGCTGTTGCCCTGATTCATGGTGATCTTCCGCCCTCCGCCCCATCCACAATGAACAAAACACTGCACTCCTGCACCATGCCCATGATCGATCTCAGCTCACACTGTTGGGATCCATCGGGTTTTCATGGGCTGATAATCAGAACACCAGGTCTTTCGTCATAATCTCTGTCTGGAAGTTCTACTGAAACCCACTCAGCTTCATAGCAGCACACAAGCCCTCACTAGCAGATAGCAGCTGACTGCAAATGTGGCACACTGGATGACATCAAACCCATCCTTCATGTGGTATCACCAATGACCTCATTGTCCCTAACTACCCTACTATTCAGGTGCGTCCAACCCAAGCCATAGTATTTTCAATAGCCTCGTGTATGTGAAAGTTGGACAGTGAATAAGGAAGACTGTAGAAGAATTGATGTATTTGAGTTATGGTGTTGGAGAAGAATATTGAAAGTATCATGGACTGACAAAAGAACAAATAAATCTGTGTTGGAAGAAGTACAGTCAGAATGGTCCTTAGAAGCCAGGATGGCAGACTTTGTCTCTCATACTTCGGACATGTTATCAGGAGGGACCAAACAGCATGCTTAGTAAAATAGTTGTTGTTTTTAAAGTGCTGTGGAATCGGTTCTGACTCACAGTGAACTTGTATAGTATTTCCAAGGTACAACTGGTAAGTTTGAGCCGCCAACCTTGTGGTTTGAGCTGACCTTTCAGACCAGTGTTTCATCCCACAGCACCATACCAGGACTCCTGATAAAGTGGAGGGTCAGTGAAAAAGAGGAAAACCCCCAATGAGATGGTTAGGCAAAGTGGCAGCAGCAATGGGCTGAAGGACAGGGCAGAGTTTTGTTCTGTTCTGCATAGAGTCACTATGAGTTAGAACCAACTTGACAGCACCTAACAACAATTAAATTTAAGTTAAGTGCCATTGAGTCAGATCCAACTCATAATGACCCTGTATAGGGTTTCCAAAGAGCATCTGTTGTGTCTGAACCACGGATCTTGTGGTTCAAAGCCACCTTGCGGTCCAGTGCTTTATCCCACAGCGCCACACCAGAACTATCGCTCCAGGCAGTCTCCATTTCATTACCTTCAAAAACATTTTTGAAATGGTCTGTTTAGTTGCTTATGTCATTTCTCTCCTCTCCTACATAGAAAGACAGCATTTCCAGCACTTGCAATCCCTGACGTTGTTGTTGTTATGTGCCATGGAGTCAATTCCGACTCATAGCGACCCTGTACAGGGCTTCTAAAGCTGTAAATCTTTACAGGAGCAGAAAGCCTCATCTTTCTCCCACAGAACAGCTGGTAGTTTCAAACTGCTGACCTTGCGGTTCACAGCCCGATTCGTAACCACTACACTACCAGAGTTCCTTGATAGGCACTCAAAAAATATCTGTGGAAGAAAGGAAAGAGGGGTGAAGGGGAAAAAAAGGAGGTTTAAAAAGACTCAGTGATGGCCCCAAGGCCACGTACCCAGAGAGTGGCAGTACCTGAGCAGAAGCCCTCTTTCCCCACTACAGTCTCTTCTTGACAGACTGCACCACAGGGTGGTGGTGTGTAGCAGGACATACCCACTACTCTTTTCCAGCTTCTGCTTTACAACTTGGCTGGACTAGGAGACTCATGAGACCAAAGGCCAACAGTTCAATTGCTATGAGGATCAACTGGTTTAGTTCCAAGGAAAGTTCTGTTCCATCAGATACAGCTCTAACTCTGGCCAACAGCTACAGAACATATTACCCTGACAGGTCACCATGCCCGTGCCCTGGCCTTCAGAAAGGATGTCGGTAAGCTTTCCAGACCCACAGTCACCTCACTTAGTCTGTGGTAACCTGGGGAAAGAGTTCTTAGTAATCCAGTCCTGCACTTGAAAAGCTGGATGCCTGAGTCCATCTCCCCCTACCACAGGCTGTCTGAGTCACACAGAGGGGACAGTCTGAGATGAAGAAGCCACGTTCTTCTCCTTGCCTTCAGGAACACTTAGCCTCCTGTATATTGGGAGGGTCCCACTCCCATTGAGAAACCCAAGTCAACCAAATACCCCTCAGGAGTCCCTACAGGCCTAGAGAGTTCTCTCTCGAACCTCAGAACCTGCTAAGCAGTGCTAGCTGTGTCCCCCTTTGCTAGGGAACTTATCTGCCGCCAATCGGTCTGCTTCAACCTACCTCAACCTCTCACGCAACATTTCCCTCATCTTCCTTCCTAATGAACGAGGGGGAGAGACAGTAAAAGCGCAGGTAGGCAGAAAAGAACTTAAGTCTTCTTCCACTCTCCATCAGTTCTCAAAGTTCTCAGACACATTTTGAATTCCTCAGGGAGTAGGAACTAGGAGTCTTCTACCTCCACTCCCTGCTAGGTTGGAACATAATGTCTTTAAGATGGTGACTCACTAAAACAGTGAAAACTGACTAATTATTTTGATCTTCTTGAAGTCACTTGCCTCATTAGTAGATACTTTCCATCCTGGGCCAAGACCCAGTCCTACAGTCAAATTCGTATTCATCAATTTTACATGAAGGGACAGGACAGTCTAGCTCGTTGCCTCTTTTTGGTTCATGTTTTAACTCCTCTTGCTCCTGTTCTAAAATGGACTTTTCTCTCTAAAAATGTGTATCTGACCTAAATCACAGGACCTGTTCCCACACTGGAAAGGGTGTTCACTTGATGCTGAAGTCATATTCAAAAAGAAGGAGACTAAGCAAAAATTTCACTACCTCAAAATGCAAAGCACTGGCCAGACTTAAATCAGAACTAAGATTCACAAATTTAACAACCAGCCAGGACTGCATCTGAGTATTTCATTTCCTGAGCATCTACTATTTGCTAAAGACTGGGCTAAATGTCAGGGAAAGAATAATGGAAACCAAGACACAGTACCTGCCAAAACCAAGCAGGGGCAACTTCCTGTTTCCTTTTATTCTGTGCTCTGTTGTATCGCTCTTTCCCAACTCCTGAGATTCACCCCTACTCCCCACTTCCACTGTCCACAGATTGAACATCATGGATAAGTTAACATACTTCTCCAATCAGCATCTTCTAACATCACGGGCCTTCATAAGTAAGAGAATTCTGAAGGCAGTACTTTAATTCATATAAGTTACACCAGTGGCAGAAATTTCAGGCCAAGAGGCAAGGAACTCGTAGACAAACTTGGAGTAGACCTCATAAAACCTCTAAATAATAGCATAGGAGTCCAAATAGCCCTAATTCTACAAACCAATGAAACAGAAACTGACAAAATGTCAAATGTGACTTAACTTGAAAATCATGCCGCAAGCACATTCTCCCACTTTCTGGTATTTCTGCCAAATTCAGGGCCTGGCAGAAGAGAAAGAAACCATATGGGTAGGTACGCCATGTTGACAGGCTTAGTTGGCAGAGCAGAGAGTCAAGCAGCCAAGGAAGAACATGAGATGTAATTAGATTAGGGCCTAATTAGACTAGGGAGGTCAAGGGCTGTGGTTTAGTCAGGTGCACATTCCCAGGCCAAGCCTAGATCAGGTACCTAGTAAATATCTGGACTGATGTGCTCACAGGCTCTAGGCTAGAGACAGAGCAGAGAAAAAATTGAGAGCCACATAAGACATGTGATCTTGAATGGATTGAGTTGTGTGCCTCCAAAATACATGTCCACTTGGCTAGACCATGATTCTAAGTGGTTTGGCAGTTATGTAATGATGTGATTTGGTAGGTGTGTATTGATGTCATCATCCCTCATGATGTGATCTGCTGTCATCAGTCAATCAGTTGTAAGCGGACTGGAGTGGGATAACCCTGATCCAATGTAAGGGATGTGGCCTTTATCATCTTTTATTTTACAAGAGATGAAAGAAGAGAGAAATGAGCAAAGCAGAGACCTCAGTACCACCAAGAAAGAAGAGCTAGAAGTGCATGTCCTTTGCACCTGGGGTTTCTGTGTTAAGAACCCCAGGTCCAGGGAAACACTGATGCTGAAGCTCATGGAGATCTTCAAGGGATGCCAAACCCTTTGAAAGAAGACAAGGACTTTCTTCTACAACCTATAAAAAGAAAACTCTCCCCTAGAGCTGTTGTCCTAAATTTGGCCTTCTAGCATCCTAAACTGTATGAGCGCTGTTGTTAAAGCCGTGCACTTATGGTATTCCTGTTACAGAAACACTAGAAAACGAAGACAGCCCTGAGTAAAATGACATCCATCAAAGCCAAACACCAGGTAAGTAATTCACCAATCACCACACCAGACTCTATAATCCCATGAGAAAAGTCTCAGTTGACAGTTGCATGTAAGCAACAGCATTTGAGAATTATGCTTCTGTCTCTCCAACTACTAAAACCTGAAGTTTCATAAACTGAACATAGGATCAGCTGACAGAGGGAAGCCCACTCGGTTTTTTTCAAGTATAAAGACTTGAGCTCCTACTGAGAAGTAAAGCTCACAAAAATGTGTTATGCTGAAGGTGAGCTGGACTCCAGGGTCCTCTTCCCAAGAAGGATAGATACGTGTTGCTTCTGAGCATTTCATCATAAGCCCCAAGTCATAACAGGACAAACAGAGGTTCTTTGCTCTCCAAGAAGCCTGGCAGAGGGCAGGACACTCAAGGAAGTGTCATTGTGCTAATGTCTTATAACCAGAAAAAGATGGAATCAAAATGCCCATCACATTGCCGTTAGCATCTCCTGAGGCCCTCAGGGGACTATCATGGAATATTTGCCCAAGTTTTCCAACTTGGGTACTCTCCTCCCAATACAATGGGTCCACACAATTGGATTGGGTCCAACTAAGCCAATCTCCCCCTCTCTGAGGGCTTAAAAAAAAAATCAAATCCAGGGGAATTTATATTAGACTGTTTAAGAGCATATGGAATGACCAAATACCTGTTGTGATTCAGGAGGTCTAAAAGAAGAGCCAGAGAAATTCAAAGGCTTTTAGCCACCTACAGTGCATTCATATGCTCTGTTTTATACTCCTATTACCTAAATCTATTCATAAGCCATAGAACACTACCAAGTATATTTTTCTCTAATGGCATCATTTAAAGACTAGGCTCAAAGGGCTGTGTATAGTGCTCTGAAAACACAGTCCCACGGGAACTCCTAGATGCAGTAAGGCCAAGTGAGGGCATTATGGGATGCTCAGAGTATTAGAGCCGTAAAAGATGTTAATAATCAGCTAGTTCAACCTTTCCTCTTACCAAACAGAAAAGTAAACTCTGCTTTACCCAATAGTATCCCAAATATCTTCCAACAGCTCTGGCTCATTCTTCATAAAGATGCCAGGCAATTTTTCTGAGACATAGTTCTAAGCATTTTATTCTTCCGATTAAAGCCAGTCAAATACCAACCAGTCAAATTCTTCCAATAGTCCTATGAAGAGGTATTATTATCACCATTTTACAAATGAGAAACTTAGACCTTGAGTAGGTAATTTATAAGGTAACTGGCAAACCCCTTTACCCACTACACTGGATGAAGAAAGAGACCTCAAAAGAAGAAAAATCCCTCTCATTTTCGATACTCCTTATATATTTCACTTCCAAAATAGGAGGCATTTTAAAAGGATCCAGTGTGTACAACCACCTGAAGATCCTAAATATGTTCCAAAATCATAAGAATTGGTCAACTGAAATTTAAAGACGTTTGCATTTCTCTTGTCTTTGGGAATGAGAAAACCAAAGACAGACAACAGAAATTGAATACATCTGTCTGTTCCCAGCTGGCGAGGAAGGGGACAAGTCAGAGGGCTACAGATAAACATGGCACAAACGCCCATCATCCCAACAGTACAGAGCATTTGCTGGGTCTAACAGGCCTGGAGAACTGTTTGAGGCAGCCTGATGTAACACATCTCCCCAGAGATAATCAATCTCTGAGAAAGCTTTGGAGCACTAATAGGATTAATGGGAAGAAGTCACGTCTTTGAAGTTTCACCCTGTCCTGTTTTATCAAAAGCTATTTCTTCACCAGCTACATGCCCTCTGCAGTGTATGTCATTACTGTTGTTTCTTTTTGCTCTCTGAGCATTTATTAAGATTTGGCTTTCTGGTTCTCCTTTATCTTCTGGAATTCTTTCTGATTCAAGGTTGTTGTTGTTGTTGTTGTGAAGTGCCGTCAAGTCGGTTCGACTCATAGTGACACTGTATAGGGTTTCCAAGGAGCAGATGGTGAGTTTGAACTACCTACCTTGTGGTTCACAGTCTGTGCTGATCTTAGAGTGCCACATCAGGAGCCCACTAATTCAGAGAGTCAGTGTTAAAAATTCTGTGCTAAGTTCAACTTCAATGATGAAGATAGGATATGGGCGATCTGGCTGGGAGTCCGTAAGTCTAGCTTATCTACCACTGACGAAAAGGCATTAATTTGGGTCAAACTGTTTAGAAGGTAACACTCATGTAACATACAATTTTATACTTCAACATAAAAGGATGATGTAAGTTTCATTTCCTGATTCTTGCTCACGGAAACCAGGTTATGTTCATCATGCCATTTTTCAGTTGGTAAGAGTAAGGCACCCAATGTTAGCTTAAATGACTTTTCCAGCATCTCAGAGCAAGGCAGTTCAAAATGTTGATTCAGATCCTAGGTCTTTGCTTCGTTTATACTGCTGAGGTCACTAAGCCACCTTCTACCTTTAAAGCTTGAGAAGGCTTCAGCTGAACCCAACTGAACCCAGAAAAGCAAAGATGATAGTGGAATTGTTGCTTTCAGTAGCTCTGTCCTTAGTGAATCACCTTCAAAAGGAGATGTCTCATTAAAACAGTTTATCATTTAATTTGCTGCATTTTTCTCAATTTGATTACAAAAGTCAAGGTTTACCCTTGACTTATTTGTGCTGGCAGGTAGCAAAACAAGTCTTATTTGATTCTCTCACCAGAAACCTGAGACTCTAGAGAGCCAATCCATGATTTTGGAAGTCTCTTCCAATTTCATAAATTATGGAGCTCCATTAAAATGCTATCGTGTGCATAATTAGCACTGCCAGTGTTCTTATTAGGACTGAAACGATTTTCCTCAAATCATTACACTACTTATTAAAATGATAATGGCATTATCTTAAAACACAACCAATAGTTTAAAAATTAGGAAATGTTCACAGAGGAATCAGAAGGCACACCCCTTCGCTTTCTGCCCCCCTGCCCCATCTGCAGTTATAATTATTACTGCCACCTGGTGTGGTACTGTAGCCTATGAACTGGTCTGCAGTACAAATCCACCAACCAACCTTCAGAAATCCAATACAGGGTCCATTATTTCTATACAGGGGCACTATGTGGTGGAACCTACTCTACGGCACTTAACAATAATACCAACAACAAATGAGTAAAGAACTTACTTGATGGCACTTACAACAGAGTCCTGGAATGGTTCTGTAGAAAAAGCATTGGACTGTTCATCATAAGATCAGCAGTTCAAATCCACCAGTCACTTCGAGGGAGAACGATGGGGCTTTCTGGTCCCAAGAACCCTAAGTAGGGTCTCTGTAAGTCAGAACTGACACGACTGTAGGCACTTAACTACAACACCCACTATTTTATGTAACACTGTACTGCACAGATATTATTTCATTTATTCCTTATCTGCTTCGTGAGGTGCGTATTAACTCCAAGTTTCTGATGAATAAGATGGTGTTTAATGAGGTAAATTGTTCAAGAACACACAATTTGGAAGTGGTGGGATTAGGATTTAAAACCAGGTTTGTGGGACTCCCAGATCACGGTTTCTAAACATTATATTCAACACTGCTTCATCTGCCCTGTGACTTTCCTCTGCAATCAGATTATTTCCCGCCCCCCCCCCTTTATTTCTAAATTATGAGAGGGTTTCAAAAAGGTCATGTAAAAATGGAATTAAAAGATAATGGAATTCTTCCACAAACTTTTTGAAGCCCCTCACACATATGCATACAACCAAATCATAGTGTGGGTGATAAATCAAAGGCAGCTTAACAGGCTTTAATATAGGGAGGGCATATAGACAATGAAATCAATGAGAATCTCTCTTGATTAATATACAGTTAGGCCTAGAACTTTAAAGATTAGATGTTTCAATTCAACTCTTTTCATTTTCCAGATAAGAACTAAGTAAGACCCAGAGAGGTGAAGTGACTTGTTAGGGTAACAAAACAAGGTCTCTAAGTCACTATTTTTTCTATTACTTGCCACTTTGTTGAATCGAATAAAATGTGTCAGCATCCATTCGTACCCGACACACCCAACCCCTTTGAAAAAGAGGAAAGATAAAACTGATTCAGTGTCTGTCTCCAAATAATACAAAGTCAGAACCTCTGTCCAGGAAGCAATCATAAAACAATGCAAGGGAATATTTAATAAAGTGCCAACTCGGATGACAAACAAGAAGGTCATGTGCATTCTGGGAGTGGAGACATCATGGAGGAAGCAGGGTCTTACAGGCATGGATTTAAATGGACAAAGAAAGGCGTGGAGACTTTCCAGGCCCAGGGGCAGGAATGAGAAAAGGCAGCGAAGTAGACAACCTGGTTTCCCCGTTACTCAGGCAAATCTAAAGAAAAAGTCAATACTTTTGATATCTGCTGTGCAAAGTATGAACATTTTGCTTCAGCAAGGTCACAGCTCTGGTACAGGTGGCTCCAGTTATGTTTTAGATCAGTCACAAATAGCCCTTGCTTTGTACTAGGGCTATGACCCTGCCAAACCATCATCATCACTGGAATGCCTAAGAGGCCAAGTGAAACACACAGAGACGCCAGAGTCATTGCAAAATCAATCCAAAATCCAGGGAGCGGGGGAGGAAGGGCCTGACTCAGCAATGGTAAACACACTTGCCAAACTCTTTTGGCACCTGGACCAGGCTTGAAGACATTGCTGGATCCCATATTTCTGTGAACCTTTACAACAAGCTGAAAACCATTTTCTTTACCCCCTTGGAAAAGAGAAGAGGCAACACATTTTGTCTACCATTGAGGGTTGATAAGAAAAGTGGGGAGTCTTGTTTCTAGGCTATGAGTATAGGGTAGAAGATAATGGATTACAAAAAAAGAGCACAGAATGTACAGGCTAAAGATACAAGCATTTATTTACTGTATGAACTCGATGCTTAAGCCATGTCAGCATCAGCTTCCTTATCTTTAAAGTGAGGATATTAATTCTGCTTACAAGCCTATCTGTTGTTATGAGGCTCAAAGGACACATGAGAAAATTCAGCATAAATTTTAAAGCCTTATATAAATCTCAGTCATTATAGTTTTGAATAGGGACAACATGGCTATAGATTTTTCCAGATATACTGACATATAAGGCTTTAATGAAGGTGCTCAAGAAGCCCACTGCCTAATATTGGTTCTCAATGAAGTGGTTCACAAAAACACACCAAACCGTGAAATTTCATCTCAGGAGAATTCCATGTTTATGACCTAGATACTAACTCTGGGCAAGGAGCACTGTCACTATGGATAAAAACAGTTACCCTTTGTGAAATCACAACCATGAGCCAGTGTGCTCAAGATTTGATATTCATCATCCCTAACCCTCATTGTTATGAAGGCATTTTTACTCCCTTCAGTCCTTCTATGTCTTTATCCATTTCTAGTTCTTCTTACACTACAAATCACAAGGTTCGAGCCTGGCAGCTGCTCCTCAAGAGAAAGTTGAGGCTTTCTGCTCCTGTGAAAATTCAAAGCCTTGGAAACCCAATACAGGGTCACTAAGAGTCGGAACTGACTCGATGACACTTAACGACAACAACAAAGGTCTTTTTACTGGAGGAGAAGGAACCTGGCAGCACTGTAGAATAAGCACTAGACTGTTTACTAAAAAGTCGGTGGTTCAAACCCATCGGTCAGTCCTTGAGAGAACAATGAGGCTTTCTACTCCCATAGAGCCTCAGAAACCCTATGTTGTTGTTGTTAAAAGTGCCGTTGATTCAGTTTCAACTCAGAGCAACCCTATACAGGGTTTCCAAGAAGCAGCTGGCTAGCTGGAACCACTGACCTCACGGTTCAAACTGACCTTGCAATCCAGCACATGATCCTGCAGCACCACAACACACCCTATACAGGGTGGCTGTGAGTTGGAATCGACTTGATGGCAGTGGGGATTTATAGAAGGGGAACTAATACTAAGATGCTTAACTGTCTTGTGAATATTGGTTTCCCTTGCCTACTATTGTAAAATAGACACTTGATTGGGATACAAAGGAATGTGGGGAAAACATGATTACAGAAAGCTTGTAAGCCCATCTTCAACCTATAACTGATAGGAATACCTAAAGGGGTTCTAGAACTTGCCCAGTGAAATAGGCCTCTTGCAGAGCCTTTGCAGTATATATGACCTTAGGTGGAATCCTGAGCCCATCCAAAACCTTCTGAGGTGGGACATTCCCTCTAGAAAGGACAAGCAGACCAGCCTGGAACAGCTAGAGTGAAAGAAGATATAACTTCAAAGAAAGATCAGCAGGAAAAACCCAAAACAAAAATGCCAGTCTGATTGGCTACTACAGGAATAAGCAAGTTGTTCGCTGGGAAGCCATCAAGGCAAGTAATCAAGTCCCTTTAGGACAAACACCCCTCTAAGACTAAAACTCAAAGGAAACAAACACATGAGCAGGCATGTAAGCTTGCTGGCAACTACACTGGTCTACTGATGAGCAGAAGAGGGGGAAAGACAGCAATGAAGAAATGGGCTGAGTTCAACCATGTTCCAGAAACTCCCACTGACCTGGAGATGAGAGCGAGAAGAGGAAGGGCTGGTTGATCCAAAGTGTGGTGAGACCTGGGGACACCTGAGGCCATGGACGAGGACATAGTCATGGAGGGCTGGAGCTGAGAGTGAAGCATCCAGTTTATACGTAGTGAAGGGAGACACACAAGAACACCCACACTTGCAGACAGTACCCATTTGACCTAGCCTTGATGGCTTGATAATCACAACTCGACTAGAAGAAGATAAAAAATTTTTTATAAAAGAAACGTGGATAAATTGCTACAATTTGATGAACCTGACCTATACTCATGGATTTAGTAGCTCAAAATACCAACAGAGAGGGAAGGAGTCTTCACATCAAGTATCGATGCTATCCCCTCTGTACACAGGGTAGAGAAGGACGGGCAACTTAGACATTGGCTACCTAAAATGAGGGGTGATAAAGGCATGAGGTGACTGACTTACAAGTTTTCAAGAAGGAGTTTCATTTAAGAGTGTGCAGGGAAAGACAGAGTCCCCACTGAATAGTTTTCATCTTGTCTAGATGGGTCTGGTTAAAAGAGATGGGGATAAGATTCTTATGATTCAATAGTGAGTAATTGTTATCATGACTATTTATGACTGTCACAATTGTAAAGATAGAAGTTTTGTAACAAAAATGGGGGAGTAGTTAATCTATCTTACAGTCCAGAAACAGAGGATCCTAGGGCCATCAAGGGAGAAGAGCACAAAAAGAATGCAGGACCCTATCCAGAAAAACAGCAACCCCAGAGAGAGTGAAGGCAGAGATGAGGACATGGAGAGAAAGAGCAGCTGAGGACTCTAGATTCATGGAAAGGAGGGACTGAGAGCTGGTGGCCAGGAGCAGGATGTGCCCTTTGGTGGTTTAAATTATTATATGTGCCTGAGTGTTTAAAAAAAAAAAAAAAAAGAGCTAAAATGAATAGAGAGAAATGCTATTAACTAATGGTACATGGAGGGGATTATAATCATTGTAATGAAACAAAATAAATGATTTGTTGAATGTAAAACTGATTTACTGCCTTGTAAACTTTCATTCAATTCACAAAAACTTAAAAAAAGAATTAAAAAATCCCTGAGTCACATTTCTAATCTAACACCCTGGTGTTGCCAGGAGCTGGAATCCATTTGATGGCAATTAGTTTAGTTCCAAAATGAGATGGGATGGTTATCAAGTACTTACCAACCTCCGTAAGAAGGTGGTCAACTCATTTCTATTAAACTATTTTACTTTGAAAGTAAGGTCCCTGAAAGAACACTAGACAGGAAGAAGAGTGGAAGGTAAGATTCAGAACCAAAGCTGAACCCTGAGCCCCTCACACTCACAGAAAAGGTGCAAGACAGGTATTATTATCTTGTTACGGATGAGAAAGCTAAGGCTTCACTTGTAAAGCAAACTAGCATTAGTGACCTTACAATCTAGTTGAAAACACAAAATTAGAACACATCAAAACAAACTGAGGACAATTAAGTGCCAAACTCTGTAGTAGCATTTTTCAGACTTGTAGAAGGCCACAATGTGTTTACTGAATGCCTCTGATTCCAAATACCACTCCTTAAAAAACAAAACAAAACACAAACAAAAATCCCCAACAACCATTTCTCCTCCTGAGTCACCAAGAGATAACTGGGCTAGCAAAGTTTTATAGACAGTCTCCAGCTCTGCCTTTTTTAGTGGGAGCTCAAAAGCCAGAACTGCTGGAGGCCAGAGTATGCCCTTTTTCTGACATGACATTCTCACACATCTCTATTCTGCAGCCCTGATCAGTCTGATTATGCCCCAGAAAAGTGCAAGTGACTTTTACAAAGCAAAGAAAGTAGGCCAGAGTCCACATTATTTTTCACGGCTTGAGGCTCCTATTCTCCCTGGATTCATTTGCCTCGTTGGACCATTTATCTCTGCTACCATGAGGGTGGTTGGGTCTGAATTGCATGGAGGCTGACACGTTGGGCACCTTGTACAACAATGCTGGCACCTCAGGTCAGCAGTTGGCAAAATGATGAAACAGGCCAACCAAGTTTATCTTTGCTGCCCTCATCCCACACCTTGTTTTCTGTCTCTGCTCTCTGTCCTTTGCCCTCAGCCTAGCTTCAACAAATCCCCAGGAATGATAAAATGGCATTCCCATCCAGTGCCATTGAGGAGATTACAACTCAGCGACCCTATATGACATAGGGTTTCCCAGTCTGTCGATCTTTATGGGAGCAGACAACCTCACCTTTCTCCTATGGAGTGGCTGTTAGGTTTGGATCCCCAGTCTTTCAGTTGGCAGCCTAATGTTTACTCCACTGTGCCAGCAGGGTTCCTTAAATGGCAAACAGTACCCCCCCACCCCCCGCCCCCATCTCTCTACTCTCAAAGACACCTTTCATGTTCCAACACACTGACATTGTCTTTGGAAAGATTTCGTGAACTAAATAAACTGTATTGTTAACAATAATCTCTCCATCCCATTTTTATCTTTACAAGCCAGAGTGTCTGTTGAGTGCGGACTAATCAGAGGTCCATAGCAAATCGATACTCTTTCAGCAAAGGAACTTGACATTTTAGTTACTCTTTACAGCTTTAGCTTGAATAAATGGGCAATTTCCATTAGGTGTTTTGAAATATTAAAAATAGCTCTTTGGTCACCATTATAGCCTTTTTGAGATGTTGGTATATGGGAACTCCAGGTTAGAAATTACTATAATAACAGTTCATAGTATTTTTCCTCTTACGGACATTTGTACTTTCCTTTGATTCTAAATATTCTTCAAGACTCAAGGGATTGAATCTCAAAGAATTAGATTATAGGTAGCAAAAGTGCAAATACTGGAGGACATGGGCGGACACAGTTGCAGCAGACCTTCCTTAATGGCCCCAGTATGCTAACCTAAGGGTTGTTCTGAGGGTACAGGAAGGCAGGTATCTGGTCTACATCTGTGAGACTGAGAAGCAAGAGAAAGGAAGTAAGCACATGTCAGGAACAACCATGTTCAGTCTTCCTAAGTAACCACTATATGTCAGGCATGGTGCTAAGCAAATAACATGGACCCTTTGCTCTTTCCTTCTTAGAAGAAATAGAGCTGACTGAATCACACTCAACAACCTACTACTAAAGAGCTTAAAAGAAGCAAGATTGAGATTTCCCTGACCCCTCATCCGAGCCACGGACACACCCAGCAGAAGTCTAGTGATAAGATTGCAAAATGTATAGCCACATACCAACAATAAGTTACTAAATTTTTAGTTTTTATCTGTTACACATCCACATAATTCAGAGTCAAATCATTTTAAAAAGCTCATTTTAAAAAATTTTTTTTCCACAGTCTTATTTTTTATTTCCCAGTTCCTTGTTCCTAGTATCAACTTCTCCTAAGTCCTTAGCTGTTTCTTTTAGTATTTAATCTCATACGTTTAAATGGGATGCTTATAAAGCTTAATTCTGATTGTTTCATTGATTTCCCACCGAGGAAGATAAAAGATTTCCCTTTTTCACTTCTCCCTCATTGACAATCCATATTCTTCAAGCCCCATCCTCCCCAATAGATCAAAATTTACTTTCCATCAGTATCCTGTGTTTACATTACCAGTCCCCTGTTTCCTGAAACCCATTATGTTTCCCTTGGTTTACTCCCAACTTCCTCCATTAACTTACTGAAATAAGATGTATGGGGCTAAGTTTTTGAGGTTTGTCCATTGTTGATTGGTTAGTTGCTTTTGTTGATTTTTTTCTTGTTTGTTTGTTTTTTGAGATTTTTGTCTACCTGAAAATGTCTTTACCTTCTTGCTGGCTAAAGTGATAGTTTGGCTGGGTAAAGAAAATTTCAACTGGAAATCTTGCTTCTTCAAAATGTTCAGGACATTACTTGCTTGATTGTCTTCTAGCTTTCGATGCTATTAAAACATCCTAAACCAGGCTGATTCCTGATCATTTGTAGCTTTTTTTTCTCTCTCTCTAGAAACTCCAATTTGCCTCACTTTCTGAAATTTCAGTGATATACCTTGGTGTGGACCTAGTTCATCCACTTTGTGTGGATACCTAAGGAGCCCTGTTCATTTAGAACAAACCAACCTGTGTTGGAAGAAGGATAGTTAGAATGTTCCCTGGAAGCCAGAATGGCCAGACTTTGTCTCTCATACTTCAGACATATTATCAGGAGGAAACAGTCACTGGAGCAAGATATCATGTTTGGTAAAATGGAGGGTAGGAGACAAAGAGGAAGCTTCCCAAAGAGATGAATAATCACAGTGGCAGCAATGATGGGCTCAAATGTATCAACGAGTGTGAGGTTTGCACAGGACTGGGCAGTGTTTCATTCTGCTGTGCATGGGGTCTCTGTGAGTCAGTACCAACTTGATGGCACCTAACAACAACAAAAATAATCTAGAAATGAATATTCTAGGAAATACATTAGAATTGCTTAATTGATTTTTTTCCTCCCATTTTTTCTGTTCTTTTTCTGAAACTCTTAGTATACAGATACTGGGCATCTTGGACTGGTCATCAGATTGTCTGATACATATTTCTTCTCTGAATTCCATCTCTGAGTTTTGCCCAACTTTCCTGGAATTCTTCAGTTTGTTTCATTCATAGTCCTTAACTATCACATTTTTAATTTTCAAGGGATCCTTTTTGTTTCTTGAATGTTCCTTTTATGTAAGCAATCAATTTCTATTTTAGGACTGTAATATCTTTCTCTTATCTTTCTAATGATAGAAAATAAGGTTTTAGGGTGCTTGCTTATGTTTTTTATTGTGTTCTCTTCTCCTTTAATATTCTATTTCCTTTAAGATATTTTTGTTTGCTTACTTTTTTTGGTTTCTCTTTTCATTGTAAAGACTTTCCTAAAATATCTAGTAATTCTTAATGAACTGTTCATATTCAAGAGTAAAATGCCCAAAAAGTTGATAGGCTGCTCTGTGTGGTGACTAGTGACCAGGCTTTGCTATGGAGTGTGAAAGTTGAACTGTTACGATGCATCCTCAGGGTTTTCTTCTTAGGCTGCTCCACTCCATTAGGGAAAGAAATTCAAATCTAATGCATAGAGAGCATGCCTCAAGACTCTGAGAGCCAAATGAGGCCTATTTCCACTCCATGATATTCTGCCCTCAATTTTATGAGCTATTCCCCAGTCCTGGTGTGGTGCTACAGGATAAAGCACTGGACGTCAAGGTTGGTTTGAACCACAAGGTCGATTTGAACCACAAGGTTGGCAGATTAAACTCACCAACTGCTCCTTGAAAACCCTATACAGGGTCACTACAAGTTGGAACCAACTCGATGGCACTTAACAACAACAACAACAATATCCCAGTCCAGATGTCTGCTTTATAATCACTAGAGAATAATCCTCTAGTCTGCTAATTTTCTGCTTAAGTGAAGAAGAAGCACTGACTACTAAGAATAGGAGGGGAGACCTGGGGTCTAACTGCTTATCAAATGGACTTTCAACCAATTCTCACCCATTTTTAGTTCCATTTTCACTGTCACTTCCAAAAATACCTGATTATCTCTATTTCCCAAACTTTTCCAAAATACTGTTGCTGTCTTGGTTCCCTGCCACAACTAAGTTACCAAGCAGCTGAAATTCTCTGGTAAGTTCAAGGTTCAGTTCCACCCTTAACCTTCCACCACTGCCAAGGAAGGCACTGCTAGAGATGTCATAGATACTAACACTGCCTTAAGAGAGGTGCTGAAGATTGCCCTGACCCATCACGGCATTTGTCAGGGACTTAAGCTTGCATTCATCCATGATGAGCTCATACAGGTAAAACTGGTAGAGGTACGTATGCTGAACACCACATCAACTTAACTGAGGTTGAGTACAGGAACAAGTTTAAAAAAACAAAACAAAACTCATTAACACTGAGTCCATCCAACTCATACTGACCCTATAGGACAGAGTAGCACTGTATTACCATAATACCATAAACGTATTAACCTTTATGGAAGCAGACCACCACATCGCTCTCTTGTAGAGTAGCTGGTGAGTTTGAAGAACTCATCTTTTGGTTATTCCTTATGGGTATAGGCAGGCAGGCCTCTACAAAGTTAACAGTAAAAGAAAACCCCATAAAGCAGCTGGTTGCAGTTGTGTGCAATGTTAAGGACTATGACAAAAAATCTCAACCCAAAGGTGTCATCAAACAATATTTTAAACACAAGAAAAAGAATAGATA
>NW_006408568.1:9980911-9982657 GCF_000296735.1 Chrysochloris asiatica | reverse complement strand
ACATACATATATACATGTAAGTCCTGGTATGATGCTGTGGGTTAATGTGCTGGACTGCAAAGTCACTTTGAACTGCAGCTTTGCAGTTCAAGTTCACCGCTGCTCCTTGGAAACCCTATACAGGGTTGTTATGGGATGAAACTGACTCAACAGCACTTAACAACAACAACATGGAGTCGTGGTGTGACACTACAGGACAAGCACTGGACTGCTAACCACAAGGTCTGTGGTTCAAACCCCCAGTCGCTCCTCAGAAACCCAGTACAGGGTCACTATGAATTGGAATTGACTCCAAGACATACAACAACAATGTACACCATTGTCTACTTCCAATTCAATTTATCTTTGTGGCTTTTGCAGTTTTAAAAGATTCCTTTACATGATTTTAGTGTGGTTTTGAAAGAAAACTTCTAATCTGGACTTTTGGTTTGTTTGTTTCTGATTTCCATTATCGCTTTATTCTATTTCTGTAAAATACTGCATACATACACTGAAGTGCATAAAACGTATTTTGTACAGATTAATGAAAGATTATAAAGCAAGCTGTGTCATACTTAGCATCCAGACTAAGAAATAAAGCACTGCCAGCACCCAAAGTTCTTTCCCTCATGTTCCCCCACCACTAACCCCCCACCATCACCATCAGAGCCCAGTCATTGTCACTACCTTGACTTCTGTCTGTGATTTTACAACTTTAAAAAAAAGTTGAGTTTCACCTGTTTTTAATTGCACTGAACAGAATTATACCAAATCTATTTTTATTCCTTGTTTCTTTCACTCAACCGTATGTTTGTCAGATTCATTCTTGTTACTCCTAAGTTTTTTACTTTTGTCTACATCTTCACCTTTTTAATGACAAATACTTCACAATCGCAATAATAATAATGAGAGATACTGGGGAGCTATGGAGGTGACTTATGAAGGTAAGAGAAATTCAATATCATCCTCAAAGTTTGAGAGAAAATCCGAAGATTCTAAAGATCTCTCAAGTGTGAAACATAACTAGACTTTTCAAAGCAGCCCCTAACGTCACTTTCTAAAGCTGTCTAGCTCATCCTCCCTATTCTAGGTAGGTCTCAACTAGTCTGAATGGGAATTCTCTCTAGGAAAAATATGCCTGGTCTTGAATAGATGAGGCGTTCCACGAGGTCATCAGCATCTTCTCAACAATTGAGTGTACTAGTGATTGGAATACAAAAGTAAGGAGCAAAGAGGAAGGACCAGTAGTTGGAAAATTTGGACTTGATGATAGAAATGATGCTAGAGAACGAATGATAGATTTCTGCAAGACAAATGATTTGTTTATTTCAAATACCTTCTTTAGACAGCATAATAGACAACTATACACATGGACCTCGCCAGATGGAACACATAGAAATCAAATTGACTACATCTATGGAAAGAGAAGATGGAAAAGCTCCATATCATAAGAGAAGACAAGGCCAGGGGCAGACTGTGGAACAGACCATCAATTACTGATATGTAAATTCTAAGTGAAGCTGAAGAAAACGAAAACAAGTCCACGAGAGCCAAAATATTACCTTGAATTTATCCCACCTGAATTTAGAGACCATCTAAAGAACAGATTTGATGCATTAAACACTAAAGACCGAAGACCAGAAGAGTTATGGGATGACATCAGATAACCATATATGAAGAGAGCAAAAAGTCATTAAGAAGACAAGAAAGAAGGAAAAGGTCAAAATGGATGTCAGAGGAGACTCTGAAACTTGCTCTGCAGCGTAG
>NW_006408568.1:9976493-9979976 GCF_000296735.1 Chrysochloris asiatica | reverse complement strand
TGTTATTGTCACATGCCGCCGAGTCGATTACAACCCATAGCGACCCTGTATAGGTTTCCAAGGAGCAGCTGGTGAGCTTGAACAGCCAACCTTGCAGTTCAAACGGCTTTGCAATCTGGCACATTAATCCATAGTGCCACACCAGAACTATATATATACACAAACACACACATGTATATAATATTTAGCTTATATATATGTATTCTTACCCAGCTTATATACTATGAGAGGGCTTCAAAATGCTTGTGGGGAAAATGAATGAAAAGATAATGGAATTTTTCCACAGACTTTAAAAATATATCATATATGAGCTGGCTTCAAAAAGCTTTTGGAAAAATTCTGTTATCTTTATTCCATTATACATATATTCTTATGATCCCAAGTGATATGAATTTCTAAAACAGAATAATTCTTTATATGAGGAAAACAGACTGAGATCAGATATTCCTTAACAAACAATCCAGTTCTAGTTAGTTCTAAGGCCAAAGAATGGTGAGATAAAGGTAATAAAAGCTTGTAGGTTGTTGTTGTTAGGTGCTGTCAGGTCAATTCCAACATAGCAACCCCATGTGACAGAGCGGAACTTCAGAAAAGTCATTAAAGAGTCTTTATGATAACCCTGTCTTATCAGATAAGAAAAATGAAGTTCAAGTGAAGTAAAAGTATTCATGTAAGTGACAAAGCTAATTGGTCATTTACCCTCTTGAGGTTGCAGTTTCGTCTTTGGAGGGATGGTGCTGTACTGCATATTCTCCAGAAATGCTGTAACACTCTGTTGTTCTTAAGGTAGATCAATTCTACACCAAGGAAGAAGCCATTGCAGAAACTTGTACACTAATGTTCCTGTGTTCTCCATGCAAAACAAGGCCCATAGGGGTGACTATCTGGACATGGGTGTGCTTCTGTGATTACAAGCACAGAGAACTATGTCTTTGCTAGAAGAGCCTTCCCACAATGTCACAGGCTCACCAAGTGTAAAAGTGTTCAGCTCCTGGTAATTCAATAAACAGAGAGCGACTCCACCTTTTGTTCAGGAGAGCAGGATGGGTTTCTCCAAGACCACAGAACTACCTCTGAGGAAACACCTCATTTCTGGGAACATCAAAAGGCACCCCACTGTCCTGCAGGGAGCTTCTGTCTCAGTGTCAATATAAGGCTGGTAAAAAGGATGAAAAACAACATAAAGCAATCTGTTAAACTCTCTGATCAGGCAATCTGTGTCTTTGAATTGAGGATGGAGGAAAGAAGCCTTCCATCCCAAGGCCACTGGAGTTACAGTCAGAAACATCATAAACCCAAAGTCAAACACAGGCCTCAACTTGGGGAATCTTCGTTAGTCCAGGCTGGCCCAGGTGAATGAATTCAACGTCCCCACTTGAAAAGTGGGCATCAGAATGCCATGACCACGGTGAAGGGGTCAGGGAGCAGAAAGGCACCTGGGTTTGTAGAAAGAAAGCAGCTCTACACATTTGATGTGGTGTTCTTTTTATAATCTGGCTGATTTTGTTTTCTAATCGCCCACCCTTTGTTTCACCGCCAGATAATGCAGAGTTTCAGAATTGCCTCTCTTAGTGTATCATCCCTTTCTCACTCCCTGGCCAGCTTGTGGCTGGAATGAGATGCAGCCTTTATTGGTTGTTTGCTTTGTAAGAGGGGCCTGTCATCGAGAGAAGATGACTAAGTCTCCTTTTTGTCAGGGAGAGCCCAGAGTGTTTAAATGAGGAACCTAAAGAAAAACAAAAACAGTAACTTCTGAGAAGGCCTGAGGCCTGTTGGTGCATTTTACATAGGAAATCTCCTTAAAGAAAGAAGTGGCCTTAAGACTTTCATTGGGGAGAAAGGTGACGTCTTGTCTTACTTTTTTCTTGAATTTAAAAGAACTTCTGCCATGCATTTTTGGAAAAAGGAGCCGGTGGGGAACAAGGAGGAGAGGGGAAAGTGTTTGAGGATGAATGAAAGCACTATTAAGGTGGTGGAGCTTGAAGGGATCCTGTGATGAGTTGTTCTGAGGTAGTTGCAATTTTGTTAAGCACTTGCCAAGAATCATATGCATGACCTATACCCACGTGCCTACAAATGAAGAAGGGAAACACCATTTTATTCATCTCCTAGTGATTAAAATTAAAAGAATGTAAACCATTTTAGCTCATCATGGCTACCACACCAGATACTGGAGGAAAAAATAAAATTATAGTTTGGAGTCTTACAATCTCAACCAACACAGTCCCTGGATCCTGCCCATTAGCAAGGAAGATCTTCACCTTTCCCTCACCTTAGTCAAAAGTAGCCTCTGTTCTAAAGTGGAGACAGAGTTACATTAGAAGGACATTTCTATGAAAATGAGTATTGTCTTTCATTAATCTCAAGGACAAGGGCCAGTTCTTCAGGTAAATTACGATAGTCTGGCTGTCTGAAGACCAACAGGTACACTTAAAAGGAGAGTCAAATACTTCATTGACTCATCAGACACTAAAATTGATTACTAAAGTTAAATAAAAAATGAAGATGTCTCTCAGCTCTTCATTCTGTGAACCCATGCTATGTTGATGCCCCCAACTTTTTTTAAAAACCAACTCCTTGCGTCTTCACCTCCCAATTTTAATTTCTCTGTCACCACTTCCATCCTTAGGAGAACCCGTCCCAATAAAACCTAATACTAAGGGTTGTAGAACATCTAGTACCAGTGGGCTTTACTGATCGTTCCTACAGGTGATACTAATTCTATATGTGAGGTGAAAACCAAGAAGAAAAGGAATACAAACAACATTCTCCCAGCTTCTGGTTCTGATGCCTGGCCCTTTTCCTATCATTTGAACTTGGCCATCTTATCCAACTACTATCTTTCATTTTATTTAGGAACAAAGTTCCTATAATGAGTTGAATAATGACCCTCACAATTCATATTCTTTCTGGAACCTCAAATACGAACATATTTGGAAATAAGATCCTTATAGATGGACTACTTAGGATGAGCTGATACTGGAAAAGAGTGGGCCCTAAATCCAAGAAGCGAAAAAGAGGCACCCAGATCTGCAGGAAGACTACCATGTAAAAACAGAGACAGATATTAAAGTGACACATCTACAACCCAAGGATTGCCAGGAAAACCATAAGCTAAGAAAAAGGGGCAGAGCAGACTCCTTAGTGCCTTCAGAGAGAATATGACAGACACCTACACTTTGGATTTCTAGTCTCCGGAACTGTGAAGGAATAAATTTTGCAGTTTTAATCTATCCAGTTTGTGGTCCTTTCTTATGGCAGCCTTAGGAAACAGAGTTCCCATTAAGTATGGCATAAGTTCAATTACTCATATGCAAGTTCAAACTGAAGCTGAAGAAAATGAAAACAAGTCCATGAAAGCCAAAATATGACCTTGAATTTATCCCACCTGAATTCAGAGATCATCTGAAGAAGAGATTTGATACATTAAACACTAAAGACCAAAGACCAGAAGAGTTGTGGGATGACATCAAGAACATCATA
>NW_006408568.1:9920973-9974666 GCF_000296735.1 Chrysochloris asiatica | reverse complement strand
ACAACAACAACAACATGGCATAAGTTACATCCAAAATGAAGAAACTGAGCTGTGAGTGACAGAAGACAAAACAATGACGACTTATACATGAGAGAAGGAGCCCTGGTAGCACAATGGTTAAGTGCTCAGCTGCTAACCGAAAGGTTGGTGGTTGGAACCCACCAGTGGCTCTGCAGGAGAAAAATCTGGTGACCTGTTCCTATAAAAATGGCAGCCTACCACAGTCCACAAGGAAACTGTTCTACACCCTACTTCAGTGAGTAGAGACTGAGATCTTAAAAGCTCATGAGCGGCCATCCCCATCTAAGATACAACTATTGGCTTCTCCCTGTCCAGAAGCAAGAAAAGTGATGAAAATGGAAGATGTTAGTCCAGTGGACTATATTAACTATTAGTTTAATGGGCTAATGGACCCTGTGGACCTAAGATTCAATAATCATGAGACCAGAAGAACTAGGTTGTGCCCAACAACAGCTTCTCTGAAAGGGACATCGTATTTCAAGGTCTTGGATAGAGTGGGAGAAAATATGAAACAAAACTCAAAGTCATAAAATAGACCAGACTTACTGGTCTGATGGAGACTGGTAGAACTCTAAGACTGTGGCCCTTGGCTAACCACGTCAGATCTGGAACTGAACTCACACCTGTGGTTCAATTTTCAGCAAAGCAAGAGATAGGTATATGGGGGACAACAATATTCGTGAAGTATGTACACCATAGAATGGTCAACCACTGGAGGTCAAAAGGGCCACATTTACCCAAAATTCCCAGAAGGGTGAAGAAAGAAGGAGGAATGGAGATGGGAAACACAGGAAGGAAGCAGGATAAGTGATGTCACATGGAGGGGGATTGCAATCATTGAGAAGGAATAAAGTATGTGATTTGTTGAATGCAAAACTGATGATCTACTCTGTAAACCTTCACTCAACTGACAATTAAAATTTAAACATCAACTACAAAAAGACTACAGCCTAGGAAACCCTTTGGGGGCAGTTCTACTCTGTCAAACAGAATTATTATGAGTTGGAATCAACTCAGTGGCACACAACATCACATGAGAGAGTAACTTATTTACTCTCTCATAAAGAAGTCTAAATTGGTATGATAACTCTACCAGTTGTCAGATCCAGTGTCTTCTGTATTGTTCCTCCACCATCCCAAGGGTCTCAAATTCATTTCCATGATCCATGATTACACTCACGTCAGTGGGAAGGAGGAAAAGGAAAGGGGCTGGCATAACACATATTTCTTCTGCTGACATCCCACTACCTGGAACTTCATCACACAACTTCATTTATCCACAGGGAAGGCTAAAAACTGTAGTCTTTTATTCTAAGCAGCCATGTGCTCTGCTGAACATTCTATTGCTATGGAAGAGAGAAAGAACAGATATTGAGTGACAAGAAGAATTTCTGTCCTAAGTAGAATCTATGTCCTCTTTCATATGAACAATGCCCACCTTATACTGTGCATATCACAATGTGCTCAATTTGTGATGTGGCTACCTAAAGAACTCTATGTCTGATGTTGTTGTAAAGCCAGTGACCATAACACAGTTAGCAAGAAAAGACTAAGTTCCAAACTTCTCGGACTAGAAACATGAGAACTCAAAATCTGCCTCCAATAGATCAAGACTGTATGTCTTTCTATCGGTTTCTAAATTATTGCTTGTTCCAGACTTTTCAGGTATGTATGGTGCAAATGGCTAAGTGCTCATCTATAAGCTGAAAGGCTGACTGTTCGAATCCACCCAGAGATGCCTCAAAAGACAGACTTCTGAAAGGTCACAGTTTTGAAATTCTTATAGTGCAGTTCTACTCAGAACACATGGGGTTGCCATAATGGCAACTAACAACAACAGTAACGCTATATCCCAAGGGCAGCACAGGTTTGGACACATCTGTCAGATAATAGCTATTACAATGGGTCTAAACATGGACTTTCCCACCTCTGTATCAGAATAGGTTCCCGGGGGTTACATTCATCTATGTAACTAGGGTGGAGAAAGACAAGTGTAATGTGTCTCCCAGGAGTGGCCTGGTGTGGCCTGTACTTTTCTGAAGCAGTCTCATTATGATGGAGGCCAAGACAAGGTATAAATCTCCCTTCTTCATCAATACAAAGCCATTTCTGCATACCTGGCTCTCTGCATGGCTTTACCACTCACTCTATGACAAGCGCTTGTTCTCTGGCTGGGATGTACCCAGCCTCCTGGCCAGGTCCCTTGGCCTGAAAGGGATATGATAGGGACTGAATCCAAAGCCAGGGAGTCTTTTATGCAGAGGTGCTCATGAAAAAGGAAGGACTATTTTTAGTTCTGCTACTCCAAACCTATGCAAACGTCTTCTGAGGGAAGAACAGCATTGAGTCAATAAAGAATGGCTCCTAAATCAGAAACCCATCCCTGACATCGCAAATCCTGCTTTCCAACTGCCATCACCAGCTAGCATGGTATTCAGAAAACACTGGCTGCAGTAAAGGTGGTTTTGATTTTATTTAGACCTGGAGAAAAATCTTACGTAACCCTTAGTTTTCTCATATTGTAGAGTGAAAGAGAATAGGATTAGATGAGCTTCAATTTTCTTTGAATCCCAACGATGCACAAACTTTGACTCCTGCCCCAGATGAGCTGAGTTATGTCCACAGGAATCCCAAACCACATGTTGAGTCTTTTGTGAACAAACCACCTGAGCTCAGTGAAACTCTCGAAGTCTGTGACTCTGTTACTCAAATTTCTCTCTACTGTCTAAAAAAACATATAGTGATCTCAGCCAGAAACAACAGACTAACAGAGGAAAACATGAAGGGTACAAAGACACAGACTACCTCAGGACATTGACACCTGCCCAGAGGTATGAGTTGACACTGCTTTTTACATATCATCTTTGCAAAAGATGCATCCAAAGTGTTTTGTACTTTTACAGCACTCTACAATGCACCAGACTGTCATTAGGTGAAGAAAACAAGAGAAGTAAAGACAGTTCCCCAACTCTGCTTCTCAAGGAAGGAAAGAAGCAAAAGGGAAGGGAAAACTTAAACTTGTGGGTTAAGCTTTGTTTCTGTGTCACTGTCTTTAAAACACCCAGGTAAATAAGCATTTATTATGTGCCAGCCCATACATGCCTTTTTTTTTTTTGCCCAGCCACACTCTCCATAAGAACTCACAGAGGGAATTAAATCAGTCTTACCTATTTTGTTGTTGTTGTTGTTGTTGTTGTTATGTGCCGTTGAATCGATTCAGACCCATAGCGACCCTGTATAGGGTTTCCAAGGAACAGCTGGTGAGCTTGAACCACTGACTTTGCAGTTCAAATGACTGCAGTCTGACGCATTAGCCCACAGTGCCACACCAGAAGCTCTGGTAGCGTAGTGGTTACGAGTCAGGCTGCTAGCCTCAAGGTCAGCAGTTCAAAACTACCAGTGGTTCCGCGGGAGAAAGATGAGGCATTCTGTTCCCGTAAAGATTTACAGCCTTGGAAACCCTGTGCAGACTCACTATGAGTCGGAACTGACTCCACAGTACTTACCATTACCTATTTTAAAGACACTTAAATTTCCAGATCCTGGTGTGGCGCTGTGTAGGAAAAGCACTGGACTGCTAACCACAAGGTCAGTGGTTCAAACCCACTTGGAAACTCTATTTAGGGTTGCTATGAGTCAGAGCTGACTTGGCAGCACTTAACAATAACAACAATGTGTTCTGGAGTCCTGGTGTGGCACTATAGGATAAGCACGGGAATGCTAGCAGCCACGTCACCAGCTGCTCCTCAGAAACCCTATACAGGGTCGTTATGAGTTGGAACCAACTTAACAACAAACAGCAACAACAACTTTCTAGAGGAAAAGAAATGCGTTGCTGTCATTAAAGCTGTTCTCAATTTCCTGGGAGTCCTTTTTGGAAATTGTTGTGTTGTTGTTGTTATATGCCGTGGAGTCAGTTCCGACTCATAGCGACCCTGTACAGGGTTTCCGAGGCTGTTAATCTTTACGGGAGCAGAACGCCTCATCTTTCTCCCGCGGAGCAGCTGGTAGTTTCGAACTGCTGACCTTGCGGTTCGCAGCCCAATTAGTAACCACTACGCTACTGAGATCAGAAGAGAGATGGATAGTATGCCCCTTTGTTTTAAAGCAGGCAGCACCCATATCCCATAACTATGTCAGGAGAGGCACAGGGATGAAAAAACGAATTCAGGAAAGAAAAGTACGGCCTCCTTGAGGAACTTGATCTTTATTAAAACATTTTGTGCTTTGGATTCCAGAAAGAAGTGGGTTCTTTATTGCTTGGATTGCATCAAATTAGGGGAGAGTCAGGACTAAGTATAGGGTACTAAATGAATAGTTCATGCTGTAAAGTCTCACAGGCAGGTCAAGCTCAACAAAGAAGTACCAAAGGATATTCTGTGTCTCCTATTAAAGAAGGGATGAACAGCTTCCCAGGGTTCCCATTGCCACAAGTCCTGTCAAGAAAACACTGAATCTTAGAGCCCTTTCCACAAGTCAAAAAGAAGGAGGCAGAACACAGCTCATGGCCCTGTGGTGAACAGTCCACACTCTGAGTTTGTAAAACTCACTCTGGAATGTCCTCCACTCTCTCTTCCTTCTGCTCTGTATGCCAGTGAATGGTGGGAGATTGGGGGTGAAATGGGCAGACTCTTGTTTCTCTTGTGTTCTGTTGGCAGGTCAATTGATGGACACCTACCTCTTCCTTCTATGCAGTGGTTCCTGTGGAGATCAAGACCTATCCTATTCTGCTACTTCATTTTTACATTCCAGCCATACTTTGACTTATCTCAACTATGAATTCCAGGATAGCCAACCCTGGGACTGGCTCCCAACCTCTCACCAACGTGGAAAGCTCCTAAGCCGATGTAAAGAGGTTGCCAGTCCCTTTCGTGGGGCTGCCAGCTACTCTCATTTCCCAGATTCCATTGATCTCTTTTGCTCACTCTCCTGGCTGGAGCCTTGATTCTGTGATATGATCTCTGTGCCTGAATAGCTCATTGCCCGTTATTCTACCCTGGATCCTATTCCTCTTTTCAGTCTACTGCCCAGCTCTGATTTATAAAACTAACCTGGCTTCTTTAAACTTTGCCTGCTCTCCAGATTCCTGAGCTTCTGGCTGCTGCTGTGCTGACATTCCACCTCAGCCTGCATCCCAGGTTCAGACTCGCAGCTTCACCAGCAGCCCTGCTTCAGGGGTTTTCCCCAGCGTTGACCTTACACATATCCACTAAGAGCTGTTCCTCTTCACTTGGTGTTGGCTCTCCCAAGTCCAGGTCTTACTATCTGACCCTGAATTTCAGGCTGATCTCTCCTATTCAAGGCAAGTCCTGATCCAAGAATCTCTCTGGTATGGTTGTTGTTGTTAAGTACCATGGAGTCGGTTCCGACTCATAGTGACCCTGCACAGGGTTTCCAAGGCTGTAATCCTTTACGGGAGCAGAACGCCTCATCTTTCTCCCGCGGAACTGCTGGTAGTTTCGAACTGCGGGCTTTGAGGTTGGCAGCCTGACTCGTAACCACTACGCTACCAGAGTTCCCCAGCTAAAAAATGGTCATGAAAAGCTGAGAACCAGAAAAGGTAGTGGCCTGATCTCTATTATTGTTAGAATTTTACAGCCAGGATTTCCATAGAGTTTGCTTTCCAAATCACCATCAAAAGAGAGAAGTCTTATCATTTACATATTCAATAGTTCCTGGGCTTTTCAAGTGAGTCCAGGAGAAGGGACCATGACATTTCCCATGATATTTTGCCAGGTCTGTCTCTTGCTTTTGGCTCTGAGCCTAAAGTGGATGCATCCTCAGTGTGATTCTTTACACTAGCCTGGCATGAGACTGAGCATGTGAGTTTACCCAAGCTTTTCCCAAGGGTCACAAGAACAAAGCACAAAATCCCAAGATGGCTCAGAGCTGCCCTTTCTCCCTCATCCTTAGACATTCAAATGCCCCTTGCAAGTTCTCATATAAAGCAAACTCATCAGTTACCAACTTAATTCTACATTTGCCCCAAATGTCATCTTGTAATATTTCTCCTGCTGCTCAGGGGAACCCCAAGACCACATCTTCCCAAATACAAGAAATCATTTCCCAGGTCTTTACTGATGACCCTAGAAAAAAATCAAATCTTATCTGGAATCTGCATTGGAAAGGCCAAGAACCAAATTCCAGGCTTAGACCAGTACTAGAGGCAAAACAATGAGTATCAGGGACGTCCACGAGCTTGCACTTCTGGAAGTGCACCAGGGACAAGGAAGCACAAGCCCCAATGTACACCCTCCAAGTCCTGGGAAGGGGTGGCTTTACTTGCTTACTGCTGTGTTCTTGGACACCAGAACACCTTTCTCTCTCTTTTAAACCAAACCTGGAATAAACATGGATGCAAAACATCCTGTACCTTAGAAAGAGTAAAGGCTCCTGAGTCATGCAGAGCTTAGTTCAAATCCTAGCTCCTCTACTTCCTGCCTATATTACCCTCGTTAGGGTATCTTGCCTCTAAACCTGGTTCCTTCTTTGTAAACTAGAGCTGAAAACATTTCTCTCTTGCAGAGTTGTTATAAGGATTGTTATTATTGTTGTTGGTTCCAACTCACAGCAACACTGTATAGGGTTTTCAAGGAGCGGCTGGTGGGTTTGAACCACCGATCTTGTGGCTAGAAGCCCAGTACTTATCCTACAGTGCCACACCAGGACTCCTGTTATAGGATTGCTGTTGTTAAGTGTTGCCGAGTTGCTTCTGACCCATAGCGTTTCCAAGGACTGGCTGGTGAGCTTGAACCACCGACCTTACGTATCAATTTGACTTTTCAGTTCAGCACATTAACCCACAGTGCCACTAGAGATTATGAATACAAAGTTCCTGGCACATAATAAATAATAATACATTATTAAAAGGTAAATGACAGACATATGGAAAATGTGACATAGAATCCTAGGACTGAAATGCATTCCTGAAAATCAAGAGCCCCGGTTTGGCTTTGGAAAGGGTCAAATGTGAACCATGGAGGTCACACGTGCAATGTTTATCAGTGACTGGAAGGTAAGTCCCAAAGCCTTCTTGCCAATAAGTGGGACCAATATCCTTATGGCAGGTCTTTTCAATGCACTATTTTAATATGAAGGGCAGGGGCAACAGTTCCAAAAGCAAGTGTCAGATGGGAGGGGGTTTATTTCACCAGAGATTTCGCAGTGATGTGTGGTTGATTGGTTTGCTGCAAAGTGATATATTTAGGCTTTTTTTTTCCCATTTCTTTCCCCTTCTTTCTCTCCTCCAAAATCCCTCCAGAGGTTTCTTTTTCATCTTTATAATGCTAATTCTTGCAAAGATTTTTGTGAAAGATTCGACAGGTTTTATATAGAACATACACATAATGAAAAATCCCTTCTCAGTTGCATAAATACACTCCCAGTCCCAGCATCTTCCTACTAACTATGACCAGATGTACTAATGGTGTGGTGCTTTCCAACAGGATTGTACTCAATCGACAGTGGTAATCCTAAAATTATGAATCAAGAACATGGAAATCCAAGTGTTGATGGGTGAATTTTTCACACTGATTCACTGGGGAGAAGAACTGCTTGCTATCTACTTAATTCACCAAAAAGAAAAGTCCCAGAAAACATTCAAGAAGGTGGGAAGAAGTTTCCTTTTAATCTATAATTCACATTTCCTCTCCTTTCAAAAAAATAAAATAAAATAAAAAAGGCTGAGTGGCACAAACGGCCTTCAGTCAGCTATCAGACTAAAGGCTGGCAGTTCAAACCCTCCCAGATACTCTCCACAGAAGAAAAGCCTGGTAAACTACTTCTGTAAAGATTGCAATCGAATAAAGCCCTATGGAGCAGTTCCATTCTATAAGACACAGGGTCCCTATGAGTCAACATCAACTCAGTGGCAAAAGATTTGGGGTTCTGTTTGGCTTTCTACTTTTAATATGGTCATAGTATTTTCATAGTTTTCTTTTAGATATTACTGTTTTAAGAAACAGCTTTTCTTTTCTCTCTCTTTCCCTTCCCTATTCCTCTAGTTAATTTGAAGCCTCATTGGGTCTTTCCTTTCCCTGTTGCCAGAATGTCACCATTCTGCATTTTCTAGCAATAACTGAGTTAATGGAAATTAACTAACACTTGACATAAAGAGGCAGTGGGCCCCTTGAAAGTATTTAACAGCAGATCATTTTGGTGAAGCCCCAATACCAATAAAGACCAGTGTCTGCTTTGCCCGTATTTGGTGTTTCACTTCCCAACGTTGCCTAAGGAAGTTGTCAATAATTCTCCCATTGTATTAACGTCATACAGAAACATGCTGTCTGGAAGGAAGCCCAGCCTGGCGAAAACAACAGAATTTATCTCCACCTTCAACCTCTGCAGAGCATGCTTCTAACTTTCCTTATTTCTCTCTAGCTGCCTGTTTTCTTGACATTTTAATGTGGATGGCTCAATTCATTTGAAGCTTTTGGAAGTAAATTTCAACATTTTGAGGGGAGTGGCATCCTAAATGGCATCCTTTTGCTTAAATCCCTAAATTTTATAGAAATAGAGCTAGAGAGAGGGATAAGGACAGAGCTAGGGAGAAAGAAAGGCCTTACATTGAAACAAATATGCTTTGATGGTTTGAGAGAGTGAAGCATTCTCCTGGATAATTTGTCTGTCTCCTCATTGCTCACACCTTGGTGGACTCAGGCTGTCCCTCGTCCTCCCTCTGCCCTCCTCCTTCCTCATCCAGCCTGGTTTGGGTCAACTATTCCTTAGGCATTTATTCACCCCAATGACTTTGGGTCTGAAAAATCATAAGCAAATCACTACAAAACCCCTTCCTGAAAAAAACAGAGTAGCAATGGTGAAGAGATTTAACATGCTTTGGTTTTATGCCATCAGGTAAGAAAAAAAAAAGAGGAACTGAGAATAAAAAGCGATTTTTTTCTAGCTTAATGGGAAAACAGATAAGTAAGTGCTATCAATAAGCAGAAAGAAGGAATGCCTTTCCACATGGTTCTAAAGCCAGCGGTCATTGAGTCCACTCTGACCCCATGTTTCCTATGCCTGATTTTTCAAAAGTAGATTGCCAGGCCTTTCTTCTTAGGCAGGAATGCTGGTGTGGTACTATAGGATAAATGCAAGGTCAGCAGTTCAAACTCACCAGCCGCTCCGTGGGAGAAAGACAAGACTTTCTGCTCCTGTACAGGGTCGCTATGGGTCGGAACCAACTTGATGGCAGTAAGTTTGGTTTTGTTATTTTGGCTCTTCTGGGTGGGCTCAAACCTCCAACATTTCAGTAAGCAGGCAAGTGCACTGAGTTTGCAAACCACCAAGCATCTCCCCAAAAGGTTCTGTTTTTTTGTCACAGTCCTGCCCTTCCATCAGTTCAAGGCCCACTGCCCCTCTCAGATACCTTTCCCACTGACATCAGGCCAGGGGAGTGCACTCTCCTCCGGTTTCCTAGGGCACCTGGCACCTCTCTCATCTGGCATCCAATATAGGGGCCTTTGTAGTGTTATTTATCTTGTTATTATGAAGGATCCTGACTCCAGCACCAAATTTATATCCCTTGCCCATCCTATAAGTGTTTATTAACGATATCATAGGGAGGTGATTCTGATTCTGCTGATGGTGAGAGCCAAGCTCAAGGGCCACTTCTCAAACGAAACCTTTCAGAACTACAACCAGCACATTCTGGAGCAAGAAAGGCCTGCAACGACTCTCAAGGCCTCACTTCTGTCTCTGAACTACTACAAGTATTACACGATTCTCGAGTTGGTTCTTGCCTCTCTATCGGATCACAAACTCTTCAAGGGAGGGAACCACATTCACATTTTCGTATACACCCCCATCCCAAAATGCAAACACACCCACAGTAGCTAGTGGCAGTGACAGAGCAGAGTGGGGAATAATAATGCCCTCTCTTCTCTTGTCACCACCCCTGATGCGGAATGAGTAGGCACTCAATAATAAAAATAACAATACTTTCCACCTGAATAATGCTGCACAATTTTCAAGAGCTTTTAAAAACATTATCTCTAATGAGATAATGTTCTTCACAAAAAAAGCCTGTGAGTTAAGTAGGCATAATTAGCTCTAAATAACAGATGGAAACTGAGGTTCAGAAAGGGTAAGTGACTTACCCAGGGGCAGAGAGCCAGCTTTGCATTTCAGGTTCCAGGTTAGCACTTTCCTGGCACATCGGCCCCTCTTTAAAGATCCCAAACCGTGGCAAGAACAACAAACACCAAGGAAGATAAGCCTTTTTATCAAATTCCACCCCAATATAGTGAGACTTCACATGTTCTGTAACAGAGAGTCGTTGAGTGCTTTCCCCATGAACTTGGTAACTACTTAAATTAGTCTGTACAATGTCTTTGAGGAAACCTGGTGTGGCAATGGCTACGTACTTGGTTCAAAGCCACCAGCTGCACCTCAGAAAGAAAAAAAAAGTGGCAGTCAGCTTGGACACTCTTTAGGGCAGTTCTACCCTATTCTATAGGCTTGTCAAGTCAGAATCTTTTTTGATGACAATGGGTTACAATGTCTTTTATAATTGAATGTCCCTTGCCCAATTCTGGTACACAGTAGCCAGTTCCATCAAGCCAGCTTTGATATGACGACCCCATGCGTGTCTGAAAAGAATTGCTCTATAGGGTTTTCAATGGCTGGTTTTCCAAAAGTAGATCACCTGGCATTTTTTTTCCCCAAGAAGACTTCAGGTAGACTCGAACCTCCAATTTTAGGCAAACAGCCAAACATGTTAACTGTTTACCACCCAGGAATTCTGTAGTATATAATAGGCACTCAGATGGTAGCTGAATGAAAAACGAATGAGAAAATAAATGAACAAGCAAGCAAATAAACTTACAAAAAAGAAGCGTGTTATAAACTTACAATACAAGTGTGTTGTAGCTGTGAATGTAACCAAGAGTGAATTTCAAATCTAAGGACTCCATAAGTTAAAGAAAAGCTGATTTCAATGTATAGAATTACAAATGTTTGAAAGAAAGCAGATCTAATGTAAGCAAAGGCCTACCAGAGTAAACAAAGAGTTTTATTAGCTTTTATTATTGGCTCCAAAAGGCCAAAACCAAGGATCTTACTGGGGAGAAGCGGGAGGGGAGATCAATAAAAGTATTCAACAGAAAACTCTCCTGATTCCAAAGGAATAAAATGACTATAATAACTTTTTTTTTTTTTAAATAAAATTAAACTTTACTAGAAATGGCTGGCTACAAAAAAGAAAACTTGGCTTTGGCAACCCTGAATTTAAAATCTCTTGATAAGTAAGGAATGACAACAGGCAGCACTTACAGGTTCAATACCTTCTTGACAGTTAAAACACCCTTTAAACATATAAAATTTTTATTGCATACTAATTGCATTTTCAGTTGAGCAATCTCTCCAGGGCAGTGTTGCCCTCCTAGCTCCTCTGATGTTACAAAGCGTTGAAAAATGCAGCTCAGTTCTTTCCTCCTGGGTTACATTTTTTTTCTCCTTAGAATCCTCTCCTTGTACCTATGGCAGATATGACCTTACTCTAGTCCCCATTGGCAATTTCTCTTTCCTCCTAACTCTTTATCCCTTTTAATTCAGCAAGCCTCGAGTTTTCTGATCTAGAGACCACTTGAGCAGGATGAACAATTCCATAAGCAATCTACCTCAAACATTTTCTTAATCATAACTGAAAGCCATGTCATCTTGATGAGACACCCCTTGTCACCACCCACCACTCCCTGCTCTTCCACGCAATGGATCTTCAGTTTGAGGTTTTTTGTTGTTTTTTTAGTAGCATAAGTACAATGTTAATTTAAAACAATTAGGCCCACTGCCATCAAATCGATTCTGACTCATGTTGTTGTTAAGTGCCATTGAGTGGGTTCTGACTCATAGTGATCCTGTACAGGGTTTCCGAGGAGCAGCTACTGGGTTTGAACTTTCATTTCACAGTCCAGTGTTTATCCTACAGTGCCGCACCAGAATTCTGACTCATAGCAACCTTACAAACAGGGTCTTGGAGACTATAAATCTTTCTCCCACAGAACAGCTGGTGGGTTTGAACCGCCGACCTTGTGGTTAGCAGCCCAACAGTTAAGCCATAGTGCCATCAAGGGTCCTAAAGCAAATATCAAACAAAAACCCACTGCCATTGAGTCAATTCCAATTTATAGCTACCCTCTCTGTACAACTTTTCCAAGACTGTAAATATTTACAGGAGCAGACACCCTCACATTTCTCCCTTGGAACAGCTGGTGGATTTGAACTGTCAACCTTGTGTTTAGTGATCCAGTGCTTATCTTACAGCACCATACTAAGACTCCAAAACAAATATAGTACATACAAAATATAAACATAAATGTATTAAAGGTCAATCATAATTAGTTAACTGTTAAATTAGATGTGGAAGATTTGTCTCCCTTTGATTGGGCGATGCCCTATTTGGGCAAAAACTGTGCCTTTGTCTTAAGCACTGCTAGGTCTTGCACACAGAAGGTGCTCAATAAATGCTTGTCGAGTGAGTGGATTCATGCAGACAACCCCAGGAATATTGCTAGATTCAAGAACTTCATCATTATTATTTTTTTAATGTTTTATTGTGAAATAGGTGATAGTTTACATGGAAGAACATTTGCTTTACATTCATCCTATCATATTGACTATCATATTACATTGCCATGGTTACAATCCCCTCCATGCATCTCTCCACATCATCATCTCCACCTCCATCTCTGGCGTCACTGTTTCTCTAGGCAGGATCCCGCACTCTGCTCTTCTCCCTTGATGGTCCCAGGGACCTCTGCTCCTGGCCTGCAAAGCCAACCACTCCCCTCCTTTTGCTACAAAATGTCTACCTTTACATTTCCAATCCTCACAGTCATTATTTGTCATCATAATACCTTTTGCATGGAATTGTTGTTGTTGTTTAGTGCTGTTGAGTTGATTCCGACTCATAGCGACCCTGTATAGTTTCCGAGGAGCTGCTGGTGAGCTTGAACCAGCGACCTTGCAGTTCAAAAGGCTTTGCAGTCTGGTGCATTAACCCACAGCGCCACACCAGAACTCAGATCTCTTATTTTTCTTACCTAGAATCCTTTCAATCCTATAAGATAAATAATGGGCTGCTAACTGCGCTAACAGCAAGGCACTCTCAGAAACCCTATACAAAGTCACTATGAATTAGAACTGACTCAATGGCACAGAACAGCATCAACTGGTCTACCCAATTCATCCATATCTTTCAAAGCTCTATAAAGCCCAACTTCTTCCAGGAAATCCTTTTCTTTTCTACCACTCAAGTTCATGCTACCTACTTGCTTTGTGATATTTTATTAATCAGATTACAGTAAGAAGCATACAGCATTGCCCCTAGTTTTTCTGTTTTAGTTCTACTTTCTCAACATCTGTAAGGGGCACTTGTTCTTCTTTTCTGTTCACAACTTGCTGACCATAAGTGACACAGAAGGACTCAGTTAGTCTCTGTTTTGATTGACCAACTAGCTGACTGATCTATAAAGGTTTTTATTTTCACACACTGCTAATGCCAGTGATTGTGAATTTACAGTCATATATCTTTAGGCAACTTTTACTAAAAGCATAAAAAAGACACAAATTACAGCATATAGGCAAAGGGTGAGTGTCAGGATCGGGAATCGAGGAATAAAATGCCACATCAAAGTGGGGAGGAAACTAGAGCAAGACTGAAGAAAATCGATGGTGGTTGTGCGCCGTGGAGTTAGTTCCGACTCATACTGACTCTATATAGGGGTTTCGAGGCTGTAAATCTTTATGGGAACAAAAACCTTCCTCTTTTTCCCATGGAGTGACTGGTAGATTTGAACTTCTGAACTTGTGATTAGCAACCCAGGTCATAATCCAGGACTCTAGCAGGGCATTACTAGATAAGGCACTGCAACCCAACAAAGGGCAGGAAATCCCACAAGAATAGTCATTTCAATGGATTGTTTTGAAGGTTCCCCTTTAGTCTATATACAATTTGGGAGAAAACATGGGAGGAGAGTAAGTGCTTTTTCTTAATTTTCCCTCTTTTTGATCAATTCCTTAAAAAATAATGTCGGTGCACTGATTCTATGCCCTCGATCATATCCCCTTTGGAATATGGAGTTTGGTATCGTTAATGACTTGTATTCTGCTGGGGTTTATGGAAAGAACTCATGTAGCATCAGCACTGGAATGGACTTTAGGGATTATTTCACATATATACACATACACATTACAGAAGAGAAAACTAAGGCTCAGTGATCTAAAGACATTTGCCAAAGTGGGAAAAGAAAGCGGTCAAGAGCACGGATTCTGAATTCTTACTGTCAGGGCATAATCACAATTCCTCATCATTGGGGCAATTTACCTGTTTTTACCTCATCTATCCAGGCAAATAGTTAATACAGTCTACTTGTGTTATTGTTGTTAAGAGTATTAAATGAGATAGTGTATGGGAGGCACAGATCTGTGAGGACTAGATGCACTCATCACATTAGGCATCATCACCAAGTCACATGACTGGCGGTAACCTTCCCAGGACTGGAACAGAGACCTCCCAGCTCAGTCTCTCTCCTCAATGCCTGTCAAGCTGGTGGTTCTGTCCAAATACAGGAATGGTGATAAGGGGTGGTTGCCCCTCTCACATCACCGCTTCAAAGAACGACACCGACTCCTGGGCTATGTTGCCCTCAAGTGGACTGGATAATTGAGGCTTCCATGAGTTTGACCTCTGCCCCTGAACTGTGAAAAAGGAAAGCGTTGCACTTGAGAAAGCAGGACACCCTCATTCTCCCTCCAGATGGATGAGGACAAGCGCCTTCCAGATTCACAGAGATCTATACAGTGCAGAGTGGCGTGCCCATACCTCTCCTCTGAGAACAAAAGGCTGGCAAGACCAGACACCTTGCCGGGTCAGCTGGCACTCCAAAACCTCTCCAGCTCCCACAGGGGGGAGGGGTTCCGCACTGTCCTTCGAGAAGGACAAGAAAGATCCCGCTTGTGAGTCAGGATATAAAGAAGTAGCCAGATAAATGAAGACTGTATCATCAAGTGCTCAGAGAAGAGATAAGAAAAGCTGCCTCCAGAGAAGCCTCACTGCCAGGTTCCCAGAGCACTCTGACACATCCCCTTGACATGTCTGTGACCAAATTCCCTTCACGAAATGACAGCTCTCACCTTCCAGTGCTTTCTGCTCTTGGTGAAATCCACGTGGGAATGTTGAAGTCAACAAGTAAGTCCCACCTTTCGATGCTAACTAACTTCCTTGCAATCTCCTGGCTGCTTCCTGCTCCTGAGGAGGTCTCTGAATGCTTAAAGTCCCATCAAGACTATACTTAAGACAAAACCCAAACTCTTCATCATGACTGTGTGATCCAGCCCCTGTGCATCTGCCTAACTCACCTCATGTCTCTCCTCACCTGACTCAGTATGTTCCAGTCACACCTGCCAGGTGTGCCCACATCCTCCTCACCTCAGGGCCCTGACCCAGCTGCCCTCTGCCCACAATGCCCCTCCTCAGAGCTCTCCAGGACTGGTCTCTCATCACACAACTCAGCTCAGGTAAGACTTCCTATCTATTCTCAATGGTCCTTCATAGTCCCTAACTATCCTTTTATTTTTCTCATAGTATTTAGAACACTCTGGAATTATCTTGCTTAGTAACTTGCCTAGTTTACTGACTGACATCATAGAACGTGAGTCCCAGAAGGACAAGTTTAAGTTTGTTTCTGTACACCTTTGTATATCCATCATGCCTAATGCACAGACAGTATTCAATAAATATTGTTTAACTAAATAAAATGCAAATATACAGATATCATGTCAAATGGTTCATTTATCAAGCAAAGGACCTCTAAGATATGCAAACTTTAAAACAATCATCTGAACAAAATCCCCTCCTGGATGATGAAAAATGGACAGAGGTCAAGAGAGGCAAAGATAGTTGTCCCTGGTCACCCACCTAGTGAAGAACAGAGAAAGGTCTGGAATCCAGGACTCCTGACTCCTTGTCTCATGCTCTTTCAGTAAGGCTACACTCAACAGAATCCCCAGTCCTTGAACAATATCTCTCATTCATGTCCTTGCTGAGTTATTTATTTTGCAAGTATTTATTGAATGTTTTCTGTTTCAGGAACCGTGCTAACAACAGATTTGGAATTAAGAGTGCCTAGGAGATCTCTGTCTACAATCAAAAGGATCTCCCCATAGCAGCCACAGGATCCTCTTGATATTGTGCCCCTGATGCTCTCTAGATCTTTTGCAAATCCTCCACACTCCGTGACTGTTCTCCAAGATCCGAGAGTGGATGGGGGCGCCTGCTCTGTTCAAAGACAGAGATGGTAACAGTCAGAGAAACAGGGAGACCATATCAAAGGGTGTGGAACAAACTGGCTGAATTGCTACATGTCCACTGAGAATGTCTCACCCCATTTGGACTGGACTTGGCAGAGAGAAGTCATCACGGAGGCCTCTGCCAAACCCAATTCACACTGCCCAATGTGCCAGAGAAGACAAGAAGGGACAAGTTTAGCCTTTTTCCTTGGAAGGTCACAATCCTTAGCAGGGACCAGAAGCAGAAAGCCAGGACTCATTTTTGGTGGTCCTACCTCCACCACTCCCTCCCTCAAACCCACTGACAACCATGACTTGAAGACCTGGTCTTGCCCACAGACGTCCAGTTCTGACTCTGCATTTTCCCTTTCTCTTTGCATGAATTCAATGCCAGTCAGTAGAGTAGGCAAGAGAGAGAGAAGAGAAGTCAGTCCTGGAGCTGCAGGACTAGACATCTCTGACGCTAGTGTGGACAGAACATTCTCTGCCACCTAGCCACGGTCCATCATGTGGCACTGGTGTAATAGGGGCCAAGGAGAGTAAGCTGTCAGGCATTAACATGAAAAGGGAGAGGGTGCCAGGAACAAAGTCCACACTAAGGCACAACACTTTTCTCTAAAGCAGTCTCTACGGCAGCCCAGCCAGGCACTCAGGCACTTATTAAGCTTCTACTGTATTATTCCAGGCACTATGGTGGGTACTGTGTGGACATGATCCCTACCTGGAGTGAGAGACATACACACACGAGTAAACAGGAAATGAAGTGCTTAATGGGGACAGCTAGAATGCTCTGGAATCATGGGAGGAGAAACACCAAACCCAATCTGGAAGATCAGTAAAGGCTTTTCCTGCAAGAAGTGACTTCTCACCTGAACCCTGAGGGCAAATAATAGCCAGTCAGAGGGACAAATAAGGAGTTGTGGTGGTACACTGGTTAAGTGCTCAGCTGCTAATATAGTTTAAACCCACTAACAGCTCCAGAGGAGAAAAGACCTGGAGATCCAATCCTATACAGATTACCACCTAGGAAATCCAATGGGGCCGCTCTATTCTGTCCTACAGAATCTCTGTGAGTTGAACTTGACTTGACAGTGCACAACAACAAGAGGAACACAGAAATATAGCTGCTTCAAGGGGATCCGGGAAAGCTTCCAGAGAAAATGATATTAGACTTGAGACACCAAGAAACGGTTGGATTAAGGCAGGTAAAGTGGAGAAAACAGTGAGTGAGCAAAACGTGCAAGGAGCAAAGACCTGCCCAAGTACACTGACACCAGACTGTGGATGAGTGAGGGTAGAGGAGAGAGAAGACCATATTGGTTTTCTGTTGTTGTGTAACAAACTACCACAAGCTTAGCTACTGAAAACAAAGTCTATTTATCAGCTCATGGTGCTATAGGTCAGAAGCTCAACAGAGCATAGCTGAGCTTTCTGCTCAGGGCATCTCAAGAATGAAATCCAAAAGCCCGCCAGCTGTACTCCCATCTGGAGCTCAAAGTCCTCAATCAAGTTCATTCAAAATGTTGGCTATCAGTCAGAAATCACTCTCAGTAACCAGGGGCCACTCAGATCCTTGCCATACGACCCTCACCATCTTCACAACAGCAACCAGGAACCTCACGCACATCGAATCTTCCTTGTACATCTAATCTCCTTGCCAAGAAGAGCCTAGTCTCTTTGAAGGGCTCACAGGATTAAGTCAAATCCTCCTCCCCATCTCAAATTAATCTCTTGTTCTTACGGTCAACTGGGGCCATATCGTATCATTTAATCACAGCAGTGACACCCTATCACACTTACAGGCCAGGCCCACACTCAGGGGAGAAAGACTACACAGGTTATTAATCACTGGAGTCATTTTAGAGCTAGTCCTACCACAAGTGGCAATCCCACAAGCCAAGAATACCCATTTCCTGTGCCTTTTCTCATCTAGGATCTTCTCCTGCTTTCTATTCCTCTCCACAACACCACCCAAAACACTATCCCCAACTCTGCAGTTTGTACCACGAGGGGGACCAGCTTCACTTCATCAAGACTAATGGAAGACTCCTCCTATTACACTATTATGCTGTGCCCTATACGCAGAAGTTGGTAGGGCTGCAAGGGACGAGAAGGTACTGACATTCACCCTTGCCCCCTCGTGCCATCCTGTGGAAAACTCTTTCATTGGGTAGGGGAAGTGGCAGTTACCCCAGGCAGCTGGTTGTTGTGTTGCTGTTAAGTGTCATCGAGTCAGTTCCAACTCACAGCAACCCTGTATAGGGTTTCCGAGGAGCAGCTGGTGGGTTTGAACTGCTGACCTTCTGGTTTGAAGTCCAGTGCTAGTTCTACAGCGCCAGACCAGGACTCTAGGCTACAGGTAGGGTAATCCCCCACTGCCTGAGTAGTTCTTTCCCCTCGTTCTCTCTTGTTAGTCTAGCAGAGTTAAGGCACACCGCCACACAGGCCCTGCCCCTCCACTCCTTTCCCCACAACCCTGTACAACTGCTGCAACTCAACCATAACTGCATTTTGAATTGTGTACAGCCGTTCCTCAAGTCTAATGTCTACCACATGCCACCTCCCTTCTTAACATAATCAGGTCTGTCTGAAAGCTCAGGCTGTCCTGAGATATGTCTGTGTGCCTCCTGGCCCTGTTAAGACCAGGCTCACTCTGAGCAACATAAGACCTGTGTTCAGAACTGAACAAGCCTCTGCACAGATCATGTGGCCTCCTGCTTGGCATGCCCAACCGTCCTTCTTCTCCATACCTGACCCTGCTCCAAAGGACAATGGAGCAGGCCACATGTCTGCCTGTGAGTCCCAGAGCACAGAATTGAACCCCACTGTTTTCACATCATTTCTGCTGTGAGCATGAAGAAGTCTTTGCAAGTTGAAGGATAGCATGAAAGGAACTATTTAACAGATATGCACGGAGAAACAAAGAGCGCTTTGGATGAGCAATGCAGCAAGGGGCTGTGTGTGTGAGGGCTGGGGTCTGTTCACGGCCTCATACAAAGTCTACCCCGACTCCCACGGCCTCACTTTGCCTTCCAGGCTCCAGCAGCCTAATTGAGCTCCCAGAAGCAACCAGAGTATATCCACACTGCTCATCATCCAACTTGGGAAGGTCAAGAACTAAATTTGGAACTTGGCTTTTAGCTCGTTTGCATCTCAAAGTTATCTCCAAATTTGAGAGGAGGCAAAGGGAAAATTCTCACAGAGAAGCACACTACTGGAGGGGGAAATATATCAGAGACAGAATATGTCTACCTAGTTTTAATAATAGCAATATTTATCATTATCATGATGATGCCCCTAACATCCGTAGAGCATTTTATAGTTTCCAACGTACCCTGGTGGCACAGTGGTTAAAGTGCTCAGCTACTAACCAAAAACACTGATGGTTCAAATCCCCCAGCTTTGCTGTGGGAGGAAAGACATGCCAGGTCTGCATCCATATGGATTTAGAGCTTTGGAAACCCTATGGAGCAGTTCTACTATTCTTAGTCTCTACAGCAATGGATTTGGGTTGGGTTACATTTTCCTTAGCATTTCCGTACATTCTCTCATTTGAACCTTGCCATGTCTTGGTGAGACAGAAATTTTTTATTTCATGGTCAGGAAATAGGAAGTTCAGGGAAGTAAAAGCCCTGCCACTGGTCAGTGGAAGAACTGGAACTAGAACAGGAACTATGATCCTGGCTCATTGCTCTTTTACTATCCATCACACTGTCCGATCATTCAGGTCATGGCTCTAGAAAGCTTGAGTGTTTCAAACAGGGCCAGGGTTCTCAAGCCTATCTCTTGAAGCCTTAAAATGTGAAAGGTGATAGATAGCTCTCATCTGAGACCTTGGGGTGTTAAGATTTCCCACACCTGATACTCTTGGTACCCACATCAGACCAATAATGGCGAGGACTTGGTTGCAGGCCAGGTTGCCGCCAGGTACTGGCTCCAATAACCCAGTCCACAAGAAGTATCAGTCTCAGGAAGATAGGCAGCATTAAGGTCCCCTACTCTGCCACAACCAGAGGTGGTTAGCATCTACTTAGGAGGAGGCCTGGAGTTTGGTTCCTAATTTCATCTGGTATGAATCACAGGTTCCAGGGAGAATCTGGGCCTCAAAGCCAAGTCTACCTCTCAGGCAGCAGTGGATGCAAATGAACCACTCTCCTCATTCTGCTTTCCAAACAGTGCAAACTAGGAGCTCCGTGGTTGTGCCCCTCAGGCTCACCCATGTAACACAGCCAGATGAACTTTAGTCCATAACTTAATTACTGCTCTTCCTATGGTAGTCTTGGCAAAGAGACAGCCACATGTGTTACATACACTCTAGTTGAGGCCCCAAAAACGAAAGGCCACGCTCTAAGTAAGCAGAGTGCCCTCCCTTATACACTTTAGGAAGGCTGTATAGCTGAGTACTGTACTGCTTCATATCTGTGCAGCCTGGAGCAATTTAGTTTCTGTCTCAGAACCTCAGTTTTCTCATCTGTAAAATGGTTGATTATAATAATACCATAGGTCTCACGGATCTATTAAGAGAACTAAATGAGTTAATATATTTAATACATTTAGAACAATGTCTGTAACATAAGCATAGGCTATAAAAGTGCTGTTATTATTACTGCTCTGGAGTTCTGGTGTGGCACTGCTGATTAATGTGCTGGGCTGCAAGGTCGGTGGTTCAAGCTCACCAGTCGCTCCTCGGAAATCCTATACAGGGCTGCTCCAAGTCGAAACCAACTCCATCAATACTTTGGAGTCCTGGTGTGGCACTGTGGACAAATGTGCTGGACTGCAAAGCAGTTTGAACCACAAGGTTGGCGGTTCAAACTCACCAGCCACTCCTTGAAAACCCTATACAGGGTTGCTGTGGGTTGGAATTGACTCAACGGCACTTAACAACAACAATTACTATTATTAGTTGAAAGGTACTAACTAATCCAACAACTTCAACCATACAGAAACAAGTACGAAAAAGAAAATAAAGATGGGAGAGAAAAAACAACAACAAAACACAAGACTTCTGAGAGGCCAAAATTGATGCTATAAAATCCATGAATAAAAACTAATGCATTTTATTCATAAGTGAGCCCCTTAGGTCCTCCATCAGAATCTATTTACTCTTAGTCTGCACATAACTGTCATGGATTTGGTTATCTCGTTTCCAGGCCCAAAGGGGAGAAGGCACAGCAAATTAAAAGGGCTGGGACTAGGGCAGGCAGACACCCAGCAGTGGTGGTGTATGAAAAACATGCCCCTAAACCTTTTGTGATCAGAGCATCCTAGGACCATGTGGAGGTTTTTTAACTCTCCCTATGGTTTCACCGAATTATAACAGGTTCAATCATTGAAATTCCTAATGATTGCAGAGTCCCGAAAAAAAAATAAATAAAAAAAGGATGAAATATGTTCAGAATTTCTCTGTTAAGGATCCAGGGATTTGTGTTTTACATTCTACAAAGACTTTCTTCAAATATACTTAAATTAAAAGGGGTTTGGTACATGAAAGGAGACTCCGAATCTATCACATAAAATGTGAACTTATATGGAACATTTCCCCCCCAAATGAATAAAGATGGATAAAAAGGATCAAGAAGTATCTCCATGCTTAGACTTCAAAGCATCACCTTCTCTTATCCCATCACTGGTAAATGTATAGTCGACAACACCTTCCTGTCTCTCTGAAATATTTAGTGAGTAAACACAGCAGTCAAACAACTGCCCCAGGCACTCAGAGGGCTTATGACGATTAGATTAAGCTAAGTCTACCCAGGAGCCTGCCATCAAATTTGAAATGTTCCTGATGAAGCTGATGGTGTGCTCGCTTCCTGCACTGGCCTTGCATCATGTCCTATCCTGCTCCCAACTGTCCTTTTCTCCAAACAGCATCAGGTTTGAGGTCAAGAATTGTCTCCTCTTTAGGAGCCCTGGTTGCACAGTAATTGAAGAACTCAGCTGTTAACCAAAAGGCTGGTGGTTTAAACCCACCAGATGCTCTGCGGGAAAAAGATGTAGCAGTCTAATTCTATTAAGATTTACACAGGGATGGGGAACCTTTTTTCTGCCAACCTTTTTTGGATATTTATAACATCGAAATTATCAACTTAAAAATTAACCTGCTATATTTGGATGGCTAGAACTGCAGTTGCCTTGGCAGGGCCAGAGCAAATGATTTCGAGGGCCTTTTTAAAGTGTTGAAGAGCAAAGATGTCAGCTTGAGGACTAAGGTACCTGACCCAAGCCATGGTATTTTCAATAACCTCATATGGATGTGAAAGCTAGGCGGTGAATAAGGAAGATCACAGAAGAATTGATGCCTTTGAATTGTGGTGTTGGAGGAGAATACTAAAAGTGCCATGGACTGCCAAAAGAACCAATAAATCTGTTTTGGAAGAAGTGCAGCCAGAGTGCTCCTTGGAGGCCAGGATGGCTAAGCTTCATCTCTCATACTTTGGACATATTGTCAGGAGGGAACAGTCACTGGAGAAGGATGTCATGCTGGGTAAGATAGAGGGTCAGAGATAAAGAGGAAGACCCCCAATGAGATGGATCAGCCAGGTGGCATCATTGATGGCATCGAGTGTGGAGGCGGTAGTGAGGTTGGCCCAGGATTGGACATTGTTTCGTTCTGCTGTGCATGGGGTCGCTATGAGTCAGTTCCAACTTGATGGCACCTGACAACAACAACATATGGTCTGCGTGCCAAATGTTTCCCACCCTTGATTTACAGTCTTGGAAACTCTATGGGTCTGGTTCTACTCTGTCCTATAGGATCGCTAGGAGTTGGAATCAACTTGATGGCAGTGGGTATTTTATGAGATGGTTTGTGTGTTGCTACGACACAGGAAGCTATGCCACCAGTATTCAAATGCCATCATAGACAGGTTTCAACAGAGCTTCCAGAATAAGGCAAACTAGGAAGAAAGGTCCAGCAATCTACCTTCAAAATTAGCCAATAAAACTCTATGGATCACAACAGAATATTTCCCAATAAAGTGCTAGAAGATGGGGCCCCTGGGTCCTTTGTTAGGTGCCTTTGAGTCAATACTGACTCATAGTGATCTTATGCATAACAGAACAAAACACTGCCTGGTCCTATGCCAACCTCACAATCATTGTTAAGTTTCTACCTATTACTGCTGTCACTGTGCCAATCCATCTCATTGGGGGGTCTTTCTCTATTTTGCTGACCCTCCACTTTACCAAACATGATCTCCTTCTGTAAGGGATGGTCCCTCCTAATGATGCATCTGAAGTACGAGAGACGAAGTCTCACCACGCTAAGTTGTAAGGTGCTCAAAATACAAGGTGGACAACAATGAGCTTGAGAATATCAACAGTCATGAAGATAGACAGGACCAGGCAGTGTTTTGTGTGTCAAACATGGTGTTGCTATGAGTCCGAGCAGACTTTAATGGTAACTACCAACCTTTCCATACAGCAACATTTCCCAAGACATCTGGGATGGTATGGGTGGGCAAGGTATCACATTCACGCCTGGCCTAGAGCCACAGTGTTCCCACACATAGAAAGATGTTAAAAGTGTATAAATTGCTTGCATCAAATGACAATAGAATGGGAATTCCAGAACATTTCATTGTGTTCATACGGAACCTATATATAGACCAAGAGACAGTCATTCAAAAGGAACAATAGGACGCTGTGTGGTTTAAAATCAGGAAAGGTGTACATCAGGATTATCTCCTTTCACTATACTTAATCAATTGTATGCTCATCCAATAACCTAAGAAGCTGGATTATATGAAGAAGAACTCGTTATCAGGATTTGAGGAGACTCATTAACAACCTACAGTTTGCAGATGATACGATTTTGCTTTCTGAAAGTAAAGAGGACTTGAAGTATTTACTAAATAAGATCAAAGAGTACAATCTTCAGTGTGGGTTACATCTCAACACAAGGAAAACAAAAGTCTTCACATCTGGACCAATAAACATCATGATAAAAAGTATATATTGAAGCAGTCAGGGATTCATTTTACTTAAATCTACAATTTACACCCATGGAAGCAGTAGTCAAGAAATCAAACTACATATTGAATTGGCAAATCTGCTGCAAAAGACTTCTTAAAAACGTCGCTTTGAGGACAAAGGTGCACCTAACCCAAGCCATCATGGCTCCAGGAACTGATGGACTACAAATTGAAAGCTTCCAACAAACGGATGCAACACTGGAAGCACTCGATTATCTATGCCAAGAAATTTGGAAGACAGCTACCTGGCCAGCCAATTAGAAGATATCTATATTTGTGCCCATTCCAAAGAGAGGTGACCCAAGAGACTGCAAAAATCCATGAACAGTATCAATAATACCGCATGCAAGTAAAATTAAAAACATATGTGACAGTATATTAACAAGGAACTGCCAGAAATTCAAAGCAGATTCAGAAGAGGATGTGAGAAGGAAGAGGGATATCATTACTGACATCAGATGGATCTTGACTGAAAACAGAGACTACCAGAAAGATGTTTACTTGTGTTTTACTGACCATTACTAGGCTTTTGACTATATGGATCATGACAAACTATAGATAACGTTACAAAAAATAGATGTTCCAGAACACCTAATTGTGCTCATGAGGAACCTGTACATAGACCAAAAAGGCAATCATTAGAGCAAAACAAGAGAATACTGAATGGTTTAAAATCAGAAAAGGTGTGTGCCAGGGTTGTATCCTTTCACCATATTTGTTCAGTCTTCATGCTGAGGAAATAAACTGAGAAGCTGGATTATATGAAGAAGAACAAGACATCAGGATTGGAGGATGACTCATTAACAACCTGTGATATACAGATGATACAACCTTGCTTGCTGAAAGCAAAGAGGTCTTAAAATACTTACTGATAAAGATCTAAGACTACAGCATTCAGTTTGGATTGCACCTCAATATAAATCCTCACAAATGGACAACAAAAATCCTTACAAATGGACAATAAATAACATCATGAAAAATGGAGAAAAGATTGAAGTAGTCAACAATTTCATTTTGCTTGGATCCACAGTCAACACTCAGGAAAGCAGGCAGCAGTTAAGAAATCAAGCCATATTATTGCATTAGGCAAATCTGCTGCACAAGACCTCTTTAAAGTGTTACAAAGCAAAGATGTCAGTTTAAGGACCAATGTGTGCTTGAACTAAACCATGGTAATTTCAATCGTCTCATATGCATATGAGAGTTGGAGAGTGAATAGGGTAGATCGTGGAAGAATCAATGCATTTGAATTATGGAGTTAGAGAAGAATATTGAAAAGTACCATGAAATGCCAGAACAGACAAACTTGTGTTGGAGGAAGTGCAGTCAGAATGCTCCTTAGAAACCAGAATGGAAACATTTTGTCTCAAGTACTGTGGGCATGGTATCAGGACATCATGCCCTGGAAAAGGACATCATGCTTGCTTGGTAAAGTACAGGATCAGTAAAAAAACCGGGAAGCCGCACAACAAGATGAAGACACACAAAGACTGCATGGATGGATCAAACAACGATTGCGAGGATGGGGCAGTATTTCGTTCTGTTGTACACAGGATTGCTGTGAGTTGGAACTGACTCAACAACACTTAACTCAGGACAATATTGTCCCTTCATTCTTATGATGCATGTTGTTGTTGTCAAGCGCCGTTGAGTCGGTTCCAACTCATAGCAACCTTGTAAAAGGTTTCCAAGGAGTGGCTGGTGAGTTTGAACCACCGACCTTGTGGTTCAAACTGACCTTGAATCCATCTCATTAACCTGCAGTGCCACACCAGGACTCCTTATGATATATTGTTGTTGTTAAGTGCCATAGAGTTGGTTCCGACCCATAGCGACCCTGTACAGGATTTCTGCAGAGCAGCTGGTGAACTTGAACCTCCAACCTTGCAGTTAAAATGACTTTGCAGTCTAGCTCATTAACCCACAACGCACAGGGTAGATTATTTAACTTCCGTGTCCTTTTCTGTAAAATTTGTTAACAGTATTCATCTTCCGTGTAAGCTTCCATATCCTTTTCCATAAAATTTGGTAACAGTATTCATCTATAGACTTATTATGACACAAAGCACTCAGTGTAGTCTCTGGACACGGTAAAAACTAATACATGCTTTCGGTTGTTATGGTATCAAAACCTTTATGATAGTTAAGGTTTTGTGTCAGCCTGACTGAGCCAGAATTCTCAGTGGTTTACCGTGATAAGATCTAATACAATGGAACCAAAGACCTTTCCGCAAAGCCTTCCTCTAGCGCCACCAATATGAATTTGGATTTCTAGTTTCCTAAGCTGTGTGTGGGGTCCTGGTGTGGCGCTATGGGTTAATGTGCTGGACTGCAAAGTCAGTTTGAAGGGAAAAGTGGGTGGTTCAAGCTCACCAGCTATTCCTCAGAAACCCTAAACAGGTCATTATGGGTCAGAACTGCCTCAACTGCTCTTAACAACAACAATTAACTGTGTATGGTACTGTAGGATCAGCACAGGACTTTGAACCACAGGTTTGTAGATCAAACTCACCAGCTGCTTCTCTGAAACCCTATACAGGGTCATTATGAATTGGAACTGACTCGATGGCACTTAACAATAACAACAACAAACTGTGAGAAAATGAATTTCTGCTTGTTAAAGCTGTGCACTTGTGGTCTTTCTGTTTCAGAAGCTTTAGGTAACAACACAAGCATGGACAAGTCTTAAAATAAAGCAGCCTGTTTAACTGTGGTTATCCAACGTTGACCACATTCATTTCATGGTTTTTGTTTCATTTTATTTTTAATATGGCTAATACCCTGCTGTGGCACTATAGAATAAGCACTAGACCGCAAAGTCAATTTGAACCGCAAGGTTGGTGGTTCAAAGTCACCAGCTGCTACTTAGAACCCTATACAGGATCGCTATGAGTCGCAAATGACTCGATGGCACTTAACAACAACAACAACAACATCGTAGTGGGAGTCCTGGTGTGGCACTGTAGGATAAGTAATGAACTGCAAGGTCAGTTTTGAATCACAAGCTTGGTGGTTCAAGCCCACCAGTTAACTCCATGGAAACCCTATACAGTGTCACTATGAGTCAGAACCGACACAAGGGCATTTAACAACAATACCCTGATAGAGTCCTGGTGTGGTGCTATAGGATAAGTTCTGGACCACAAGGTCAGTATGAACTGCAAAGTTGGCGGTTCAAACCCACCAGCCACTTCTGGAAACTCTATACAGGGTCACTATGAGTTGGAACTGACTAGATGGCACTTAACAACCTGGTGGTGCTGTGGGTTAGTAGGCACTGGTCTTCAAATTGCAAGATCAAGAGTTCAAATCCACCAGCCACTCCAAGATTAAAAGATCAGGTTCTTGCTCTCGTAAAAATTTAAAGCCTTGGAAACGCTATAGATGGTTGCTATGAGTCAGAACCAACTTGATGGCAACAGGTTTAGTTTGGTTTGTTCTTAATACTTCTACAGAGTGTTTAACTTGAAAACATTTTCACACTTTTTGATATTTACAGCAATCCTACCTATTCCAGGGAATTAAGCCAAAAGCCCAAATTGTGGCTTCCTACAGTCCGGAGTTCCGATTATGGCTCTGCCACTGGCTTGCCAAGTTTCCTTACTTCTCTGAGATGCTGGTTCCTCATTTGAAATAAAGTCACAAAACCAGCAACCTAATAGGATTCATTCATTCAACAAATATTTATTGAGAGCCATACATGTGCCAGTTACTGTTCAAGGCACAGGGATTACAATGGTTAACAAAATGGATAAATTCTCTCCCTTCAAGAAAACAAACAGATAATATAATCTATTGTTGTATGAGTCAGAAATATTGTATGCAATGCACTGGTGCCTACCTGGTGGTCACTGAATAATGGTAATTGTTACGACTAAGCAGGTATTATAACTCTTGCTTGCCAGAAGAGGAAACACAAACAGACAGGTTAAATGAACTGAACTAAGGCCACACAGTCTAAGTCTTCTTTCCAGGTTAGCGCCTCACAACCCTGGTCCCACAAGAGAATAAACCTGTGGAGCTTCTAGACATATCCTCGCTCACACCCCACTTAGACCATTCAGGCTTGGCCTTACTGAGTAGAACCACTTTCTCAATGTGCTGTGTCAAGCTAATTATTCTCTCATTTAAAAACAATCTCTACACTGCTGCCTCCCATACCTCCGCTCTCCCTCTAACTACACAACGCAAGACAGCATTAGTATATAAAATGTAGAAGCTATGTGACTTGTTACTTGCAGTATCTATTAGTGTATTTCATAACCCCGTATTTCCGCTAAGTGTGCATGTCTGGAACATTAGCATAATACATATGAGATAGCAATAATCTCATTTTGTTATGATCGTTGTTGATGAACGAAAATCCCATCAAAAAAGACTTCACGCTCTTAAGCAAACCTGGTGATGAAAGAAATCACAGCTCTCTACAAGATTAGGGAAACCCAAACTGGCAGGTGTACTCACTTCCCAAGTAGGAGGCCTGACTTGGAGCCACCAGATCCTCTCAGAGCTTGATGGGCAGCGTTCAGATTCATCTTGGGGCTACGTCAACACAGGATCCCACATGGAGCTGCTGTAGTTCAGCACAGTCCAGGAATGGAGGAGCCTCAGACACCCCAGCTTCCTGAGTTCTGACTGGGAAGGGATATGGGGTTGATCCAGGCACCCATAAAAAATATGTGGCAACAGGGCATGGATTCCCCACAGCCACCTAGCCCTCTCCCTTTGGGGTCCTTCTTTCATCAATAATACATGCTTATTTCCTTCTTTATGTAATCAGAAAATAAAGGACATTAAGAATAGTCGTAGGAGAATTCTACTGCACACAAGAGACCTTGGTTCAATCCCCAGCCAATATATCTCATGCGTAGCCATCTATCAGTGGGGACTTGTGTGCTGCTTGCGTAGTGTTTACACGTTGGGTTGCTAACCACAAGGTTAGCCAGCTGCTTAGTGGAAGAAAGAAAAGGCTTTCTGCTCCGGAAAGATTTATAGCCTTGGGAACACAATACAGGGTCACTATGAGTTGGCACTGACTCAATGGCACACCATCACCACCACCATGATGAACAAGTTTCAGCAGAACTTCCAGACTAAGACAGACTAAGAAAAAAGATCTGGAGATTTACTTCCCAAAACCAGCTAAAGAATGGTGTAAATAACAATGGTATGATATGCAACTGATCACAGGGATGGCGTAAGACTGGGGAACATCTCGTTCCATTGTGCATGATGGGCCATGAGTCAGGGAGGGAGGAAAAGGAGCTAACAATAACAACATACACAAAGATACATCAATCTTGATGGATTTGAGTTGCCAGAAAACAGCTTTTTGGATCTCCTTTCTCACCCTTCTGAAGCCTGCCATGCCATTGATCCTGAATTACCCCCAGGACCAGCTGAGGGCAGTGACTTTCAGCCTGTGGTTTTGAGTTCTAGAGGACAAAGTACATTCAACTGTGCCAAGCATTGTTCTAAGCATTCAACATTACATTAATCCATTTGATTCTCTGAACCACTCTATGGTGCAACTCTTATTATTACTTCAAGTTTATAACAATGCATAGAAAAAAACTTGACCTCCCAACCCTTTCCAAGTTTAGCTAAAGCCCTGTAACTTAAAGAAGCTCCTTCTGACAGCCCCACTCCCCTTGAATTCTCTATTCTCACAGAGAAAAAAAAGAAAGAAAGAAAAAAAGCTCTGCTCCAAGACTAGTCCTTTTCTGGCATCTTCCCCTCCCCTCTCCATCTCTGCTTAAAGCCTGGCTCTTGCTTCAAAAAGTACACATCACTGTTTTCTGTACAAGGTCAAACGCCAAATATATTCTCTTAATATTTCAACTCAAGGCAAGTGTTTGTGGGCCTCAGGATTTGAAGAGAACTGGGAGTTTTCCACACACAATGAACTCTCTCTGCTTGCAAAGGTGGGTCAACAGACATCACATAATTTACGTACTAGGGAACAGCTACTGGTGGATATAGCGTATTATAGACAACACATTGCATAATAAAGAAAGAAACGCCGTGTCATGGGTGAGTCCAGGCTTCGTTATGCATCACTAGCACAAGGGAAAGATAGCAAAGATGATGGATTCTGGGGCAGAAACACATGTTAGATGGAGCGCAAAACAAGCACTTTTATTTCAATAACGAGAGAAAGATTTTGAAAATCTATTCTGGAATGCTTTTCATCGCTTGGAAAGAAAAGAACGTAAGGTGCTAGAAAAATAAATAGGAATTATATTAAACAGGTAGGAGAAAGGCAAGGGCCTGTGAAGGAATGGATAGAAGCCGACGAGTTTGAGAGAGAAACTGCCAGCAGGAGCAGGCACAGATGTGGATTTGCAAGTGTGTGTGAAAAGAAGAATCATTTCTAATTCTGTGACAGTGTGAGGCTGCTTTGCTAAATAGATTATTCTTGAACCCAATAGAGTGGGAAACCTCTCGGCAGTTGATATGTCTCATCTTTCTGTTTGGATCCTAGAGAGAGTGCTTGTGGGTAGACAGAAACCGACTGCGACGAGATACAGCTGAAGGAGGATCCACGCACACATTGGTGAACTCCACAATCACCCCATCAGAATCACCAGGGGAGTCTGCTAAACATGAAGCCTCCTAGAGCCCCCTCCAGACTCACAGAATAGGAATCTTTGCAGGGAGGGCCTGGGAATCTGCATGTAGCCATCTCTCCCTATGAGTTCCATGTCACTGAGGCTGAGGACCTCAGTTGCAGGTGGACCATCATCTCTCCTTTGCTACCAGGGCTCTGAAATAAGTTTAAAAAAAAAAAAAAAAAACTATGAAAATAATGTAATTCTCAAACTTCATTTTGTTGTTGCTGTTGTTAAGTGCCATCAAGTCAGTAATGACCCACAGCGACCCTGTATAGGATTTTCAAGGAGCAGCTGGTGGATTTGAACCCCCAACCTTGCAGTTGGGGAGCCAAGTCTGGCATGACAAGGGAACTGTTTCCATCACTGAACCTTAAAAATTGTCATGTGGCTGTTGTTACGTAATGCCAAGTCAGTTTCAACTGATACCACCAACCCTGTATTGGGTTTCCGAGGAGCGACTGGTGGGTTTGAATTGCCGACCTTATGGTTAGCAGCCCAGTGTTTATCCTATACAGTGCCACACTAGGACATCAAAATTTTCATTCTAGACCTATTATTTCAGGGTCCCAGGTCAAGTAAAACTGCAGATGTGGATCAGCATCCCCTCACAGGCTCTTCTCACAGGCAGGCCCATCTCCTTGCTAGCAGCTTTAGTGTGCCAGGAGTACAAGTTTTCGAATTACCAAGTTCCTCTCTTGTGTGTGTGTGTTTAACTCTCTCTTTCTTCCTTTAGCTTCTAAGACTTCATACACTTGCTCTAATTCCTCTTCTGCCACTCAGGTCAAACCTGCCTGGTATTCTTTATTGGTCTCTTGTCCTCCACTTGCTCCATAAATGTTGGATACCTCCAGAGTGCCAACTTTTCTCCCCGTGTATCCTGGCCCTGATGCTGTGGTCCATGCCTATAGCTTCTTCTTCTACCTATACTCCAGTTGTTTCTGAGGATCTCTCTTCTGCAGGACATCTCCACCTGCAAGCTTCACAGGCTTCTCACCCAATAATCCCAGGTGTGCTCATCACTCCCTTCCCCTGAAATGTGACCCTTTTCATGAAGTCCTTCTTGCTCTAGTACTTAGCTACACACATCACCATCCTGAGAGTCAGCTCTCCTTTTCATCACCAATATCCAAATGACCACAAGTCCTAGCAAGTTTACCTCTTAAACCAGGATGGTGAACCTTTTTAATTCTGTCAAAATTTATAACATTATTCGCTGGCCATACAAATTATCAACTAAAAAATTAGCCTGCTATATTTGGTCAAATATTTAATTAATTCGGCCCTAATGTGATAGCCTATATGGAGTCTTTATGAGTCGGGACTGACTTAGCGGTTGCCTTTGCAGAGCCAGACCTAATGATTTTGCAGGCCTTATACAGCACTCGGGCTGGACATTCCCCAGCCCTATCCTAAACCTATCACCCCCTCTACATCTCTATTGTCAGTACATCTGACTTTCTGCAAAATTTCCTTTTCACCTCACAGTGAGGTCTCCGCCCAAGTTATCTTCCCCGTGTTATAAAAGCATTCTTCCTAGAATATGCATATGGACCTAGTATTTACCTGCTCTTAAAAACTTCATGGTCAAATGTTGATGTGGGGCAGGAAGCCTCCACTATATGGTATTCTTCATCCACCTGTAACCAGCATCCCTTTCTCAAATCATAATGAGCACAACTATCATTGTTGTTGTTGTTCAATGCTGTCAAGGGTTTCCAAGGAGTGGCTGGTGGGTTTGAACCACTGACCTTGAGGTCCAGTGCATTAACCTGAAGCATCACACCAGGAGCAGGGCCATATGGCTTTGGTATGTCTCAGCCTGAAATGTCTCAGTGGGCCTGGAAATCACCTCCTTATTAGAAGATGCAACTCCAATATGTCTTTCCATGTGAAGCTTTCAATGACACTCACTCTCTCCACCCTAACTTCTTGTAAGATCTTCTACTATGTGTAACCATCTGCTTCCATATGTGTATCTTTCCTATGAGACACAGGATCAGACCCTCGCAGTATCCCAAACATAGTGCTCAGCTCACATGTGAATACTGACCAAATGACTGAGCAAGCATAAGATGGATGAGAAGAACTAGAGGGAGAATATCAGGAAGAAAGCAATTATAACAGCCCAGGCAAAAGGCTACAAGGGCCTGGATTAGGATGATGAAGATGACGATGCCAACAGCAATACTAGCACAGCCCTTCCTACAGCACTCTTCTAAAAGCTATACATATCTTGACTCATTGAACCTTCAAAGCAACTCTGAGATAGATATTGTTATAACTGTTATTCCCATTTTATAAATGAAGAAACTAAGGAACAGAGAGCTTAAACAAGTGACTCTGAGAATAGAATGGAGGTGAAATGTGCTATGCTCATTGCCAATGAAAGTCTCTATGTCTTGATGCCTCCTCAGATGAGCACAGTCAGGGGAAGAAGGTGTTCAAGGTGACCCTGCAAGACAGCCAGAATGACATTGTCACTGACCAACCCAAGGGCAAACAAGAGGAGCAGCATTGGTGTAGGACTACTTTTGTTTTCCCTGAGGGCACAGTTATGTGATGAGAGAGAGAAAAAATGAGTTCTATTCGAGGCATGTTTGTTGGAAGTATTTGCAAGACATCTGGCACACACCCCTATAAGTGTGTGCCAAGGCAGTGCTTGGCACTTCCTGGTAGTTGTCCGCCTTGCCCTTGCCCAGAACCCTCTAAGATGAACCATCTCCATTTACAGATGAGGAAGCTGAAGTATAGAAAGGCAAAATGACTATAGATTAAGATTAGAACTACAAAGTAGTGGAGCCAGGATGTGAACTCAGATCTGCTTGATACAAATTTTGTCTAAGAGGCCAGTAGTTCCCAAATGACTGATGCTTAACACCCCTACCCCAGGAGGACTTTTAAGACACTCATTCCTAGGCCGTGCCCCAGGATTACTGAATCGGCTTCACCAGGGCTCTGGAGTCTGTATGGTTTAAGCTCTCCAGGTGATCAAGCAGGTAACAGGAGTTGCTACACTGGTCAACGGGGTCTCTCTATAGATTCAGGAAATACTGGTCTGGGGTCCTGGAAAGGAGCTCATAGCCAAAGAGGTAAACTGGGAACTATTTATCTGAGAAGAAAACCTGAAATCATGAAAGTAGATGTATTGACCAAGGAGAAAGTAGAGAAAAAGAAGATATGAGGGCTCTGGACAGAGTGCTGGTAGTTCCTGGAGAGGCAGGAAGAGAAGCCAGAAGCAGTAGAAAAGCAAGGGTAAGAAAGAGAGGAGGAGAATTATAGTAATATGTCCGAGGTGCCAAGAGTGAAAAAGTGTTGAGGGGGGTGCATTTGATAGCATAAGATGCTGCAGAGAGGATGAGGAAGAGAAGGATCCAGACTGCAACACTGGTGATCTCCATGGAGCAGGAAAACCTCTGGTCTGCTGAACAAGTGACCACCTACATGAACCAAAGACCCAAGACCCCAGGAAAAGGGCTGAGGTCTCTGAATTAACCAAGATCAAGTTTATGCCAACTAGCAAAATAGAATCCCAAAACAGACATCTATGTTCAGTTACAGAAAAGCCCCCCTCCCCCCCCAAAAAAAGTGACATTACTTTCCTACCTGAGTTTGACAACTGGGATTCATATCGGTCGCATTCCAGACACCCATTTTATTAAAATTACAAGAATGGAAGACAGAGAACACAGAGCTGAGCAGTGAAGCAAGTACAGACCAACCTACTGCCATCGGGTCCATTTCAATTCAGAGTGACTCCACAGGACACAGTAGCACTGCTACTTCACAGAATCTTCACAGAAGCAGACTCCCACATCACCATCATACCTAGAAGCTAGTGGGTTCAAACTTCTGACCTTTTAGTTAGTAGCCCAACACTTAACCAACTGCACCACCAGGGAGGGGCTCTTAAGTGTAGACTATTCTTAAATATATATATAAAGGAGCTCTGGTAGCGTAGTGGTTACAAATCGGGCTGTGAGCTGCAAGATCTGCAGTTCGAAACTACCAGCCGTTCCGCGGGAGAAAGATGAGGCTTTCTGCTCCCGTAAAGATTTACAGCCTTGGAAACCCTGTACAGGGTCACTATGAGTCAGATCCACGGCACATATCAACAACAACAATATATATATATTGTTGTTGTTAAGTGCCGTCGAGTCGGTTCCGACCCATAGCGACCCTGTACAGGGTTTCCGAGGGTGTAAATCCTTACGGGAGCAGAAAGCCTCATCTTTCTCCCGCGGAGCGGCTGGTAGTTTCGAACCGCTGACCTTCAGGTTCGCAGCCCGATTCATAACCACTACGCTACCAGAGCTGTTAAGTGCTATCGAGTTGGTTCCAACTCATGGCAACCCTGTACAAGGTTTCCAAGGAGGGTTTGATCTGCCAACCTTGTGGTTTGTAGTCCAGTGCTTATCCTACAGCACTACACCAGGAGTCAAAATATGTATGTGGGGGCTTCAAAAAATGCACAGAAAAATTCTATTATCTTTTCATTCATTCTACTTTACCACAAACTTCTGTATATATATCACATACACAGAGAGAATGAGAGAGAGAAGAGTTCTGGTGTGTTATTGTAGCATTGTAGCACATAAGCACTAGACTTCTAATCACAAGGTCAGCAATTCAAATCTACCACTCGCTCCTTGAAAACCCTATACAGGCTCACTATGAGTCAGAATCGACTCGACAGCACTTTACAACAACATAGAGAAGGAGAGCGTGTTGGTGGTGCTAACCTAGGTTGGCAGTTTTAGCCTATCAGCCGCTAGGTGGGATAAAGAGGGTTGCTGCTCCCATAAATATTTATAGCCTCGGAAACCCTATACAGAGTCACTGTAAGTTGGAATCGACTCTTAATAGCACAAAGCAACAACATATATACACACAGTTCGAAACTACCAGCTGTTCTGCGGGAAAAAGATGAAGCTTTCTTTTCCTGTAAAGATTTACAGCCTCGGAAACCCTATATAGGATGCTATGAGTTGGAACCAACTCCACTGCACATAAGAACAACAACAACATATATACACACATATAATGTACTTGTCAAAGGAAATCAGGGACAGAGCTGGAAGAAATGAGCAAAGTGTTTGCTTTGATCAAGATGAAGAAAACTGGAGCATGCTTGCTTACTTAGTAAGTCACTGCCCAACACATAACCTCTTGGTTGAAAGAAATAAGAATTGTCCTAAGACCCAAAGCCCCTCCTCAAATTCCCACACTCTCTCCTGTATTCTCCAAATCCACAGGGTAACATCATTGACCAGGTTCACTGACGGCCCCCAGCGCCTCCCTCCGGCCACCACTCTAATCTCATCCTTCATTTGGAAAGAACAGAGGAGCAACAGGCAACAGAAGCGTAGTGATAAGAGGTTTGGGAAGCCCAGGCTTGTATGCGGGTGTTAACCTTTAAAAAAAAAAAAAATCTTTATTGAGGTCGAATTTACAGACCATAACTCATGTTAAGAAGTATCTTGTTCAATGAATTTTAATAAGTGCATACAGTTGAGCAACCATCAACACAATCTAGTTTTAAAACACTTTCATCACTCCATGGTGTGATTTTAAAAAGAAAGAAACCGCCATCCCTCCAGTGTTACCCATCCTGATAAATGCCACTCCAATCCCACAAGAAGTCCAATGTGTCACTTACTCTCTCCCATCAGCCTCTTAATGCCCAGACGTGCCCAACCAGCCCAAGATTCCCCTAGTCTTCCTCAGCTCTTTACATGACATTACTAATCTTCCTGTGAACCCTGAGGGCAGGGTGCTGGATGCAGCCATCTCTGGAGCCTAAGATAAAGTCAAACTCTTCCACCCACCTTCAATCGGCCTAGGATGCACCCAGAGTTTCACTGGCTTAAGAGCAAGTCAGTTTTGTTTGTACCCAGAGTTCTTTTTTATAAAAAGCGGTCAGTGCAGTGTTGAGCTGCAAGGAGTACATTTAGGGAGGACCAGCGGTGGGGTCGGGAGGAGGAGAAATAGAACCAACAGAAGGCGCACCTGCTTTTCCTGGGATCATTTGTGAGATACTTTGGTTTATGTTTATTTTGATTTTGTGTCTGTTAAGAGATGAGGCCACGCCTGAGAAGGCTGCATGGACTTCAGCTTATGTTCTGCCGATAGAGTCAGGCAGTGCCCAGTTTTGGAATCTGTCCAGTTTGGGAACCTCTCCCCAAGCTGCACCCTAAGACACAGCCACCGGCAGGCACTAAACACCTTGTAGCTAGTTGCAAGACACGGGGAAACGGCAGAGAAGTTTAAAACACGCATCAGATTTATTTGTTGGAGGGACCGGAAATGCGATAGTTAAAAGACAAAAATGTAAATAGAAAATACTGCCACGATAGCATCAGTAACTGGCAACAGCAAAGAGGAGATCTCTGTAATCCTCCTGTTTCTTTTACAGACAATCTCAACAGACAGTCCAGTCTCACTAATTAGAGGAAGGTGCTGGGGACAAGGGCAATATGGTGGCTTTGGTGCACACTTTGTGGAAATCACAGTTAAAGGAATAGTGTCTTTGCAGGGACAGAGGAGACAGCAACTAGTTTGTAGCAGAGGTATCCCAGAGTGCCACAATTTTGCCCATTGCATTCCAGGTCTCTTTTCCTCACATGCCCAGACGGAGCAAAGGCCTTTGTAATGACTTCACACTCTGCCAAAAGTAAACACACTCTCCACTTTTTCCATGGACAAATCCTAACCCCCAATTGCCAGCACTGGCCTCCCAACAATCCAGATGGAAAGCTGCCTTTCCCAAGAAAAATGAAGCCTTTTGAACTAAATATCTTGGCTTCAAAAGCAAACTTTCCTAAAAGCTTCCTAGAAATTATTTCTCGTGCTGCGCTGCTGTTGGTCACCTGAGCGGACCCCGCCAATGGAACGAAGGAACTCAAAATAAATACAACAAATGATCCAAGAATAAAAAGCTCGCTCCTGCTAACACCTGTACTTGTGACTTAACACAGCACATTTGGTAGCACTCAAAGGATTTGCTACTCAACACACACATTCACACTCACACACACACAGAGCTCACTATGAACTAATTGGAATATTCTTTCTGAAATCAGGTTGCAATAAGACAGGTGCTGATTTGAATAACAAGCAAAATCGCACTCAAGACTTGAGCTCTGCAATGTCATGTACTTCTTCTCCCATTCCAACCTGAATCCATGTGATTCCAGTTCAACTCCCCATCAGGTAAGAAAACAATGTCAACTCAAGGAAGACGGACTTACCAGGTTGGAATTGGTGGCGTTGGAATCATCTTCTGGAAAGGGAATATAGATCGCTAAGGCCACACAATTGGCAAAAATAGTCAGTAAAATAATGATTTCAAATGGTCTGAGGAAGGAAGTCAAGGAAGTTAATGCCGTTGAAAGCACAAGAGAAACAAACATACATACCTCTATACATGTTTTCAAAAATGAATCAAAGATTCATAGGAATTTTGTTTAAACAAAGCATTCCAAGCCCCTTGTATTCTGAAAAGAAACATATGCCTTTTTAAGTGCTTCTCGTGGGTCCCCGCCAAAATTTTTCCTAATATGTCAAAAGCAGTGGAGGTCAGTCGCGTGCCAGAGTAAACAGATTTCTAAAAACTTTTTTCCCCCTTCTTTTATTTATTTAGATTGCATTTTACCTCATCTTCCCTCATGTGTATTTGGGTTTGCTTTGAAAGAGCAGTGCCTGCCTCTGACAGGACTCGATGTTCCCCCTGGGACCCCTTTCCTCATGGTAACTCAAACAGGCAGGCTCAGGACAGGAGAGACATAAAGGAGAATTGATCTCTAATCTTTTTAATCGAAGTTGGGAGGTTTGAGTTTTAATCTTTTAAAGTGAAATTTAGAGTGTTGTTTTGTTTTTATTTTCTCCCTCATCTTCCAACTGCTTCTAGAGAAACTGAAGAAGAGGCCAGGGGCTAGGGATCTCAAAGAGCATGGCAGGATAGGTAATGTGTGTTTCAAGTAGAGCAGCCATCTTTACTTTAAGGCAGTTTTAACTAAAAGATGTGAAATCTCTTCTGTCTATGAAGACCTTCAGTGGCCAATACTTAAGTTCCAGGTCTTCCTGACTTTCCCACAGAAACTTGCTGGGATCTGAGGGACAATCTGGAGTTCCCTTACCATCAACAGTCCATTCAGGGAGGTTCCCAAGCCGTGATTTCTTTACCAAAATGCCAAGCAGAATACATTCTTAAGAGAAAAATGATCTAATAATATCCTTTCCAATGAGACCCACTCCACTCCACCATTGAAGATAAGAAAGGGGACATACAACAAGAAGGACCCAGTGTATATTCTCCAAGCTCTACTCACCCCTCAATGTCAAGTTTCCATCATACTATGTGAAATGCAACAGGAGGAGGATGAAGAGAAAGAGGGATGGAAATGCCTGGATGAGAGCATCAAATTCTCCCAGAGAAACTTGGGTTTTGAATCAAGAAGAGACCTTACAGATCATTGGGTCCAAACTCTCAAGATCCAAAGATCCAAATCTTTCTTCAATGCCCCATAGTGAGTTAATGACCAGTCAGGAATTTCAGAACCCAGATTTCCTGACCACCAAGTCTAGCACTCGTTCCTCTGCAACAGACTACCTCCTCTGTGTTAGCAAAATAAGCCTGGACCAGGGTTACATAATTCTTCAGCTAAAAGGAATCTTAGTGATTAGCTAGTCCAGAGCTTCCTAACTGGTGTTTTTGTTACTGATCCTTCCACCTCAACACTACAGGTCTCCCTAAAGGACCATTCTCCCAGCATGTCACATAAAAGTTATAATTTTCTATGTGTGCTTTGACATAAAAAAAAGATGGCACTCAATGGGCCTGTTTAACCTCCCAACTCAACACACAGATGTAGAAGTGAAACAACCTCTCTAAAATCCCATGTTGGTAAATAGAGCCAAGACCAGAACCCAGGCCTACTAATTAGTCTTATAATTAATTAATGCATTATGTTTTCCCTTAAGTAGGGCAAATAATAAGTGACCATGCTGGAGATGTTGATGATAATGTTGGTAATAGTAACTACAGTAGCTAACATATACAGAGTTTACTCTGTGCGGGCGCTCTTCTAACTGCTCAAAATAAACACCCTGACCACAATATACAATGATCCTCATTTCTAAACGAGGAATCTGAGGCAAGTAAAGATAAACATTAACTTGCCCAAGGATGGGATTCAAACCCAGGAAGACTGGCTCCACTGTCTGCGTTAGCAAGGACAACCCTGTACTGTTCCATCTGCAAGTTGCCTGGCAGGATGGGTAATGGGTTTATAGAGAGTCAGTACTTATAGATCTCCTATAGCCTTACTTCTCCCCTTTGCCCTTTCTAACCCTATTCCCACCTGTTTAGGAGAGTGACCCTCAGCCCAGTAGCCAGTTAGTTTCAGTCCCATCATCTAGTGGGCAGGTAAGAAGTCATCAGCTGAAAAGCAGGAGAGAACCTAGGCAAACCTTGGAAGCATTCTGGGACCAGATCATTCTTAAAACTGCCTTCTCTTAAGGACAACATTATTGTTGTTGTTGTTATTATTAAGTGCCATCAAGTCGGTTCAATCCCATAGCGATCCTGTATAGGGTTTCCAAGGAGCAGCTGGAAAGTTTAAACTGCTGCCTTTACAGTTCAAACCGACCTTGCAGTCCAATGCATTAGATTCCACTTTTTCTAGGAGAACTCACTCGCTAGCACACCCAGCTGTCTGCTTCTCTGTCCTGCTACCCTTCCAAGACCATCTGGGAATGCTGCTCAAGTAGTGCTGCTGAGGCTGGGGCAGCACCCTCTGCCCCAGGTGGGACACAATGAGCTGACCTGACTGAGACTCCCAGTCAGCAGACTGGGTGGCTGCACTGTTAACAGGTGGCTGACTCTGTCAAGGGTCTTTTCATGAGTCCCTGACTCCATCCTCCTGGGCAGTGTGCAGCGCCTCACCCAAGTCCAGTTCTAAAACCCCCACCTGTACTCAGTATCACTGCTTTCTGGGGAGGCAGTAAGCTCTCCTGCCCTCTTTCAAGACTTTGCCCATCAACCAGAACTTTATTCTATACTCATACCTCCCTGCCAGGGAATGGTTCATCCCAGCAAATGAAAGGTGGGCCAGAGAAACATTTTCTGAACATCTGTCCTGTGGTGGGTCTTCTGTGTGTGTTTTCATGTCAAAGGGTATTTTTGACTCTCATAATACTTTGGCAGATTACTCTCTTTTATAGCTAAGAAGTTGAAGAGGTTAAGAGGCCTTGACCACCAGAAAGTAGGTGGCAATGCATGTCCAGGCTCTAAATCGAGGTCCCATAGGGTCCCAGCAGGACCTAGATTAATCCCTGAGCATCTACCCTAGTACCATCTTCCATATAATGGATGCACAGAGGGAGGAAACTACATGCATTTTCAGACTAGGGAAACTGTTAACTTTGTCATTTAGGGAAAGTTCTTTGACTTCTCTGAGCTTCGCTCCCCTCCTCTCTCAGGCAGTACCTAATCTTCATGGCCCATCTAGTTCTCCAACTCAAGGATTCTGCAATGAGCAGCTACAAAAGCAGCCTGGTAGGGACTAACCATAGCCAAGTCTCCCCAAGTCACTTGGAGACTAAAATCATGATTGGCCGTTCAAACCAGATGGGCCAACTGCATTCTATTTAAGCTACTTTTTAGTTGATGGGTTTAAACATTCACACTAAACAGAAACTTTCTCCTACCCTTGGGTGGTCTTCTTTTACCTTTCAACTACTACCCAAGACTTTTCAAACCTTTCCACAGAAACTCATTCATGAAACCTAATGCTCCCATCTTTAGTCTAAACATACTCAACACTAAGTATCAGGGTTCTAGTCCTGCTCTCTCACTGACAAGTGACCATGGTAGCGCCACTTCTGTCCACTGGGAGAAGTCAGGGGTGGACCTACTGATTTTAGGTCCTTTACATCCCTGTAACCTCCTGATTCCTATGATGCTAGCTAGGGGCCTGCAGTTCCACAGTGAGAGCCCAATCTTGCACAGCATTTTCTCTGAAGGTCCCATTCACTGGTTTCTACACACATGGAACAAAGGAAGTCCAGAGTGAAAGCTCTAGTGTTCCCAGCTTTGGCAGTGCATTCGGATCACCTGGAAATTTTTAAAACTACGATGCCTAAGCCTTTCTGTACATAACTGGACTGGGTGGAGCTCAGGCATCTAGGTTGTTTTATTGTAAACTTTCCAAGTAAGTCTAATGTGCAGCCAAGGTTGAAAACCCGTTTTAGGTCCTTGAGTGAAGAGTCAAAGTCACGGGCTACTGTCCTCTAGCATCTCCTGGTGCAATGACATAGGGAAGAACGGAAGGTTATAAAGTGACATGGAATCACTGTTAGCCCAAGCACACATGTACATCTCTGGGCAGGCTCAGTTAGGCATGGTGATACTTCATAACCTCTAAGGCTCATTTTCTCAAACATCACTTGCTGTATGAAAAAACAGTAATATATATATATATACAGGAGCTGTTAAACACGCAGATGCCGGGGACTTTCCCCAGAGGCTCTGATGCCTCAAGTCTGGGGTCGGGCCTGGAGCTCTGCACACTAACAGTGCTCAGGGATGCAGATGCAGTGGGCGGAGTACCCGTTTGTAGGCTCGGCACTGCCAGCCCAGTCCATAGGCCTTGGAGGGCTGCCCCACACCCAGGGCTCCTAGAAGCATTAGCAAGACCCAGAGCTCAAAGGATATTTCCATTCAACGATGCTGATGCACGCCCTCCGGATGGGGTTCTTCAGAGTCAGGCAGAGCAGGGCACGGGGTGGGCGTGTGGCAGTTGTGCTGCCCTGTTTCTTGGGTTTGCCATACTGTTGCCGCTTCCGCTGCGTGGAGCTGACCGTGGAGATAGTCGCGTTGCCAGCACTGCCCATCAGCTTGGCCTGCCGGGCTGCATCGATGGCTGCCTGCCAGGACAGGGCTGCCCCTGGAGTGGGGATATGCTCAGGGGCAAGGCCCGCAGCTGCATTGGCATTCATGTTGGCATGAGCTGGGCGTGGGCTCCCATAGTTGGAACCTGCACGAAGCGAGGACAGAGGACAACAGTTACTGGAGAGAAAACAGATGAGCCCTGGCGCCCAGATTCACAAATTGTAAAAAAAAAAACCTTAAACTTCAAGGTATTGTGGAAGATTGAGAGGTCGCACACTGGAAATACTAGTGTGACTCAGAGGGAAGTGAACCAGGAAACCTCTTCCAGTTCAGCCTAGTTCAGCTGTGACACCTGACATGTGATGCCCCCTTTCTGAGCCTCATCACCTCATTTTAGGGGGACAAGAGATTAGAAGTATGCTTTACAGCACATATTGTAATAGGGAGGATAGGAAGATGCAGAATAAGAATACAATTAAAGTTACATATTTATCAGAACAAGTGATCCTGGTGGAGTCGTGGGTTACCTGTTGGACTGCTAACCACAAGGTCAACAGTTCAAACCCACCAGCCACTCTGTGGGAGAAAGGAGAAGCTTTCTGCTCCCATAGAGATTTGTAAGCTCAGAAATCCTATGCAGGATCCATATGAGTCGGAACCAACTTGAAGGCACACAACAACATGATTTATAAGAACACAAACAAATAGAAAGATAGTCATTAAATAGAATAGAATGATTGTTTAAAGAAGGTTTTGTTGTTAAATCCTGTCCAGTCAGTTCCAACACATAGTGACCCTGTACAGGGTTTCCAAGAAGTGGCTGGTGGGTTTGAACTGCCAACCTTGTGGTTAGCAGTTCAATGCTTACCCTACAGCGCCACACCAGGAAGGCTAGGGGGAGGAAAATTTAGAGTAAGATATGAAGATCAAGAAGTAGAAGAATGAAAGAATGAGTGGCTATGAGAGGCCACTTTATGAATCCATGATGATAAATATGCCATAGATTCAAGACTCCAGGCAACTGAATTCTAAAAACTGCAAATATACATAATAAAATGAGGGGGTTGGACCAAAGTAAGGTCATATCCAGCTACCACAAACTCAGTTGGATGTTAAGTGGGAGGCTTTTAAAAGGAAAGCCTATCATGATAGATTAGTGATGCTTGCCATGGGCCCAGAAGGTGGAGAATGGTATCACAGATGCCATGTATTTAGTAGGATCAGCACTGGACTGAGAACCACAAGGTCAGCAGTTCAAACCCACCAGCTGTTCTTCGGAAACCCTATACAAGGTCACTGTGAGTCGGAACCGATTTGATGGTACTTCACAACAATAATGTGATACTAAGATGAGCACACATCAGATCCTCTTTAGTACCAGCTTGTCAACTGCTTGCTTGTCCCATGACGGTTGCCTCCTGTACTGCCATCTGGTCCCTGAAGCCCCACCCCTAGCCCCCAAGGCCTCTGCTCTATCCAACTCGTGGCTCTATTCAAAACATGACACTGACTCACATCTCACGTATATTCCCTCCACCCTCCTCCGTCCCCCTGCCCCAGCTGCTCCAGGCAGCTGCCTCATCCCCAGGGGTAAAGTCTGTTAGCCAGACTTATCAGGAACATGCAGAGCCCAACCTATGAGAAAACACACCTTGTCACTGTCCTCCCAAAACTCGCTGTGGCAATCCTAAACCCTAAGAGAGGCACACCCCAATAAGGCTGGGCCCTTACCCTTTCTTGTAAGATCCAGAGGGGGAAAAAAAAAACTAGAAGAGGGGCTTTGAATTAATAATGACAGTAGAGTGTTTCACAGGCACCTGGAGCAGGAGAACTGCTTTAATAACCAGCAAGCATGAGTATCTCCATTTCACACATACGCAAACAAAGAAGCGTATGACTCATTAAAGGTCACAAAGTGAGACAATGGAAGATTTCTACAGCAAGCACAGGCGTCACAGCTAACTGCTAGACTATACTCCCGCCTCCACAGATCTCTCTCACACACACATGCCACATGCAGACACACGTGTGTGCTCACATACATGGCCACAAACACATGCACGTGCCTCCTATTAGCTTTGATGGGAATTGGGGTTGAAAGGGCTGTGTTTCAGATACCAAAGAGCATTCTTTATGTTGAATGGGATCTTCCCATGATAGCATACACTACACTGCCAGCCCTTGTATTAGCCCTCAGGGCACCTCAGAGATGAATGAAATTGGAAAGTGTCACTGTCCAAAGTGGGCCTGTCTCATGTTTTATTTGGTTCACCAGAGAAGACTGGAATTCATTCAATTGTGGTACCTAAATTTTCCTTTCTATGCTCCCTGTTTGGCACTGACAAAACTTAGTAGACTCTGTTTTAGCTCCTGCACTAACTTTTTCTCTTCCCTCACATATCAGCCATGTCCCCACTGTTGTCAGCCTCAACACTGCCTCCCTTCTTTGGATGGGTTGTTGCTACTGTTGTCAGCTGCCATTACATCAACCCCAGATATATGGTGGCCCAGGCATAACAGAATCAGATCCTGTGGTCCATGGCGTTTTTGCTGGCTGATTTTTTTTTTTGAAATAGATCAGCAAGCTTTTTTCCTAGCCTGTCTTAGTCTGGAAGCTCTACTAAAACATATTCAGCACATAGTACATAGCAACTGATAGAGAGAAATGGTAGCTGCACTTCAGGTACGGTGGCTTCGTGGAAGGTGAGAATTTCACAACTGAACCACCACTGTCCCCATTCCCTGTCTTCAAACCCTAATCTCTTTATTTACCCCTACTCATTGTCCTCAGAACCCTACTGTGAGTTGGAACCACCTCTAATTACCCTCAGAAAATGCAATTCATTATCCTAAACTCCCTTCTCCCACACACTTGCAAGAGTCCTGTTGTGGCACTGTAGATTAATGCACTGGACCGCTAAGTTGGTTGGAACCACAAAGTCAGCAGTTCAAGCTCCCAGCGCCTCCTCAAAAACCCTATACAGGGTCGCTATGGGTAGGAACCGAGTCGACGGCACTTAATAATAACAACAACAATAACAACAAAGCCAAGCTGCCACACAAGTTTTTACATAGCACTTGGGGAGAAGGCAGGAAACACCAGACATGGGAACATACTACCCTCCTCAGAAATGCTGTGTGCCAGGTGCACCCGTTCATCCTAAAGCCTTGGGACATAGACTTCAGATGAGCAAGATGCCTGCTTCCTCCACAGAGCCCAGAGGTAGTTTTGAAAACCACATCTTTGGTAAGCTGACTTTTGAGCCACCCCACTCCACTCCATGAGTGACTTTATTTGTATTATGAGCCTTTCCCAAAGCTCAAGGCCCTCTCTGGAGCACACCATCTGGAGAAAGCACATAAGAAAAAGCACATGGGGGGAAATGGAATGTCAACCTCTCCCCAGCCAAAGGACAAGAAAACAATCTTCAGTATTTTGGTCCTGGCAGTTGTGAGCATGGCTGCAGCCCTGTGGGCATGACCTAGGGCACGGTCACAGTAAACACAGCCCACAGAGCCACACACAGGTGAGACAGGTGTGGCCACTGCTCAGCCTACAGCCTTAGCCTCCTCTTCACCTGGAGATTTCTCCCCACAAAATGCTCTCTCTTCTCTGAAATCCTATAATCCACTGCTATAGAGACAATTCGGACTTACAGTGACCCTATAAAGGGTTTGCGAGACTGCACGCAGAAAGTCTCATCTTTCTCCTGAGGAGCAGCTGCTGAGTTTGAACTGCCAACATAGCCCACACCACCACCAGGGATCCCTCTGAACTTCTGGCTCTTATTAACTCTTAATTAAATATATTGTTTCCATGCACATTTTTTAAAAATACTCCAACCAATATACCTATTACTTAAGAAGTAAAACAAGCCTATTTCTAGGTATTTTTAATCTCATCCAATACAATAACTAATGAACAAAATGAACACAATCAATCATATATTGGTTGACTGACTTATTGGGTATTGGTGGTTGGTGGTAATGTGCCGTGGAGTCCGTTCTGACTCATAGCGACCCTGTACAGGGTTTCTGAGGCTGTAACTCTTTACGAGAGCAGAAAGTCTCATCTTTCTCCCGTGGAACAGCTGGTAGTTTCAAACTGCTGACCTTGAGGTTAGCAGCCCAATTCATAATCACTACACTACCAGAGCTCCTTGGGTGTTGGGTGGTAGCTAAGTGATAAATGGGAACCCATGGATAGAGCTCTGACAAAGGGCTCCAACACCAAGGGGGTTGCCTAGAGGTGGGTACCAATACCGATGGATACAGCAGGGCTGAGTGAGGAGTGACTTAGTCAGAGACCCACCATATGAGAGCTGTTGTTGTTGTTGTTGTCAAGTGCAGCCGAGTGGCTTCCATCTCATATCAACCCTGTATAGGGTTTCCAAAGAGCAAGTCGTTGAGTTTGAATCGCCAACCTTGTGGTACAAACCATCCTTGTGGTTGACTGCGTATGCTACAGTGCCACCCAAGTAGAAATGCTCTAATTGCTCCCCCTGGGTGGGACAAACAAGTAAGTATGCAACTAGTAGCCAAAAGGTTGGTAGTTCAAATCTACCCAGAAGCACTTGAGAAGACAGGCCTCGAGATCTATTTCCCAAAGGTCACAGCCTTGGAGCCCCATGGGACAGTTCTGCTCTGCACACACGTGAGTTAGAACTGATTCAACAGTAACTAACAACTACATGCCAGTCTAGTGACAGCTACCCTGGTCATCTCTATAGCACTTTTTCTCTTGGAAATCCAAAATGTTTTCACATTCAGAGATACGGTAGTGGTGGTGGTTATAGGCCGTGGGTTCGATTCTGACTCACAATGACTCTGCACAGGGTTTCAGAGGCTGTAAATCTTTACAGGAGAAGAAAGCCTTATCTTTCTCCCATGGAACCACTGGTAGATTCGAACTGCTGACTTTGCAGTTAGCAGCCCAACTCATAACCCAATATGCTACCAGGGCTCCTTTTCAGAGATATGGTGGTGATTATGTACCGTGGAGTCGGTTCTGACTCATAGTAACCCTGCATAGGGTTTCTGAGACTGTAAATCTTTACAGGAGCTTTCAGAAAGCCACATCTTTCTCTCATGGAACTGCCAGTAGTTTTAAACTGCTGATCATGAGATTAACAGCCCGACTTGTAACCACTATGCTACCAGAGGTCCTTTCTGAGATACAGTATTTCTAAATTAACATTCATTTTGAAGAGCTTATGTTCAAACACTTTCCAGTAGCATCAAGTTGTAGCAAGTTCCCTCTTTATCTCTGTTTCTCCTTCCCAGAAAGTACCAAATAAACTTGGGCTATCCCCCAGAGACCATCACATAACAGGGGTTATTTAGGGAAAGACTGAAAGCCTTGGAAACCCTACACAGGATTGCTATCAGTCAAAACCAACTCCACAGCACTTAACAACAGTGGGAGTGCAGTGGCTCCATAGGATAAGCACCAGACTGCAAACCACAGGGTCAATGGTTCGAGGCCACCAGCCACTCACAAGATAAAGATGAGGTTTTCTGCTCCCACAAAAAGAGCTGATTCCTCAGAAACCCTATACAGGGTCGCTATGAGTCAAAACTAACTCCACGACATTTAACAACAACAACAATCTGGGAAATGACCGTCCCATATTTAAGCAACTGATCTAAAAATTATCTAGTAGCAGACTCAGAAAGTTCTTTTGCTGTTGTTTTGAAGCTGCCTATTCGGAACCGACTCGACGGCATTTAACAACAACAACAAACTCCTCATAGAGGAGTCCTGGTGTGGCACTGTACGATAAGCACTAGACTTCTAACTGCAAGATTAGTGGTTCAAACCCACCAGATGTTCCTTGGAAACCCTATACAAGGTGGCTATGAGTCGGACCCTAACAACAACAATAATCCTCATAAAAAAGGAAGCCCAGTTGTACAATGGGTTAAGTCTCGGGTTGCTGACTGCAAGGTCTGGCAGTTCAAACCCACCAAATGCTGTGGGGAAAAGATGAGGTTGTCTGCTCCCATACAAATTTACAGACTAGGAAACCCTATGGAAGAGTTCTACCCAGTGCTATAGGGTCACTATGAGTCGGAACTCACTTGATGGCAGTGAGTATTCTCATAAATGGGAGAGAAAGAAACCATCAAAGACACCAAGTGCTGAATCATTCCAAACTTGTTCTCCAGAGATCTAATCCTCTGAAAAGTACAGTGATTTTGATGACAAAAGTCATACGCCTCACTCACTGCGTCCCATGCTCACTCCCCAGCGCATGCTTTTCACCACCAGTGTTACTCTCTAAATGGTTCTCTACTTCTCTGAGCTTGTAAGGCTTGAGTCACTTCTACACAAACCTCGAGGGAAAGAAAGCAATGACTTCTGGTTTCTGTTACCTTCTCTCTTTCTAGGCTCTGAAATGACATCAGTGAAACAGAAATGGGAGCAGTGGTGGCTCAGTGTACAATTCTTGCCCTCCAAGAAGGACACCTGGGCTCAATTTCTGGCCAGTTGACTTCATGAGTAGCTACCACCTGTCTGTCAGTGGAGGCTTGCATGTTGCTATGATGCCAAACAAGTATTAAGTGGAACATCCAGACCAAGACAGACTAGGAGGAAAGGACTGGAAATCTTCAAAATATCAACAGTGAATATTGTACAGATCACCATAGTCAGGTCTACAATCAATGACACTAGATTGTATTTCATTCCATTGTGCACGGGTTGGCAAGTGCAGATAACAGCAACAACAGAAACATACTCAAATATCATGAGCCTACCTACAGATAGGCGTCCTGCTGTGGCGCTGTGGGCTAATGCATCAGACTGCAAAGCCGTATGCACTGCAAGGTCGGTGGTTCAAGCTCACCAACCACTCCTTGGAAACCCTATACAGGGTCATTATGGGTCGGAATCGACTTGACAGCACTTAACAACAACAAAACCTAAAGATAAGACTCCTGGTGTGGCGCTGTGGGTTAATGCACTAGACTGCACAGTCGGTTTGAAGCACAAGGTCGGTGTTTCAAGCTAACCAGCCACTCATCAGAAACCCTATACATCAACAACAGTAAACTACAGATAACCCAGAGATCTCTGAGTAGAACTCTCAAGGAAGTGGCAGTTGCTACTTGGTTCCCAAGTTCCTCACAAAAATAAGGTCAACTTCCGCCTACTTGCTCTCCCATCCACTATTAGGATTCCTCACTTAGGCCTGAGACTCTCTGAGTACCTTCAGGTCACCTGCAACAAAACTGTACAACCATCTAAGAATCCCAGGAAAGGAAAACTTCCATCCCTAGAGCAACATTTTAGAATCCAGAGCACTGCCATGAAGGTAGGGCAGGCAGCATTGTGTCTCTGGTGGCTTTTGTAAGCAGGAAATAACCACCCAATGCAAAGAGACCAATTTTCAAATTATAAAGCTGATTCAAAGCTCTGTCTCCTAGCTGCCAGCTGACAAGATGCCACCGTTTAAGTCGGCTCTGGCTTCTGCCTTACTAGACTGTTTCCACTAAAGCTCTCATTCCTGAAAAAACCCCAGAGCAGCAACTTACAGATTCGGTCACATAAACAGGTAGGTGTCCCAAAGAAGTCACCTCTTCCCAGTACACAAGGAAATGACTCCCATTTATCACATAGCCCAACTCCCCTGAAGACAGAGCAGCAGCTTCCACCTGAGCAGAGGTGTTGCTGTTTCTCAGAATGACCAGGACAAGGACAAGTGACCAGGACTAGGACATACCACAATGGGTGAGCTCATGCCATTCTGCTCTGAAAGGGTCCAAGTGAGGATTCTGAGTCAGAAAACTGTGCTGATACCCTATTATCTCCATGAGTAAGGTGCAGTGTTGGGTACCTGGAAGTGTTCAATGATGAATAAATGGATTTTTCCCCTTTATTTCCATCTATGCACTTGATCCAGGGCCATATTACAGAAGACGCTCAATATCTATGTGCTAAAGACTAAAAGGACAGAAATGCCATGATAAAAATGTAGACAGACCAACAGGTAAACATACAATGATCATTGTTGGAGCTGGTCCATCTATGCCCTGAAAAATGGATTAGTCTCAAGCCATTGGGCATTTCTGCTTACTTCCTAGATAAGGCAGTGGAGGAGAATGTCTGGAGAAGGAGGTTGTAAGCAATGCTTTCCATCTCCCATGCCACCAACCTGGTCCAGCCACCATCTGTTTCTTGTCTAGAATGTGGCAGTAACCCCTAATGCTTCTTTTACCTCCACGCTTACCTGCCACCAATCCAAATTCCATGAACCAGCCAGGCTGAACTTTTAGAAATATTAGCGGGCTTCAGAAAGTCCATGAAAAATTCCATAATTGTTTCATTCCATTTTTCCACAAAACTGTTTTGAAGTCCCCTTACATAAATCACAAACCAGGCCCTGAGCTCCTCTGACAAAATCCTTTCAAACTGTAAATTCTTCTGAAACTCTCCTCCAATGTTCATGGTAATGTAAAGTGGTACCATCCCTATGGAAAACACTTTGGCGGTTCCTCAAAAAGTTTGACACAAAATTACCATTTGACTCCTTAAGTTCAGTCCTAGGTATATCCCCCAAAAAATGGAAAGCAGGGACTCAGATATACCAATATTCAATGCAACATTATTCATAATAGTCAAAAGGTAGAAACAATTCAAGTGTCCTTTAAGGAGGAACAAATCAACAAAACAATACAATTTAGTAAAGTTCTGATGCATGCTACGCAACATGAATGAACCTTGAAAACACTACGTTGAGTGAAATAATCCAGACATAAAAGGCGAAATCTTGTATGATCCCAGTTATATGAAATCTCTACAGTAGAAAAATGCATACAAAGTAGATTATTGGTTACTAGGGGCTGGGGAAAGAGGGAATTGACAGTTATCGCTTAGTGGGTCTAGGTCCAGAATTTCTGTTTAGGGTGATAAAAAAAAAACTTTTAGAAACAGATCGTTGTAATGATTGTACACACTATGAATATAATTGATGCCAATGAATTATACACTTAGAGATAATCAACTTTGCAGATTTTATGCTATATAAATTTTACCACAATATATTTTTTTTGTTATCCAAAGTCTGCATAGTCTAATCCTGGCCAATGTCTCTAAATCCATCTAATTCTACTTCAGCCTGGTCCAATTGCACTCCTGTCATACAGGCCTCCTTTTAGGTCCTCAGAATTGCTGAGTTTCTGTCTGCCTCAGGGCCTTTGCATATTCTTCCGTCTACTCTTTGATAACTGTTTCCTTTTCAAACTTCAAGTCTGAGTTTATACGATTGGCTCTCAAAATCCTTCCTGATTCCCAAATCCAAGCAAGCAGAACTGAAAAACTGGCTGCCAATGTTTTTCCCAACTCCTTTCCTCCAGACCACTCTTGAAGAAAAATATCTAAACCTCCTGACATCATGAAGGGATCCTCAATTAGTCATATGTATGGAAATGGGATAGGATGGGGCTGCTTGGCCTTCCTCTTTAGCCTCAATATCTTCTGCAATGCACAAAGTCAGGTCACTCCTAATTAACCTCTGTACACATGGGGACAACCCAGATTGATTTACAGAGAGCAGGAAGCAGCAGTTCACACCTAGAAAGGAGAGAACTGCAAGTGCATTTCCTTCTGAAGTCCTAAGCATCCTCTCACTGAGCAATCTCTACAGTGCAAAGAAGACGTTTTCTCTCAGGTCAGGATGTCTCCCAAGATCTTTGCAGAAGCCCATTTGGTTCTTGCTGTCTGTCATTCCATTCTAGTCACCAGAGCCTGCCCTCCCTTTAAGAGTGTGGCAGCCAACCTGAAACAGAAACCATACTTTCTCTGTCCATTGAAGGCCAAATAACTAGAAAGCAGGAGGCTATTAATCTTCCCTGTGCACAACAAAGACAGCAGGAAACAAGAGAAGGAATGATACTGCTCTTGGTCTCAGAAGATAACTTGAGACCCTGCCCATTCATAAAAAGATCGGCACCGTGTGGAACACATGGTAGTCTAATAGATCGGCTAGTAACCATCTCTTCCAACCTCTTTCTAGTGTGCTTTCCTGCAGTATGCAGAAGATTGGAAAGCTAAAAACTAGAATTCCCAGTCTCCCTTGTAAGCTGAATTCCTGGTGTGACTTTGGGGCTGGCCAACTAAAGAAACGAATTGAAACTAAGAAGGGTGAGGAGGTTTCTATTTTGCTGACATAGTGCTGACATGGCTCTAACAATAGCTCCCAGGTCTCTTGATTCTGGCTAAGGTGGTGTGATCTTGGAACCACCTCTTGGCACAGTGACTTCCTGACTCCCCACCTTCAGAATTCCTGAGTGCACCAGAGTTGCAGTTCCCTGAGTAGACCAGTTCTGTGGTGAAGTTCTATATATCATTCCTGGAAGCCCAAGTTAGGGCCTGATCTCCCAACCCTTCCAATTACTTTGTAAGCCCTTAAATTCCTATACTGAATATCTTGCTTCTAAAATTGGCGAGAGCAGGAGTGTGGAGCCTTTTTACTGCCAAAACATGTAACATCATTCACAGGCCATACAAGATTATAAATTTAAAAATTAGCTTTGGTCAAAAATTTAATTAACTCATCCCTAATGTGATGGTAATGTAAAGTAGTACCACCCCTATGGAAAATACTTTGGCGGTTCCTCAAAAAGTTTGACACAAAATTACCATTTGACTCAAATGATGCTGGAGAAAGCATGAAAGAATTCTGCAAAACCAATGATTTGTTCATTTCAAATATCTTCTTTAGACAGCATAACAGATGACTATACACATGGACCTCACCAGATGGAATACATAGAAATCAAATTGACTACATATGTGGAAAGAGAAGATGGAAAAGCTCTATATTATCAGTGAAAACAAGTCCAGGGGCAGACTGTGGAACAGACCATCAATTACTCATATGCAAATTCAAACTGAAAACTGAA